>NC_141073.1:36638385-37238385 GCF_041138505.1 Cibotium barometz | reverse complement strand
AAAAATTAGTTTCCCATGAATTTGATGAAAACCATTCTTTTAGCATAGGATGTCCAATCCTAGAATATAGTAGGAAGTCCTCTTTTCACATTATGTATAAAAATGAGTTATGTATTAATTTCTAATTTTTTTCCATAGCTTCACTGCTATTACTGATAATTTTTAATATTTCTAGAAAGAATAAGACTTTGTAATACAATTATGATAGAATACTATCCTTAGACTTAAATCTAGTTTATGGAATAAAATCATAAGTTTACCACATAATTTTATTAGCATAAAAGCATAAAAAGCCATTTTTTAAAACCTCTAGCTTAACAAGCTTAGAGATTGATTCTGAATTAATAATTTATCAATGAGAAGCATTCATTTGCTAAATAATTAGTCATAGGAATGACTATTCTTTTGGGGAGAGAGAGATATACATAAAAAGCATCCTAATAATTAAGCATGAAAATTAACTTTTTTATGATTGATCATTAAATCTCTTAGAGAGCTTGATTTGCATTAAAAACAACTAAATAGAAACTTCTCAAGCTTGAGAGGGGTTGAGAAGTGAAATCATTGAGAATATTAATGAAAACCATGAAATTACTTCTTACCTCTAGATTTGGCTTGCTTCTTTATCTTAAAAGGAAGCCCCCAACCAATCAATTGATTTAGTATGTTGAGAAGAAATCTCCAAGGATTGTTGGAGAGAGAAGCTCTAATCTCTCCAAAAGTAGAGGATTTTTAAGGGATAATAGAAAATATCATTATTTTAATGTAATACTGGCATAGTATAGTTCACATATTTTTTTTACAAAACACTAAGGATCTATTTATAGGTGAGGGAGGCCACTAACCAAGTCCAGCTGGGTTCTAGAATTTTTGAGGTTCAGTTTGGCTCAATTTGGACAAGATTTGGATCAGTTTGGCTCTCTTTTTGATTTGGTTTGATCCATGAGAGAGGAGAAATAAAAATATCACAATTTTTTTGAATTAAAAACTCATCCACATGTGTGAATTAGGCGCCTACCTCAAGAGTCCCCCTCTCCTTACCAAGGTTTCAAAAATGCATCATTATTCCAAAATATCTCATTTTTTTAGTAATATCTCATAGTTTTTAACTAATAAACCTTGTACTCAATCAACTCTTCATCTTATGTGAGCATTTACTCATTTTTAGGTAGTTTCTTTTATTCTTTGGATTTATCTCATCCCAACACTTGGATTAATCTAATTGGCCCATTGGAACCTTAATTGGACCATAATCTAAAAATTTCTGAAAATGTAGACCCTTAGGCTAAGGTCCTTTTTATACACATTTTCAATTAATTCCAAATGCACATTGGAAAGTTCTTTTTGAATTTCTGTTTCAGGGGAATCCATTTTAGACATTAGGAGGATTTTTATATCCAAAGATATCTTAATTTAGGATTATCTCTTTCTAGACTTTTTCTCTCTCTCTCTCTCTCTAGGATAAAATAGGATAAAACAAGATCTTTCTTCTATTTCAGAGAGTGGAATAATTACAAGAACAGAAGGGAAGGTTCTTACACTTTTACACCTCAAAAGCTGGAGGGAGGAATCTTACATCCTACCCCACCTAAAAAAATGCGAGATATCCTCATCTCGCAGGTGGAGTATAATCTCTTTCATCATCTTCTTCTTCAATCACTTCCAGCGTTACTGCCTTGGAAGTGGACAACCGATTTGGGAACATATCTCTTTGACTTTCCCTATTCTGAGGCGGAGGTCTTGCATTACTTTGGATTGAAACTGAGGGTTTGTTAGAGGGTCTACCTCTGGGATTTTCCTAATTTTGACGGAAAGGAACCTGATTGCTCTGGAAGGAAGGAGCTGGAGTTTGGAATCTTGGTCCCTGATTTCCCCGCCCCGAAAACCTTGATCCAAAAGGAGTTGGGCAATCCATACTATGATGTCCAAATTTTTGATAGTTATAGCATTTCACTTCCTTGTTCAAGGGTAGAACTTCTGAAGTTGAATTCCAGGGGATTGAGTTCCAAGAAAAGGACCTTTCTTTCATTCTGGAACTTTCCATATTCTTAGCTTGACCTTGTTGTCTCTTAGGTGGTGGAAGGTTGGAATCACCTTCTGGAGCTAGAAATCTTTTGAAAGATGATGGTGCTTGATTCGGCGGGACCTTGACATCAAAGGCCTTGGCAAAATCCTTCGCCATCCGCACTACTTCGACCATGGAAACTGGCTTGGCATTCTTCACTAGGATATTCAAAGATTCGTTCAATCCCCGAATGAACCTGGCCATCAGCTATTCTTCATCCAGCGGTGGGTGGCGTGAGGAGAAGAGCGAATGCTTGGTGATACACTTCAATAGTTCTGCTCCCCTAGGTTAACTGTAAGAATTCATTCGTCTTGGTTTCCATAAAGCCGGGAGGACATAATCTCTTCCTTAAGTAAATTTTGAGATCATTCCATGTTTCGGTGTTCTGATCCAGACGGTTTTTCTCGGAGTGACTTCTCCATGCCACTCTGGCTATTTTTACTATCTTCAGCCTTGCAAGAGCCATTTCACTTTTCTCGTTGTACCCGATGACATCGAAGTATTCTTCCATTGCTTCGATCCACTTCTCCACAACCTCGCCCAAGTTTTCCCCTTCACCCTTGAAAAGTCCAGGCTGCAATCTATGAAGAGTTTTACGAACATCCAAGTCGAGCTCTTCCTCATCGAGTTGGGGGTTAACATTCCTACCATGACGACCTCGATCCATGATCCTATCAATATGAAAATTCTTATTAAGTCCCTTTATTTATAATTCAAATCCAACTTTGGATCCAATTGATTCTGGGGTTCTTTAGATTGGCCAGCCCCCCATAGAATCATGGGATAAAGATCCCTTCTAACAGAAGGACATACAGAACTCATTATAATCAGAGAATAATTCATTCATATTCTTCTCACAGTAATGGTCCATTAGACCGAAAATTCCATCTGATCATTCCTCCACGGGAATTTCAGTTATACAGGTTTTCAATTTGTCATCCCTTAATTAGATCCACTGGGTCAAGGGTTAACAACAGCAATCTGTCAGCACAATTCACTAATCTCATAGTGATTTGCTGAAGTCATAATCGTCATTCCAGTTACCAATATCATCACTGGGATTTGTCCCATTCATCCTCATTGTGGCTTTGTTCAACTTATCTTCTTTCAACCAGAATTCAGGAATCATTATCTTTCAATCAGAATCCAAATCAACTCATCAATTCTCAACCAGAATTCTAAAATCATATCAACCAGCATTCGAATTCATCATCTAGATAGCATTTTTGCTTATAATTTCAAGGTCTTAGATTTACTCGTATATATTGTTAGTAGTAAAGAGTTGTAGATATACCCACGGTATATACAGGTAGTCACGGTCCTTGGAATTATAAGGTAAATACCATCATAACTAGGCCTCAAGAAAGTCAGGGATTCCATATAATTTCGGTACTTCCATCTGAAGACCCAATTACCAATTTATGAATCTTCATTTTGAATATCAATTTGTATGAATTTCATCACATAATTACAATCTTTTATTGGTACTTCATAAATTTTTGACATTTCTTACTTCTCGGTTGATCCACTTTAGCCAATTCGCTCTGATACTAGCTCAAAGATCCCTACCCCCTCCACACAATGAATTCGGGGGTGCTAGCAGTAGCGGAAGTAGCACTTCTTGCGCAAAAGGTAGAGCCTCTCACTTGGGGCCTCGCCCACGGATATCTAGACAAGAAACTAATCCCTCGGTTCTTCCCACAACTGAACCCGAAAAAACTTCCCTCGCCCGAAAAGCACGGGTGATTCCTCCAGGATATCTTATTCTAACATAGTCAAGGTCTTCCTCCAAGATCAAGGAAGAGACTTGCACTTGGATCATAGAGACCAACGCTTGTTTCCTCATCAAGGGGCAGAGCCGTTGATTCTTTTCCATAGAACAAAGACTATCCGGGATTTACTTCAACTATCATAACTTAACAGAATTGAGTCTCATTTTAGGGATCCATCAGTCCCCATCCAATACTATGGGTTAGCCAACCGCCCAACCACTGTAGTGATAGGATCCATTTAGGAATTTGGTTATGTTTTACCCTGGGTACCAAGGAAAAGAGTTCCAAGGCCCCCTAGTCGGCGCTTCAAGCAAACTTCAAGATAGTCACACCACTTACACACCCAATATGAAATTGCATGTTTCACAGATTCAGCTATCTTTAAAACAATCTTTTAATGAAACCATAGTATCATTGATCATAATCCTCCAAAATATCCAGGTTGAATTCTAAATTTCCAATCATTCTTTCATCGGTGTACCTATGGCATCATTGGCAACCAGAACGCTCACCACTTGTTCACTCAGGGGCCTTTTCAATAGTTCCTAGCTCATAGTACCCAAAAATATATTCTTTTAGTATAAAAAACCAGATGGACTCTCCGTTGAAGATCAGCAAGATCAACCAACAGATCCATATAAAAGAGCCATGGACTCATCCGTGGAGGACCAGCAAGGACAATCAACCAGATCCATGCCCGAGTTCAGAAAACAACTCTAACTCCTTGTTCCATTTTCTTCCTCGACCCACGCGTGGGTATCTTCGGCAACCGAAAGCCCGAGCACCGTATGGTGAGCACCCTCTAGGATCCTTCGTAGGTCACCTAGCGCTTCACTCATAGGCCGCTTCCTTGGTTCCTCATCCACCGTACCAGAAGCTCACCATTTAAATCGAACTGAGGTTGGTCAAGACCTCGGTCGACCTTGCTACGCGAGACGTCCTCCGTTGACTCTCTGTGTCAGCTGTTGCAACTTTGTCAATTAGGTCTCCACTACCTCATTCACAAGATGGTCAAAATGCTTCCCCAACATTTTTGACATAAAACAGTCATTTAAAAACAGGTCATAAATACAGTTTCTAATGAACTCTCAACTTTCCACATTGTTCCACCTCATTTCTCGTTATTCCACATTCTTCTACATCAATTCACATTGCTTAATCCACATCCAATCATATGTATTCCCATCGTCCTTCATCCATTCTCATCTAGTCACATCATATTATATCTCATCACATATCATCCATTCACATCTACCCATATCCATATCACATCACATCACATCCATTCACATTGCATCTCATCCGTTCACATCTATCCTGATTCACATCACATCACATCACATCCATTTCACATCACATCTCATCCATTCACATCTATTTCGATTCACATCACATCACATCACATCTCATTCATTCACATCTATCCCGATTCACATTAGATCACATCCCATCCATTTCACATCACATCACATACATTCACATCACATCTCATCCTTTCATCCATTCACATCTATCCATATCCATATCACATCACATCACATTCATTCACATTGCATCTCATCCATTCACATCTATCCCGATTCACATCTATCCCGATTCACATCACATCCATTTCACATCACATCACATCTCATCAACTTACATTTATTTACATCACATCACATTCACATCCATTCACATCTATTTACATCACATCACATGTCATCCATGCACATCTCATCGCATCCATTCACATCCATCTCATTCATTACATCCACATCGCATCACATACATCCCATCCACATTACATTATGTCCACATCTCATTCTCATCCATTTACATCATATCACTTCCTTTCACATATCATCACATCTCAATCTCATCTCATCACATTCACATCCACATCCATTTACATCACATCACATCCCATCCTCCACATCCACATCCATTTACATCACATCACATCTCATCCACATCTCATCACATCCACATCCATTTACATCCCATCCACATCTCTTCAGATCCACATCCATTTACATCACATCACATTTAGTAACATTTTCTACTTTCGATACCGATGGGACTTTTTCTAAATTTCTGCCAATTGCTTGGCCTAGTTAAAGGTACTTTTTCTCGATTGATATTTTCATATTCTTTCTCAAATTTCTCAAGTGAAATATATTCAATATTCTTCTTTTGAGTAAAAGATTCATGGGATCTACAAAAATCAATTCTATCCATATTTTCCAATAATGCTCAAAATTCCACTTTTGATAAATTCTCATAATTTGAATTATACTAAAAATTTCTCTTTTTTTGTTTAATTTCTTGGATCTCAAATATCATGGGAATTCCTCTTTTTGCATTTAAATGATTGAATTCCAAATGTCATGGGAATTCCTCTTTTATCATAAAATAAATTTATCTAAAATTCTTCTTTTCTAAAAAAATATTAATTATTTCAAATATGCCAAGAATTTCACTTTTACCATTTAAATGATTGAATTTCAACTGTCATGGGAATTTCTCTTTTATCATTTAAATTTTCTCATGCATAAAATAAATTTATCTAAAATTCCTCTTTAAATTAAATATTTATTATTTTACTATACCAAAATTTCTCTTTTTTCATTTAATTACATGGATCTCCATTATCATGGAAATTTCTCTTTTTACATAAAAATAAAAAATACTAAAAATTTCTCTTTTCTTTACTTAATTATTTATGCATAATACTAAAAATTAGTTTTCCATGATTTTGATAAAAATCATTCTTTTAGCATAGGATGTCCAATCCTAGAATATGGTAGGAAGTCCTCTTTTTACATTATGCATAAAAATGAGTTATGTGTATCAATTTCTAAAAATTTTACCATAGCTTCGCTGCTATTACTGATAATTTTTAATATTTCTAGAAAGAATAAGACTTTGTAATACAATTATGATAGAATACTATCCTTACACTTAAATCTAATTTATGGAATTAAATCATAAGTTTACCATAATTTTATTAGCATAAAAGTATAAAAAGTTATTTTCTTAACCTCTAGCTTAACAAGCTTAGAGATTGATTTTGAATTAAGAATTTATCAATGAGAAGCATTCATTTGCTAGAGAATTAGTCATAGGAATGACTATTCTTTTGGGGAGAGAGAGATATACATAAAAAGCATCCTAATTAAGCATAAAAATTAACTTTTTTGTGATTAATCATTAAAACTCTTAGAGAAAGCTTGATTTGCATTAAAAATAACTAAATAGAAACTTCTCAAGCTTGAGAGGGGTTGAGAAGTGAAACCATTGAGTATATTAATGAAAACCATAAAATTACTTCTTACCTCTAGATTTGGCTTGCTTCTTTATCTTAGAAGGAAGCCCCCAACCAATCAATTGATTTAGTATGTTGAGAAGAAAGCTCCAAGGATTGTTAAAGAGAGAGAGAATCTCTAATCTCTCCAAAAGTAGAGGATTTTAAGGGATAATAGAAAATATCATTATTTTAATGTAATATTGACATGGTATAGTACATATTTTTTTACAAAAGACTAAGGATCTATTTATAGGTGAGAGAGGCCACTAACCAAGTCCAATTGGGTTCTAGAATTTTTGAGGTTCAGTTTGACTCAATTTGGACAAGATTTGGATCAGTTTGGCTCCCTTTTGATTTGGTTTGATTCAGGAGAGAGGAGAGATAAAAATATCACTTTTTTTTCAAATTAAAAAATCATCCACATGTGTGAATTAGGCACCTACCTCAAGAGTCCCCCTCTCCTTACCAAGGTGTCAAAAATGCATCATTATTCTAAAATATCTCATTTTTTTAGTAATATCTCATAGTTTTTAGCTAATAAACCTTGTACTCAGTCAACTCTTCATCTTATGTGAGCATTTACTCATTTTTGGGTATTTTATTTTATTCTTTGGATTTATCTCATCCCAACACTTAGATTGATTCAATTGGCCCATTAGAACCTTAATTGGACCATAATCCAAAAATTTCTGAAAATGTAGACCCTTAGGCTAAGGTCCTTTTTATACACATTTTCAATTAATTCCAAATGCACATTGGAAAGTTCTTTTTGAATTTTTGTTTCAAGGAAATCCATTTTAGACACTAGGAGGATTTTTATATCCAAAGATATCTTAATTTAGGATTATCTTTCTCTAGACTTTTTCTCTCTCTAGGCCAAAACAGGGTAAAATAAGATCTTTCTTCTATTTCAGAGAGTGGAATAATTACAAGAACAGAAGGGGAGGTTCTTACACCTTTACACCTCAAAAGCTGGAGGTTCTTACACCTTTACACCTCAAAAGCTGGAGAGAGGAATCTTACAGAACCAACCCATGAAGTGCATCGCCTATGCGTGCACAACTCAATGCACACCACATCACCCATGGGCTCGGGCAAGGGACCCTCATAATTTTGGGTGAGAGAAAATACAACCGTTTTGGCTGAAGCTAGGTAGGGAACCGTGTGTGAATATCTTGTGGAAAAAATATAACTCGGGCTCTACACCACGTGTGAACCCACCCTTATATGGACTAAGGGTTATTTGTGTTAAAAAAAACATATGAATAAGAGATTCATTTGGGTCTCTTCACATTGTAAATTTAGAAATACTTATCTCAAAGAACTACCAAATTTTATATTATAGCTTTAAAAAACCTTATCTTTTAGGTTTTCAGCTCACACCACACAACGTTTGAGCTCATCGTCTCATCACTGTTCATAGGCTGTGCTACTATCTACTACGCTTTTGATGTCCCCAAGCTTCAGTGCTCTTATGCTGAACACTACAAGCTATGCCTTCGTCTCTGCTACATAAGCTCTCTGTACGTGAAGCTTCAAATTCATTTTTCTTTCTTTCCCTCGCACAATTGTAGTGCGCTTTTGCTGCTGTAGAGAGAGTAGCAAGCACAGTTGCTACTAGATAAGTGTTGTGTTGCACTAGATGCTGTAGAGAAGCAAAAGATTTGTTGGAGTCAAAGTTCTTGACTGATTTGCTCAAGGCAAAATCAATCCTTGACTAATTTGCTGGACGCCAAAGCGAATAGCATGAGAGGGCATTGATCTCATAGCCATAGAGAGCTCCCACGCCGCTTGCTGTTACAAGCCATGCAAAGGAGCCAAAGGCAGACATTGATAAGCGGGCTGCACTGATTAACAATTATGTTCTACTATTGGTATAAGCCAAGGCGTGGCCCGTTTGCTTCTAGCTTTGTTTTGTGATACCTATCTGCACCCGTTCTTCACCTTTTGATTTGCCTTCCATTGCTTGATGTGGCCGGACAACATACCTTTGCTGCTTATGCTTTTTTTCATAGTCTTTTACTTCTTCTTTTTTCTTGAGCCCCTCATCTTACAAAAGCCCTCTAAGATCCTTTGGATTGTTTGTGCGGCCTTTCCTTTGGTACACTTGATGCCAAGCTTGCTTTTGAGCCTTGGCTATGTTGGGTCTCTACCCACTCGACACTCAAGTTCTGTTGAAATATACAAGTGAATAGGGTGTGTGCGGGAACAAGCCCTTGGCAAGAGGCTGTAAAAGAGAATCTGTAAATGTGAGAGAACCTGTGAAAAGGTGAGAAGTATCTACTGGGAGAGGGTAAAGGGTAGCATGAGGAGATTTAGGAGGTGTGGAGATATTCTGGGAAGAGGTGGAGAGAATCAAGCAAAATAGGTGGAGTGAATCAAGGAGAAATCAGTGGGATTGGATGCTTGGATGTAAACTCTATAAATTGAGGCATTGGCCTAATGAGAATTTGCTAGTTTTTGATTATCCATGCGTCCATTAAGCTATCAGTTAATTGCTCACTAATCATGTCTTAATTATTATCTAATCTCTTTGTTAATGATGCTGATTCTAGCATTTAATCCACCATAGCTCATCACATTGTGCAAATTTAACATGGTATTAGAGCCTAGCCTAGAATCCTTCAAGTTTATGAGCCCATTATCTTGCTAATCACTTGGCTAATTAGGATTAGTAGATAATTAGATTTTTTACCTCTTTTTTCAACTAACCTCTGCACCCCTAGCCAGTGGAGGGGCTTGATCTCCCTCCCGGAGAAACATTAGGACAAAAGCTCTTAGCCATACCCATTGGGCTCCAGCCCATTCAATAAAAACCTCAAACCGCCAGTGCAAACTCCCAATTTTTGCTAATTTTGCAGTGCCATTTTTCTGAGGGAAAATTGAGATTTCTGCATCATCAAATGCAATGGCTCTAATTCTTCTTGGCCCTAGGGGTTTCCAAGGGTGCTCTACAAGCTGGTGAAGATAGATTTTGATTTGATCAAGTCTACAGTGAGATCCAAGCTCTTCATTAAATCTGCAGATGACTTTGGTAAAATAGAGATTAAGCATTCAATGTTTGGTCAAATATTGTGTTTCTTAGCTTAATTCTCTACTAGACTAATTGCTATTGATGGCCTTGAAAGGATTTGAGCTCATTTGAACTCTAAGGCCTCAGATCTAGACTCCCTGCATACTCTATTTTCTGCGCACAAAATAGAGGATTAATTTGCTAATCAGTGATTAAACAATACTAACCACTGTATTTTGGTGCAACTGAGGGTTCAAATTAACCATTAGGTATTTGATACAGGTCCCTATAACTTCAGATTGCAATTCAGAGATGGTTTGATACTCCAACCATTCCGTACAGATTTTTTGGTGGTTTTATGCTGATAAATCTGTTGTAATCATCACCTAAACACCAGATTGATTTGTAAAAGGGTAGACACTGCCCTCGAATCTTGAAATTTGATCAAGAGGTAAGACCCCCTTCACATCATCACTCATGAGTACGGCACAAGAGATAAATAAAATTTAATGGGGAGCAATTTTACACATGGCAGACAAAAACCATGTATCTGCTCATGAGGAAAAATCTGTGGGGGCTAGCTGAGGGAAGAGATGAATGCCCAGAGGTGAGAGGGAAAAATGAGTGGAAGAGCAGGAATGAAAAAGCATTGGGACTTATTGCACTCAGTTTAATAAAAAATGAAATCATTCATCACATCATAGGGATACAGTGGGCAAAAGATGCATGGGATGAACTCAATAAATTATTTGGCACATAAGCTAAAAATTCAAAGATAAATCTGTTTATGCAAATTCTACAAATCGGCGGATATGAAGGAAAGTGAACCTTTAATCACACACTTGAACAGATATAAAAGCATTAAGCAACAACTGGCAGCTATTGGCAAAAAGGTAGAAGATGATGAGGCACTAGTAGTGCTTCTGAAGAGTGTGGACAAAGATGAATATGAAAACATTGTAGCAACACTAAAGAATGTACCTGAATTGAAGCTACACGAGATAGAAGGAGCTCTACTAGAGCAAGAGACCAGAGGCAAAGAGAAGAAATGGTTGGACTCAACAGCAGGAGAAGAAAAAGCATTCTTCACTCGAGGAGGATTCTCTCGAGGACGAGGATGAGGAAGAGGCATAGGAGGAAGGACCTTCACTTGCCACAACTGTGGAAAGCCAGGACATATGGCAAGAGACTGCTACATCAAACCCAGTGGAGAAGGAACGGCATCATCAAACTTCATGGAGGCTCCTCTAAGGAAGTGGAGTCATATCATCTTTTGAGAGAGAGAGAGAGAGAGAGAGAGAGAGAGAGAGAGAGAGAGTGAGTGAAACCCCACAACCCAATGTAACCTGCCCCAACAGAGTAAAACCACCTCTGAGCCACCGATGATGTAGGCCATGTGGTAGATGTATGTGTGAGCACTTTATTCAAGGTCACGGGCACTTGTAGTAGCCTTGGACACATAGAGAGAGAGAGAGTATCCAAGGACTATGAGTTTAGGGACTTGAGGCACTAGTAAGAGGGAAACTTGGTATAGAGTCCAAGTGTGCTAGGAGTATTCACTTGAGCGGAGGTGTTAAAATATACAAGTGAATAGGGTGTGTGCGGAAACAAGCCCTTGGCAAGAGGCTGTAAAAGAGAATCTGTAAATGTGAGAGAAGCTGTGAAAAGGTGAGAAGTATATATCGGGAGAGAATAAAGGGTAGCATGAGGAGATTTAGGAGGTATGGAGATATTCTGGGAAGAGATGGAGAGAATCAAGCAAAAGAGGTGGAGTGAATCAAGGAGAAATCAATGGGATTGGATGCTTGGATGTAAACTCTATAAATTGAGGCACTAGCCTAATGAGAATTTATTGGTTTTTGATTATCCATGCCTACATTAAGCTATCACTTAATTGTTCACTAATCACGTCTTAATTATCATCTAATCTCTTTGTTAATGATGTTGATTCTAGAATTTGATCCACCATAGCTCATCACATTGCTGCAAATTTAACAAGTTCCTTGTGTACATATGTAGCTCCACTTAGCTACAATGATTTGCCTCCATAACCTCTTGCACGAGGTTCACAATGACCACCATCAATATGGACATGAGCTCCAAATATGCATGCTCCTTTTTTGTGCATGCAACGAGTCAAGGGTGCTTCACTTAAGGTTTCCCACAAGAAACCAAGGTGCATAAACCAGAAAAATGAATGCTCCAATAGCATCCACAACCAGCTCATCTTTCATGAGCAAATCAGCACATACCTCCATTTGATGTGCACATTCATGGGCTCTTTTCCTTGCCCACAATACTTGCCCCTTGCTTGGACAAGCCTTTTACTCCACACATGCTCTTTGCTAACTTGCAAGAGCCATGGGATTCTCTCATCCCATAAATCAGCAACCCTTATTTACATTGAGCATTCTTCCATGCTCAAACCAAAAAATTAATGAGGCATCCAAAATACCTTCACAAATCATTTCTTGGCAGCTTCCTTGTTGACACTGAAGACTCCATAGTCTTCATACTTGCTGAAATGTCCATTTTCAACTTCTTTGATGATGAGAAAGCTCTCCATGTTGCAAAACTCCCATTTGCAACTCTTTTAGGCAACTTCTATGCAACCTCCTTGTTGCAAATCTCCTCTTAAACTTGACAATGGCAGCTCCAAATCTCTCTCAAATCCTCACGAATGCAAATCCAAATGATAATATGAGTGTGCATAATTTTTTTTTCCATAATAACTAAAAAATAATGCTTAATCAAAGAACTCATAACCAAGAAAAACTATACATAAATATTCACCATGACGAGGAGCCCACCCAAGCTCTGATACCATAAAGAAAATGTGGGGGAGAGGGAGAGCTTCAAACCCTAGCAAGCAAACACACACACACAAGAGAGAGCAAGACACAAGAGAGAGATGGATAGCTGAAGTTTCTTCTATCTTCTTCTTCTCTACTCAACCAACATAACAGAAAGATAAGAGTACACACTATATGGGTTAGTACTCAAGTACTACAACATACAAGGGTTGGTCCATAATGTGAACCCAACTAAATGAGTTGGCGCTATAACTATGCCAGTCTCTAGTAATCCAAAATGGCTCACACAGCCTGTCATCCCACTGGCCGCATATCACCCATAATCTCACCAACCATGCCAATGGTGTAGATGCGGATGCTATCACCCAGGCGGGTCATCAATGTCTGTCGTAGCACTAGTTGAGATCGATATCTCAACAAATATCTTGCAACTCTAGGGTGTGTTCACACACTCAACCAAATAACTCGAGCTTTACATTGCACATTTCAACACCCCTCCTCAATGTAAACTTGTTGAAATTACAGCAATGTGATGAGCTATGGTGGATCAAATACTAGAATCAATATCATTAACAAAGTGATTAGCAAATAATTAAGATGTGATAATTAACAAATAGCTTAATGTAAGCATGGATAATCAAAAACCAGCAAATTCTCATTAGGCCAATGCCTCAATTTATAGAGTTTACATCCAAGCATCTAATCCCACTGATTTCTCCTTGATTCACTCCACCTCTTCACTTTTCCCAGAATATCTCCACACTTCCTAAATCTTCTCATGCTACCCTTTATTCTCTCCCAGTAGATTCTTCTCACCTTTTCACAGGTTCTCTCACATTTACAGATTCTCTTTTACAGCCTCTAACCAAGGGCTTGTTCCCGCACACACCCTAACCTTTTCATAGGCTCTCTCACATTTACAGATTCTCTCCCAGTAGATTCTTCTCACCTTTTCACAGGTTCTCTCACATTTACAGATTCTCTTTTACAGTCTCTAACCAAGGGCTTGTTCCCGCACACACCCTATTCACTTGTATATTTCAACACCTCCCCTCAAGTGAATACTCCTAGAACACCTGGACCCTATACCAAGTTTCCCTCTTACTTGATAGTCCATGACCAGTGTCTAGTACACCTCCCCTCAAGTTAACTTAGCACACCTGGACCCTGTACCAAGTTTCTCTCTTACTTGATAGCCCGTGACCAGTGCCTCAGGTCCCTAAACTCATAGTCCTTGACACTCTCTCTCTCTATGTGTCCAAGGCTTACTACAAGTGTCCCCCGCGACCTTGACTAAAGTGCTCACACATACATCTATCTACCATTTGGCCTACATCATCGATAGCTCAGAGGTGGTTTTACTTTGTTGGGGCAGGTTACATTGGGTTGTGGGGTTTCTCTCTCTCTCTCTCTCTCTCTCTCTCTCTCTCTCTCTCTCTCTCTCTCTCTCTCTCTGAGATTTTCACATGGCTCCTCACTCTTTGGAGCCTCACATCTTCTCTTGTCTTCAGTCTTCTTGTCGTGTGGCAGCTTCTCTTCACGCATCCATGTCTTTCTCTTCTTTCAGTCTTCTTGTGGTAGCTTCTCTTCTCGTGTCCATGTCTTCCTTCAATGCTTCCTTTAGATCTACTTCTCGGTGTGGATCTTCTTCTTGGAAAGAGATGTTCTTCTTCTTTCATGGTTGGGGCCATGAGCTTGTCCGTTAGGTCTTTTTGCTCCATGTGAGCAACATGTTTAAATGTTTTGTTGACAGTTCTTTTGGGCTTTTGATGTTTATCTTGTGTCATTATGCAATGCAAACGCAAATCTATGCGGGAGGTCTTACCTCTTGCTTATTCTGGACAAGGGCAGTGTCTGATCCCATTTTTACACACATGTAATGTGCCCAATACATAATGCGTATAGCATTCATTCTTATGCACATTCCCAAATGCAACTCTGGCTGTGAATAATCTTGAATTTGAGTGAGATTTACAAGCATTAACCAAGGGTTAAATGCAAAATGATGATTACCACAATTTTATCAGCATAATTTTATCAGAAATTATATTAAATCAAGGGTAACCAATTTGTACGGAATGGTTGGAGTATCAAACCAACTCCGAATTTTAATCTGAAGTTATAGGGATCTGTATCAGATACCTAATGGTTAATTTGAACCCTCAATTGTACCAAAATATAGTGATTAGCACTGATTAATCATTGATTATCAAATTAATCCTCTATTTTGTGTGCAAAAAATAGACTATGCGGGGAGTCCAGATCTGGTGCCTTAGACTTCAAATGAGCTCAAATGCTTTCAAGGCCATCAATAGCAATGAGTCTAGTAGAGGATAAAGCTAATAAACACAAGATTTGACCAAATATTGAATGCTTAATCTCTGTTTTACCAAAGTCACCTACAGATTTGATGAAGAGCTTGGATCTCTCTGTAGACTTGATCAAATTGAATTCTGACTTCACTAGCTTGTAGAGCATGCTTGAAAACCCGTGAAGCTATAAGGAATTAGAGCAATTTGAATTGGATGAAGATAAGATCTGCAAATTTCTCAGAAAAAACTACGCTGAAGAAAAATGCGATTTCTCCTTCGTCCGACGGCGGTTTGCGCTTCTGTTTCGACTGGCTGGAGCTCCTATGGGTTGGCTATGTATGGCTAGAAGCAATGGGCCTAATTTTAAGTGTGCAAGGAGAGGGAGCTCCTCCAATGGCTGGGGGTGCAGAGACTAGTTAAAAAAAGAGGAAAAATTTATAATTTTCTACTAATCCTAATTAGCAAAGTGATTAGCAAGATAATGGGCTCACAAATTGATGGATTCTAGGCATGGCTCTGATACCATGTTAAAATTACAGCAATGTGATGAGCTATGGTGGATCAAATACTAGAATCAACATCATTAAAAAAGTGATTAGCAAATAATTAAGAGGTGGTTAGTGAGTAATTAGCAAATAGCTTAATGTAGGCATGGATAATCAAAAACTAGCAAATTCTCATTAGGCCAATGCCTCAATTTATAGAGTTTACATCCAAGCATCTAATCCCACTAATTTCTCCTTTCCCAAAATATCTCCACACTTCCTAAATCTTCTCATGCTACCCTTTATTCTCTCCCAGTAGATTCTTCTCACCTTTTCACAGGTTTTCTCACATTTACAGATTCTCTTTTACAGCCTCTAACCAAGGGCTTGTTCCTGCACACACCCTATTCACTTGTATATTTCAACAAAACTTTGGTGTGTGAACTAATCATCTGTCCAACCAATTCGACTAACTCAACTCTTAACCTCAACAATTTGGCTGCAACTTGTTGTGTAGGTTGTCGGGGTAGATCCGCACCTGTAGTAAAACAAGGTTTCAAAATCCTTTTCCATTCAAAAAACTTTTGATCCTATACTTCCATGCCAACCGTGACTTGAAGACTCTTTGATAAGGCTAGTGAATTTATCATAGATGTTGGTGGTAATGTCATTAGGGAAAGGAATCTAGTGTAACAACTTATCAGAGATATCGGCTTTTATAACCTGTTCGATGTCAGGACAAGTAGGCTATGACATGAGATATTTGGGCACCAAAGCCTTGTAGTCTTAAAAGAGATGAAAAGTTCTAGGATTATGGCTTATCTACCATTATTTTTAGAGATGCTAGATGTGTGTGAGGCTTGTACGATGATGGGTAATAAGCAGCATTGGTGCATTTCCATAGGAAATCAAGAATCATGCAAAGGCTCCTCTAGGGGCTTGTACATGTAGAATGCTAACCACTGCATTGGGGTGGTTCTTCCTACTTCTTATTATTAATAATTGATGGCTTTAGTTGGAACATGTGGGTGTAATGCTAAAGTTTTTATAAAGTATAAAATATGGCATAGCTTGGTAGAGAATGAGACAAGAAAGAGGTTGCAGAATTTTTAAACAGATTGAGAAGGAGAATTCACATCAAGTGAGTTTAGTCTATTAAAAGGAGCATGGGATCAAGAGAGATTTGATAGTTACTCATACTCCTATAACACAACAACATTGTAGAGTATAAGGATTACATAGTTGTGGAGATGGCATAGAGTATGCTCAAAGGCACAGGATTACATAATTCTTTTTGGATTGAGGTAGTTAACATTGCACTACACATCCTTAACATGAGTTATAATAAGAAGGCAATGAAGGGCATGATACCAAGAAGCTTATTTAGGTAAGAAATCCTCGGTTACATATTTCAAGACATTTGAATGTGCCTATTTTTGCATGTTCCAGACTCATCTAAAGTTAAGTGGGATTCCAAGAGCATAAAGTGTATCTTCTTAGGGTAAAATATGGAGTTAAAGGGTTACCAGCTGTATAACCTAGAGGCAAAGAAGATAATTATTTGCTGTGATGTGGTGTTTAAGGAATAGCCTCATCCAAGTGGAGGAGGAGGCTCCATCCACACTATCTTTCAACAAAGAAGTAGCTCAATAATCACCAACACCAGTGATGATACTGAATCCATAAGAGGTGGATTCGTTAGATGGTGAAGAAGAGAAGCTTGTAACACCTCATAAGGGACCATATCCTAAATGGGTAAAGAAGCTCTTAGATGGGAAAGCTCCACTAGGAATTACAAAAGAGCCAGTAGTTGTTCACTGATCTAAGAGAATAGAGGAGAAAAAGAGGGGTTCCACTCATTGTTAAATTGCAGCAATGTGATAAGCTATGGTGGATCAAATGCAAGAATCAACATAATTAGCAAGTGATTAGATGATGATGAAGATGAGATTAGTGAGTAATTAATCTAATAGGATAATGTAGGCACAGATACTCAAAAACCAGCAATTTTTCATTAGGCCAATGCCTCAATTTATAGATTTTACATCCACAAGATGCCAAGCATCTAATCCCACTAATTTCTCCTTGATTTGTGCCACCTCCCCTACATTGGGGGCACCTTTTCCTAGAATCTTTCCACACCCCTATATTCACTCATGTACCCTTGATTCTCTCATCAGTAGATTCCTCTCACCTTTTCACTGCTACCCACTTAATTACAGACTCCCTTTTACAGTCTCTTGCTAAGGGCTTGTTTCTGCACACACCCATTGGCTTACATATTTCAACACCTCCCCTCAAGTGAATAACTCTAGCACACCTAGAACCTATACCAAGTTTCCCTCTTACTTGGTAGCTCGGACTAGTGCCTCAATTCCCTAACTCATAGTCCTTGACACTCTCTCTCTATGTATCCAATGCTACTACAAGTGCTCAGGACCTTGACTAAAGTGCTCACACTGTTAAAACCCTAAGATCTCTCTAGATAATTGTTATGCATAAACATGCATAAATCAGGCGGCATAAACTCATCCACCTGAGCCCAAGGGAAGCACACATGAATTATAATGAAGTACATCATACCTTAACCTTGATGTCCCATACCATCAAGAGGTATAACTCCAATCCAGTAGCATGTAGCTATAGTGTGAAATGGTAGGTAAGTAGATATAATCCTCTATGCAAGAGAACATCATATCATAGCCTAGCCTCAAGATAACAAAGCCTTAGCCCTTGAGTGTGCCCCATGCCCCTATTATATAGGAGGGCCCTCAAGTGACTCTTGACTCTCCATTTCCCATGTGTGACCCTTGGATGCCTGACCCTAACCTTAACCCTTAAGGTTAGTCCTAATCCATGCTCCACTAGAGCTTGTTCCCATGCTTCCATGCTCACAAGCCTAATGTGGGTTAGCCTCCTAGTATATGCACACATAATGTGCATATAACATACTTTCCCTCTCTCAAAACATTGCACTCTTGCAATGAAAAGGAGAACTGCACTGAACAATCTCAACCGGCTCCCAAGTCGAATCCTCTATTTCCTTATCTTTTCACCTAATTTTAACCTCAAGGATTAGTGAACTACAAAGTTTTCTTTCCCTGAATTCAAGTACCTTATTAGGTTCATGTGGAACATAGGATAATTCTTTAACTTTAACGAGTTCTTGAGGAGTAACTGTGTTATCCTCACCTCCCACTTTCCCTTTCAATCTATTGATATGAAAGACTGGATGAACTCTAACATGTGGAGGTAGTTTAAGTTCATACGCAACCGTGCCAATCCGATGTATAAATCGAAATGGACCACAATATCTAGGAGATAAATTCAAGCATTTTCCTTTTGACAAAGTCTAAGAATCTTTAGGAAATTTTAAATAAACTAACGCTCTTGGTTCAAAAGACCAAGTTAAGCGTCCTCTATCAGCATAGAACCGTACCCTATCCTGAGCACTCCTGATAGAATCCCGACCTTTGGTCAGCATTTCTTGCATATCATGCAAGAAATCCCTCGATGCATCAAGCTCGATGTCCTTAAGACCAACATCAATAGGCGCCCTGGGTTGATACCCATACATAAGCATGAATGGACTAAAACCAATAGCCGTATGTTTAAAACTGTTATAGGCAAATTCCATCATTGAAAGATATTTTTTATAATTTGATGCTTTTCCAAAGACATATGCACAAAGCATATCCTCTACAATCTGATTCATAATACGCTCTGTTTGCCCATCAGACTGCGGCGGATGATCATAGGAATTCATACTTAAAGTAGTTTCCTCGTTGTTGTAAACCATTTGGAATAAAGGAGGAAAATATGGCATTATAACAGCAGGAACCAGGTATCCATCAGCAACCTGACGTACCCACATCTGCACATGGAATTATCGATATCCCGAGTTATCCATATCAACATAGAGAGTCATCAATGTCTCGAGATGAGTCACATATGTTCATCCGTAAACCATCAGGTTGACTGTATAAATTGATAAAAAAACAGAAGCAGGAGGGAGCACACACAAGAGAAGCAAACCCTAATCCATATCCATCAATCATAAAGAAGGAGAGAAGCCATAGTCATCATCTCTCTCACACACACAAAAGAGAACACAACATAGTGTTATGTCCACACTACAAAGTAAACCTAATGTAATGTCCACACCACACATGACCAGCTGGACGCGGTCATAAACACACCACACGATATCTATCTACCATACTGTCACTCTGTCAGCACCCATGTGCTATCCTCCAGCTGTATACAAGCTTGACATTTCAACACTCCCCCTCAAGCTCGACATGTCCATCTCTAGGACTCCCAATCTAGTACGAAAATACTCGAACTTATCCTTACCAAGTGCTTTGGTAAAGATATCTGCAACCTGCTCATCTGTCTGTACATATGTCAAATCAACATGCCCATCTAGCACTCTCTCTCTGATGAAATGATAGTGGATCTCAATATGTTTGGTCCTGGCATGATAAACTAGGTTGCTAGCAAGCTGAATACTACTCATGTTGTCACAATGAATGACAACTCTCATATCACTCTGTAACCTGACATCATCTAGCAACTTCTTCAACCACATAGCCTCACATGCAGCTATGGCTGCTCCACGATACTCTGCCTCTGTGGTAGATAAAGCAACTGTAGGTTGCTTTTTACTGCTCCAACTCACAGCTCCACTACCAAGGCTGAAAACATAGCCACTGGTAGACCTCCTGTCATATGCACTACCGGCCCAATCTGCATCTGTATATCCATAGACATGCATGTCTTTTCTTGCCTCATAGAAAAGACCATAATGCACGGTAGTTTTGACGTATCTCAGAATACGTCTCACAGCATCCAAGTGAGGTTTACGAGGACTCTGCATAAACTGACTTAGCAAACCAACTGCAGAGCTGAGATCTGGCCTCGTAAGATATCTGCTGATCTTGTCACTCCAAGCACGAGGTGCTTGCTTCAAACCATAGATTGCTTTCTTTAACCTGCAAACAAAAGTAGGATATTCTGGATGTACATATCCTTCTGGTTGTTCCATGTACACCTCTTCTTGTAGTTCACCATTCAAGAAGGCATTTTTTACATCCATTTGATGTAAAGCCCAACCTTTTTGTGCTGCTAGTGCAATGATAGACCTCACAGTAGCCATCTTAGCCACTGGGCTGAAAGTTTCATCATAATCAAGACCATAAGTTTGTGCATATCCTTTAGCAACCAGCCTTGCCTTATGTCTCTCTAGGCTGCCATCTGACTTGCACTTTACCTTATACACCCATTTGCAACCAATTGCATTCTTTCCTTGCGGTAACTCAGCCAATTCCCATGTATCATTTTTGTCCAAAGCATCCATCTCTTTATCCATGGCTTTCTCCCATACATGCTCTCCAATAGCCTCTGTATAGCATGTAGGTTCCACATGCTTCACCATAGATGTCATGTATGCATAGTGCATAGCAAAATCTCGATATGTCAATCTTTCAACTGGATATCTGACTCTCTGGGATCTCCGCAATGCATGCGGGTCACTCTGTACACCTGTAACTCTAGCATGTGGGGGCACATATCTATCCTGCCTAGCACCAGGTGTGCGTAAAACAGGTATGCCGAGCTCCTCATCCAAACTCTCTGAACTAGATGACTCATAACCTGTGATTCCAATTCCTTCGACCTTCTTCTTTCCTTTATCCATAGCACTACTCCCAGTGCTCACACTCTCATGCCTCAAACGTCCTGACCATGGACGTACACTGCTACTCTCAGCTTCTGCTGTTGGCCCAGACATAGTAGTAGAACTAGAACTTACTTGTGGCAAGTTCACAGGCACATCTGCCTCAAGTGAGATGACTCCCTCATCTTTTGCTTTGTACCAACTAGCAAGCTCATCAAACACCACATCTCGTAAGATGACCACTTGTCTAGTTTGAGGGTTATAACATTTGTATGCCTTTCGATCCTGTGCATATCCAACAAATACACATTTCTCTACCTTAGGATCCAACTTCCTTCTTCTTTCGTCAGGCACATGTACATAAGCTATGCATCCAAAGACTTTGAGATGTCCAATGTCTGGCCTGTAACCTGTAAGCCGCATCTCTGGCGTGCTTCCATGAATGGTTGCTGTAGGTGTTTTGTTCAGTATATACACTGCAATAGCACATGCTTCTGCCCAATAGTAATCTGGCATGCTCTTTTCATTGAGCATTGCCCTTGCCACTTCACATATGACTCTATTCTTTCTCTCAGCCACACCATTCTGCTGAGGTGTATACCTGCAAGTCAACTGTCTTCTTATTCCATGCTTCCTCAAAAAATGCTCAAAAGCTTTTGAGGTGTATTCACCACCTCCATCTGTTCTCAAACATTTAATCCAACAGCCATATTGCTTTTCTACAAGAGCTTTGAACTTTTCCAACACTTCACTCTTCTCTCTCAGAAAGTATATCCATGTCATCCTGCTGAAATCATCTATAAATGTCACATAGTATAGACTGCCTTTGATAGATGTGTTTTGTGCAGGACCCCATACATCACTGTGTACTATCTCAAGTGGCCTGTTACTCATATTTCCTTCTCTAGGAAACCTCAACCTTGCCTGCTTTCCAAACTGACAGGCTTCACAAACATGCATATGCCCATCATATTTGAATCTAGGCAATCCACTGACAATGCCTCTTGTTTGCATGTTCTTTAATCTCTGTATATTGACATGTCCAATCCTCTTGTGCCACATATCAATATCTTGCACAATCCCATTGCTCTTTGAAAACATGGCTGAGCTCAATTCTGGTATGCCTGCATCCAATTTGAACAACCTTCCTTCCTTCTTGCCCTTGGCAATCAATCTACAGCCATGCTTAAAGTCTTCCACAAAACAGCCATTCTCATTGAATCTTACTTGTAGCCCCTGCTCAACCATTTGGCCTACTGATGCCAAATTCTTTGTAATGGATGGTACATAAAGCACTTCTGACATATTCTTCACATTTCCATCATGCATCCTCAAAGGCACACTGCCAACATGTGTTATAAGATGCTGAGTATCATCTCCTGTGACCACATAACCATTTGTACCCAATGGTTGTATCTTCTCAAACCACTCACCATGACATGTCATGTGGTTTGAGACACCCGAATCCATATACCATGACTCATCTCCAGCATTCTGAGAATCCATAGTCCCCATAATGTGCTTCATTGCAAAAAGATGATTTGAACTCCCATCATTGTTACTAGTAGATGCATAATTTCCATGTTGTGGTCTTCCATTCCTCACATCATTCTGCTTTTTGTAACAATCTTTTGCCATATGTCCAAGTTTGCCACAATAGTGACATTCAATCCCATTCAAATTTTGTTGAGGACCTTGCCATCGTCCTCTACCACGAGCACCTGTTCCAACTCTCCCCCTATGGGATTGAAATCCACGACCTCCACGTGGTCCAAATGATGACTGTGAATTCTGAAAATTCTGATTTGATTGTGGTTGAGTAGACCTGTCACTCCAACCACGTCCTCCACGGCCTCGAGGGGTAAATCTCCCCCTGCCTCGAGAGCCTCTAGATGAGTAAAAAGCCTGATTCCTTGCATGCTCATCATTACTGGATGAGGATGCACCACCTGTAATATTCATACCACCAAGTCCAAGCTTTAATTCTTCCACAATGAGCAATGACACAAGCTCATTAAAGTCTGGCATTCCTCCCAACCTTACTGAGATGGAAGTGTCAAAAGATTTGTATTCTTTGCCTAAACCACTCAATGTGAGGGCAACCAAATCATCATCATCCATTGGGGCATGGATTGATGACAAGGAATCTGCATAACCCTTGATTTCCTGAACATACTCATGTATACTCCTATTCCTTCGTGTTACACTGTGAATCTGTTGCTTTAGTTGTATCTTTCTTGCACCAGTGTCTGTCTCATACATTCGGCACAGTATATCCCATGCTTCTTTTGGTGTATCTGCATCTTGGATGTGAATAAGCAAGGCATCTGTTACACATATTGAGAAGTAATGCAACACTTTCGAAGACTGCTCTACCCATTGCCTGTGAGCCACCAACTGAGCATTATTTGGTTGAGGAGGTAGGAATGGCTCCGGGTCTTCATCCGACACGAGACTCCATAAACCTTTGCCTTTCAAAAAACTCTTCATTCGAAACTTCCACACTTGAAAGTTAGTTCTGTCAAGCTTCTCTCCAACAATTTGTATCGGACCATCTCCCATGTTTGCAAGGTAGTAGATGTATCCCTTTGATCACAATGTATGAAGTACCTGTAATGCTCCAAATCTCTCCAAATCACATCAAATGATTGCAATATATGTGCTTTTAGATCCCACAATGCTTCATCAACAATGTATACTCGATCAAGGTTGAAAACAAACGATACTTCTTCACAAAAAATTTTCTGGTTTTTTTTCTCGCCAGAGAACCAGTCAAAGATCTTGCTCTAATTCCTTCAAATCTTGTTCAAATTGGATGTTTATGCATTCATTGGCTTCATAACACATTTCTCCAACATATCCTAGAAGGGTTTGATCAAATTCTTCAAGTTGAGTGAGAACCACCAAGTTTTGTAGCTCCCTGGTTTGCCTTTTTCTGCATATGTCAGGTACCACCTCTCACTAAAAGTGCTCTATCTCCTTCAAATCTGATCCAAATTCAAAACTTTTTGAATCAAAAGTTTAGCAACTCATAGGACTCTACTTGTACCAAAGGAATTAGGCCAATTTGATATAGACAAGGATTAATGCCTTGATTAGTGATGCTCTGTTTCTGGACAGACTTTCTGCAAACCTGCAAACCTCTGATAAATGACTTCAATGAGCTCCAAATACATCAAATGAGCTGCAACCAAGCTTCACAATGCCTTAGCAATGTCTTTGCTCAACTCCCCAAGCTTTGAATGGCATCAAATGGAGTAGTAATGAGTCAATGGCATGAAATCTATTGAAACTGTCCAGAATTCTGCTCCAGAATGCGCCGCCTGCTCCTGAGGCTCTAGGAGAGAGGGGTTATCACCATTGAGTTGATAGGTCTCTTAGAAATGACCTAATCTATCATGGGTATGAAGGGAAAGCTCTAATTTTGAGTAGAATTGCCACATTTGATCCTCCACGGGGCATATATTCTCTGGTTTGCAGGAGTCAAAAAAACCAGAATTTTTCTTTCATAAATCTCCTGAAATACATCAATGTTTCATGCAATGGTTTGCTCCAGTGTTGCTAATACATGTGCCCTTTCACAATACATGAGAACCTCTGTGTTTCCTTTGTATTTGCCCCAATACATTTGACAAAATACATTCCTTCACAAGCTTTCCATGAAAGCTTCAAAACCAGAAATTTTCTGCTTGCTTTATGCACTTCAATCTTCACTGAACCTGCTCTTTGGCACCTGCAATCCGCTCAAGGGAGTTTTGCTACTCTTACCAGTTAGGCCAAGCTTCAGATCTGTAATAACCGAGGTGAGCTCCACAGCTTTCTTTTGCTCCACAGCTTCAATGGAAATCTTCACAGCTTCTTCTTCTTCTTCCCTCTTCTCTCACTCACTCTCACAACACAACTAATGAGCTCTAGGCTCTGATACCATGATAAAAAACAGAAGTAGGAGGGAGCACACATAAGAGAAGCAAACCCTAATCCATATCCATCAATCATAAAGAAGGAGAGAAGCCATAGTCATCATCTCTCTCACACACACAAAAGAGAACACAACATAGTGTTATGTCCACACTACAAAGTAAACCTAATGTAATGTCCACACCACACATGACCAACTGGATGCGATCATAAACACACCACACGATATCTATCTACCATACTGTCACTCTGTCAGCACCCATGTGCTATCCTCCAGCTGTATACGAGCTTGACATTTCAACATAAATCACCTAAAGGACGGAACTAGAGAAGAAATGCCAACAAAGGAAGAATCCAAATTTCCTTAATCCGAACACAACAAGATAAACTCGTTGAACTCTAAAGAAAGAGATTTCAACAAGTGAAAATGCCGACGAGATTACACTCATCAATACATGCAGGCTATAAATAAAAGGAAGTTTATTTAGAGAATGCCCACACAACAACTTTAAATGAATTCAGAAAATCAGATTGTCTTTGAATGTTGAGGTCAACATGCTAAGTGATGTAAGCAAAGCAACAACCTTGAGCCCAAATTATCCTATAAGATAATATATGTGAGGGATCGCTAGCGTCCCATACCACCATGATACCACCCATACATACCCCATTAATTTGAAACTCCCTAGTATGCCGTCTAGGAAATATGAATAAAATCCTATATAAAAGGAATAAGATGGCCTTATCCTAGACTTTCACATACTAAAACCTGTCTCTATATTCCTAAGACCACATCAAGGAATAACTCTTTTCGAGTACATCATTAGAAAAGAATTTTGAATTATTGGCGCCTTTCTAATGATAACTACCCAATAAACACACTAAAGATAGGGTAGAAAAATAACTCACCTAGATAGATAAGAAACTAGGTATCCAAGTTAGAATATGTACAAGAGTAAAAGCAATATACTCCAAAATTATATGCAAAAAATAAAGGTAAATGCTACCCTCAAAGCACATGAAATTATCCAAAAGATCAAAAGATCCTTATAAAACCATGGATAAAAGCATAGAAGCTCCTAAAATCCATGAAAACCATAGTTGATCATAACAATGAATGCATGCCATCTAATGGTCATTAATCATGCCAAAAGAAGCATTAAATTTGGTGGCCAATTCATCAATCCGGAGTATATGAACGCAGTGTCGTTCAAGCAAAGCTCCAAAGTAAGCAAGTGAAACATATGTGTATAGAACTCAATAAAAATCCCTAGACACAAGTGATTTAGGCAAAACCTGATGAGTCCATATAAAACTTGGAAAACATCCAATAAAATCCACCAAAAAAAATAGATCAACTAACCCATGATAGAATTTGTCTTAGTCGTAGGAAATTAAGCATAGACCACACTTAAAAAAGTGTAAAATAAATTATCATGGAAAAGTATCAAAGGTGAGATACACTTTAAACACAGATTCTAACCATCATTGAAGAAATTAAGGAACATGTCCAAAAAGAATGGCTAAACAAAGGTAAAAAATCATGAAAATATTTTTCAAAATTAATCTAAACAGAAATATCTACTAATACGAGATATAATCATATTAATAATATGCAAATAACCCACATCTATCTAATGTCAGCACGAGAAAATGTACCTCAACATTAAATAACCCTCGAAAATATTGAATTCTTAAGAAAAAGAATTATCATGAATTTTTCCAAATTTTATAGGGCCTTAAAATATGATAATTTTGAATTCCACCAAACCTATCTTATGGCATTCCAAACCTATATTTTTCCACAAAATTTTCAGCAAATAGATTTGCTAAAATACCATTGATATTTTAAAAAATACCAATTTTTAAGATTTCAAAAAATAATTTCTAGAATATTCCTAATTTGTCCTGAGAATCCCATCATTTACGAAATTTCCAATTCCACCCCATAATTCTCAAATCCAATGAAAATTTACAATTTAAATGGATTTTTAAAATTTTTGGATCAAAAAATATATTTTAAAGGAATTTGAATGGTCACGAGCGCCCGAATGGACACACCACATGCCAATCCCCAACTCCACATTTTCCAGAAATTTAAAATAACCTGTCTAATTTTTCACTAGAATTTAAAAAAAATTAATTTACCCCGAACACATTTAGAATACGAACGGTCAAAAAGTTTCGGAATCCCAACGGTCTTCTCCGAATACAGAAAGCCAACAGTTTTAGGAAAATGAAAAGATAAAAAAAAAATCGGAATGTGAAAGGTCAAAAGTCTTCGGAATTCGAAAGGTCAAAAGATTTTCTGGAATTCGGAAAGCCAAAAGATTTCTTGGAAATGCGGAAAGCCAAAGGGCTTCAAGAAAATAAACTCATAAAATTTCAGAGAATTTTTTTATTCTCGAATTTCATTTTTTTTGGCTTTTTTCCAAGCTTTTTTGAAAAGCTTTCAAAAGCTTTTGAATAAAAAAACCTTTTTTTTAAATCCAAAATTTTTAAATAAAGATTTTTTTAAGCTTTAGTTTTAGAGCGTATGGAAATAATATAATGGGGGGGTGGCGATTTTTTTCGCATGCCTGCAGCGAAAGCAGCCCCCCGGCCCGCAGGCGTGCGCCAAATAGAGAGGGAGAGAGGACTCCCTCTCTCCTCTCCTTCTTCTCCATTCCATTCTCTGTAATTAATCAGAGAGGAGGATTAAGTAAAAATTAAATTTTTCTTAATCATAATTAAATTTTAATTATGATTAATGTTTAATTTAAAAAATCCCTATTAAGAGGAGTTCACACGGGCGGGAGGAAAATAGAAGAGAAATTCAAATTTGAGAGATGAAGAGGGTCCCACGCACATAGGAGAGCATTCCATGCATCAACATGTTGCCCCTACTGCATTTCAGCAAAAAATCGACAGAAACTGGAAAGAATATCTCCGAAAAACCCGCAAAAGTACATAAAAATACATTTTTAACCATAAAAATGCTCTAAAATTTTCTAAAAAATTAGAAAAATTTTCCTAAAAATTATAGAAATTCAGGAAATCCATTCTACCAAAAATATCTGTAATACAATATGTGGTATTTTTGTAAAAATTTCCATTAATGCTTATTTTAAACCACAAAAAATAGGAAAAAATAGCATTAAACTCACGGAATTCCAGGCTAGATGCCTGACCCGAACCTTAACCCTTAAGGTTAGTCCTAACTGATGCTCCACTAGAGCCTGTTCCCATGCTCCCATGCTCACAAGTCTAATGTGGGTTAGACTCCTAGTATATGCACACATAATGTGTATATAACACACACATACATCTACCACATGGCCTACATCATCGATGGCTCAGAGGTGGTTTTACTCTATTGGGACAGGCTACATTGGGTTGTGGGGTTTCTCTCTTTCTCTCTCAGAGAAGATATTCTGACTCCTCTACCTTAGGAGTCTCCATGAAGTTTACCGATGTCGATCCTTCTTTATTTGGTTTGCTTTAGTAGCAGTCTCTAGCCATATGTCCTAGCTTCCCATAGTTGTGACAAGTGAAGGTCCTTCCTCCTCCCCTGCCTCTTCCTCGTCCTTGACCTCATTATGCAAGGCCTCCTCGGGTGTAGAGTGCTTTCTCCTCTCCAGTTATTGGTTCCAATCCTTTCTTCTCTTTGACCTTGTTCTCTTGCTCTAGTAGAGCTCCTTCTATCTCATGTAGCTTCAAGTCTGGTACATTCTTTAAGGTTGCCACAATGTTCTCATACTCTCCCTTGTCCACACTCTTCAGAAGCACTGCTAGTGCCTCATCATCTTCTACTTTCTTCCCAATGGCTGCTAGTTGTTGCTTAATGCTTTTGTATTTGTTCAAGTGTGTGGTTAGAGGTTCACTTTCCTTTATGTCAAGTTTGTAGAATCGCATTAGCGGATTTATCTTTGAATTTTTGCTTGAGTGCCAAATAATTTGTTAAGTTCATCCCATGCATCTTTAGCTCGTTGTATCCTTGCAATGTGGTGAATGATTTCATCATTTAAGCTAAGTGCAATGAGTCATAATTCTTTCTCATTTCTGATCTTCCACTCATTCTCCTCAATCTCCTCTAGACATTCATCTCTTACTTCAACTAGCCCCCACAGATTCTTCCTCATGAGCAAATACATGGTCTTTGTTTGCTATGTATGGAAATGCTCCCCGTTAAAATTAGCTATTTCTTATGCAGTGCTCATGAGTGATGATGTGAAGGGGGTCTTACCTCTTGATCCAATTCAAGATTCAAGGGTAGTGTCTACTCTTTTATAACCCAAATCTGGTGTTAAATGATGATTGCAACAAATTTACAAGCATGAATACACCAAAAATTGCATAAAGCCAAGGGTAACTGATCTGTACAACTGAATGGTCTGAATATCAAACCATCTCCAAATTGCAATCTAAAGTGACAGAGATCTGTATCAGATACCCACTGGTAAATTTGAACCATCAATTGCAGCAAAATGTAATGATTAGTGCTAATTAATCATTGATTAGTAAAATAATCCCTTGTTTTGTGTGCAGAAAATAGAGTGTATGGGGAGGCCAGATCTGGTGCCTTAGAGTTCAAATGAGCTCAAATCCTTTCAAAGGCATCAATAGCAGTTAGTCTAGTAGAGGATCAAGCAAAAACAAAAGATTTGACCAAACATTGAATACTTAATCTCTGTTTTACCAAAGTCATGCTTCCCAAGCATGAGGGAGGTTGGGAAGAAGAATAACATTAAAAAGAGAGCATAAACAACATTGTTTAGGCTTACCCTTGGTTTGCTTAATTCTTTACCTTTCAAAAAATGGTGTAGCCTTCATGGAAGAGGCTTGGCCACCAAGGGAAAAGGGTAATCTTCAAGAGAAGAAGAGGTTTAGTGAAGCCCCAAAGCTTCACAATGGAGTTTCAATGAAGAGGGATAATAGAAATACACTAAACTAAAAATTACACTAGCATAAAGTTACTCCAATATGAAAATACAAAGGATTGGGGGTCTATTTATAGGTGAGGGAGGCCACCAACCAAGTCCACCTAGAATCTAGAGGCTTCCAGGTCCAATTTGATCCATTTTGGACAAGTTTTAGTCTAGTTTTGCCCACTTTTTGATCTAGTTGGAAAGAGGTGAGAGGAGAGATGAAATATCTAGCCACTTTATGATATTTTTGAATTAAAAATTACCTCCTTGATGCAATTTCTAGGTGCCTCCTTCATGAGCCCTTCTCCCCATTCTGAGGTGTCAAAAATTTTATTTTTTAACTAAAAAAATCCCATTTTTTAACTAATAAACCCAATACTAGTCAATTCTTTATCTTATGTGAGAATTTACTAATTTTTGGGAGATTTTCTTTTATTCTTTGCCTCTTTCTCATCCCAACACTTGGATTAACCCTATTGGCCCTTTAGAACACTCTTTGGACCTTAATAAGAATTTTTCTGAAATTATATACCCGTAGGCCAAGATGTCCAATTCACATATTCAATTAATTTTGAATGCACATTAAAAAACTCTCTTTAAGGTTTTGTTTTAGGGGATCTCTTCCTATTGACTGGGAGGAAATTCTTATCCAAAAATATTTCAAAACTGTATTATCTCTCGCTAGAATATTTTTTCCCTCTAGACCAAAACAGGGTAAAACAATGTTTTCTTGCATTCTAAATTAGGGGATGATTACAAAGATTGAAGGAGAGATTATTACACCTTTACATCACAAAAGATGGAGGGAGAAATCTTACATCCTACCCCACTTAAAAAATGCGAGATATCCTTATCTCGCAGCACAACTGGAGGATAATCTCAAAAAAATCATCTTTTACTCCCAAGGCGGTACTTAATTCCAAAAATCCATTTCCTAATAGAGAACTGAAGATTTTAGACTTGATCATTAATGGTGACATAAATCTATCCGTCCTCTTTCTTCTTATCACTACATCAGCTATTGTGCGGTTCATGGTATGCAGCTATCTGGGATGAGACTCTTTCTTTTCTAGTCAAGTTTGTTTTTCCAACTTAACAGACGCTCAAAGAATCTTAGGTGAAAAGACCACTTTATTTATAATTCAAATCCAAAAAGGAATTAAACTTTAGATCCAACTGATTCTGGGATTCCTTAAAATTTGGTCAACCCTCTCAGAATCCTAGGATGAAGATCCCTTCTATAAGAAGAACATACAGAACTCGTTATCAGAAAATAGTTCATTTATATCCTTAACACAATAATGGTCCATTAGACCAATAATTTTCATTTAATATCTGAAAATTTCTCCATGGAAGTTTCAATTATTCAAGTTCTCGATTCGTCATTTCACAATTGGGTTCACTAGGCCAAAGGTCAAGCTGAACAATCTGTCAGCACGATCCACTAATCCCATAGTGATCTGCTGAAAGTCTGATCATCTTCCAAGTTACTAACATCATTACTGAAATTCTCTCCATTCATCATCATCATGACTTATTCAACTCATCTACTTTCAACCAGAATTCAAAAAATCATCATTCTTCAATCAGAATCCAAATCAATTCATCAATTTTCAACCAGAATTCTAAAATCATATCAACCAACATTCGAATTCATCATCTGGGATAGCATTTTTGCTCATAACTTCAAGGTCTTACATTCACTCATATATATTGTCAGTAAAGAGCTGTAGTATACCCACCATGGTATATACGAGTAGTCACGTTCCTTGATGTTATAAGGCAAATGTCATCATATCTAAGCCTCAAGCAAGTTGAGGATTCCACAAAAATGTGGTACTTCTATCAAAAAAACCAATTTCCAATTTATGAATGTCCATTCTGAATATCAATTCATATGAGTTTCAACACACAATTACAATCTTTTACTCGTAATTCATAAATTGTTGACATTTCTTTTTTCTTGGTTTATCATCTTTAAACAATTTGCTCTGATACCAGTTGTGAGATCCTTGCCCTCTCTATGCATTGAATTCAAAGAGAGAGCAAAAACAATCAAGCCAAAATTATATTGGGCACATCTTTTGAAAATTGAACCTCGAAAATTGATTCGTTGGGCACGTCTTTCGAGACCATACACGTGTGAGGTGATATGTCGATCGTACGGTACAGGTTTAACGTTCAACAGAAAATAGAAACTACTACTTTTTTTTTCAAATCTAGTTTCTAGTTTTTCAAATCTAGTTTCTGGTGTTAGTGGGTGGAGAGAGAGAGAGAGAGAGAGAGAGAGACAGACTCTCTCTCTCTCTCTCTCTCTCTCTCTCTCTCTCTCTCACACACACACACACATGCACCATCTCACAGATACATATATGCACATATACACAAGGCAAGACTTAGATGGCCATTTGGCGCGATAAGGAGGTTATGTAGAATTTGTGATCTCCTATGTGCGCCAAAAGGCTCTACTCTCTCTCTCTCTCTCTCTCTCTCTCACACACACACACACACACACACACCCCTAAAACCTTTTACAGTACATAAAAATGTGTGTGTTTTTGTGTTTATGTGAAAGAGTGCCATTTGGAGTGCATAAAGTATTCTAAAGCAACTCTTGCACCCCTATGGAGTGCATAAAGTATTCTTCTCTATCCCCTTAGCCATTTTAGCACACACATGGTTATCTTTCACACACACACACACACACAATCACACACATAGACACACCTACATCACTATAAGTTGGTGTGTGTGTGTGTGTGTATAAGATAGCCATTTGGAGCTATAAGAATATTCTAAAGCAACTCTACAGGAGCACAAGATACAAAGCAATGGTCCATAGCCATTTAGCACGCATACTACGTTCCAACATTGTTAAGGTCTAAATATCGTGCCAAACGGCACTAGAATTCAGAGTATGTGTGTGTGGCACACACAAAAACATATACATACATACATACATACATACATACACACACACACACACACACACACACACATACACACCCCTACATGTGTGTGTGTGTGTGTGTGTGTGTGATACAAAAGAGTACTAAAATTCATCGTACTTTCTTTCAAGTTTTCTTCTTTGCTAGAACATTTAGCACACAAAATAAACTTTCCCTCTCATCACCTTCATCATTCTTCTTCTCTATCCACTTAGCCTTTTTAGCAGACATGGCTATCTTTCACACACACACACACACACACACACACCCCTACATCACTATAAGTTTGTGTGTCTGGGTGTGTGTGTGTGTGTGTGTGTGTGTTTGGGTGGGTGGGCGTGTGTGTGTGTGTGTGTGTGTGTGTGTGTAAAAGATAGCCATTCGAAGCTATAAGAATATTCTAAAGCAGCTCATGCACCCCTATGTGCACCAAATGGCTATCAAGAGGAAAGTGTTTTATTTGTAACATTTACTTCCTTTTTACTCTTCCCTCACATTCCAAAACTTAAGTTTTGAAAGTGATTTATTTCATTCAAAGTTCACATTTGTTTGGATGCATGCATGTATACATGTGTGTGCGTGCGTGTGTGCGTGTGTGTGTGTGTGTGTGTGTGTGTGTTGAAATGGAAAAAGATATATGAAACTTGGGCTACCCTACGGCTCTTGGCCTAGCTGGGATTTGAACACTAGACCCCTAGCTTAAGGAGCTCATGACCTATCCATGTGCATGTGAGGGATTTATCGATGCAACTGGTGGCCATGTTTATTATATTTTTTAACTTGGCCCCATCCCCTCAACTAGAGTTTACTAAGCGTGCCCGAGTTCAATGCTGTCAATATCAAATACCTGCGTTCTTCTAGTGATGTGTGCCCGTGTTCCGCACCGTTAATTCCACATCTCTCACATCATAAATGCAATGTGGGGTATAGACATGAGGTACAAGGACTTTATGACAAGCTTCCAAATGTTCTTAAATGAAAGAATAGAACTTTTACATCTTGAAATTTAGTTTTTATTTATTGTATACACATTTTCTAGAGAGAGAAATTAGAAATTCGTGAATTTCTTACAAGGCCCTGCAAATGACCTCCAAAATGTCCTAATGAGTTCCTAGCCCATAGTACCAGGAATATAATCAAATATTCCATTCATTTCTTCCTCAGCGTACCTATGACATCATTGGCAACTAGAACACTCACCACCTGCTCACTCAGGGGCCTTTTCGATAGTTCCTAGCCCATAGTACCCAAGATAATCACATAAAATCCCTATGGACTCTCCGTTGAAAATAAACTAGATCAACCAACAAGATCCATGTAAAAGAGCCATGAACTCATCCGTTGAAGACCAGCAAGGCCAATCAACCAGATCCATGTCCATGTTCAGAAAACAAACTCTAACTCATTTTTCTTCCTCGACCCACGCGTGGGTATCCTAGGCGACCCAGAGCCCGAGCACCGTATGGTCAGCACCCTCTCTAGGTTCCTTCGCAGGTGACCTAGCGCTTCACTCATAGGCCGCTTCCTTGGTCCCTCATCCATCGTACCGGAAACTCACCAATTTAATCGAACCGAGGCTGGTCAAGACCTCGGCTGATCTTGCCACATGAGACGTCCTTCTTTGACTCTCCGTCAGCTGTGCAACATTTTCACTTAGGTCCCCATGACCTCATTCCACAAGATAGTCAAAATGCTTCCCCCAGCATACTTGACGTAAAACAATCTTTAAAAAAATAGGTTTGACATACAAAATACAGTTCCAAACATAATTCCCATCTTTCCTCATCATTACACATTCTTTCACATCATTCCTCATCATTTCTTACCATTCCATTTCATTTCTCATCATTCCATATCATTTCTCATTATCCCACATTTTTCTACATCAATTCACATCACATCATTTCACATCCACTCTCATCATCTCACATCAATTCACATCAATTCACATCATCCCACATTCATTCACATCATTTCACATCCATTCACATCCACTCACATCATCTCACATCCATTTACACCACTCACATCATCTCACATCAATTCACATCCATTCACATTATCCTACATCATTCCCACATTCATTCACATCATCTCACATCATTTCCACATTCATTCACATCATCCCACATCAATCCACATCATCCCACATCATTTCAACATTCATTCACATCATCTCACATTCATTCTCACATTCATTCGCATCATCTCACATCATCTCCACATTCATCCACATCATTTTCACATTCATTCACATCATCCCATATCCGTTTACATCCATTCACATCCACTTACATCATCTCTCATCAATTCACATCCATTCACATCATCCCACATCATCTCACATCATTCCCACATTCATCCACATCATCCCACATCATTTGCACATTCATACACATTATCCCACATCATTCCCACATTCATTCACATCATTCCCACATTAATCCACATCATCCCACATTCATTCACATCATCCCACATCATTTCGACATTTATTCACATCATTCCACATCATTCTCACATTCATTCATATCATCCCACATTATTTCACATCCATCCACATCATCCCACATCCATTCACATCATTCCCACATTCATTCACATCCACCCACATTCATTCACATCATCTCATCACTCTACATCAATCCTCACATCAACCTGATTAAAAGTACAGTTACTCTACTTTTTATATTGATAGGACTTTTTTAGGTCTCGGCCATTACTTAGCTCAGTTAAAGATAACTTTTCTCGACTCAATTCAGTTAAGTCTAAATTTTCATTCTCTTTTGGATCCTCGATCCTTTCAAGAGTTCTGGATTGCTTTCCCAGGGAATCTACGAATAAATTAGTCACAATTATTCACATTCATTCAACTAAGCGTGTTTCTGGTCTTTTTCTGAGAAATCCTTTTCCTATTCAGAATGTACCCCAAGATTCTATTTTTCGAGAATCTAGACATATACTTCGTAATTCCAAAAGTTAATTATGTTTGTGATTTTCCTTTCTGATTAAAATTTTATCCATGATTTCACGATGCACTCCCATGATGTTTTCCTCATTCTTATCCCAATTTTCCCAAAATAAAATATACTCAATATTCTTCTTTTTGAATAAAGGATTTATGCATATGATCTCATGGGATTTACAAAATCAATTATACCCATATTTCCTCTTTCAGCTTAAACACTAATTCATTTTTATCTACATGAATCATTTCCATAATTCTCATAAATTGAATGAATCTATAAATTTGTGCAAAACCTTCTTTCTTTTCAGGCAAATGAATAATGCTCAAAACTCCACTTTTAGCATAAAATTTACTATGCATAAATTTGTTTTCTGATACTATAAATTTTGCCATAGCTTCCCCACATTTTCTATAAATTGAGAATGCTTAAAAATCCACTTTTAGTATAAAAATTAATTATGCATAAAATTCATTTTCTAATGTTGAAAATTTTGCCATAGTTTTTCCGTATTTACTATGAATTAAGAATGCCCAAAATTACACTTTTAGAATAAAATTTATTATGCATAAACCTTCATTTTCTATTGATAAAATTTTGCCATAACTTTCCCGCATTTTTACTATGAAAATACTCAAAAGTTCACTTTTAGTATAAAATTTAATTTATGCAAAAACCTTCATTTTCTATTGATAAAATTTTGCTATAGTTTCCCCGCATTCACTATGAAATGAGAATGGTTAAAATTACACTTTAACATAAAAATTAGTTTATGTATAAACCTAAGCTTAAACATAAACATTAATTCATCATAATCAAGAAAAACATGGTTTTTAAGAGGAAACCCATAGAAAGTTGGGAAGAAGAATAACATTAAAAAGAGAGCATAAACAACATTGTTTAGGCTTACCCTTGGTTTGCTTGATTCTTTACCTTGCAAAACATGGTGTAGCCTTTATGGAAGAGGCTTGGCCACCATGGGAAAAGGAAAATCTTCAAGAGAAGAAGAGGTTTAGTGAAGCCCCAAAGCTTCACAATAGAGGCCCAATGAAGAGGGATAATAGAAATACACTAAACTAAAAATTACACTAGCATAAAGTTACTCCAATATGAAAATACAAAGGATTGGGGGTCTATTTATAGGTGAGGGAGGCCACCAACCAAGTCCAACTAGAATCTAGAGGCTTCCAGCTCTAGTTTGATCCATTTTGGACAAGTTTTAGTCTAGTTTTGTCCACTTTTTGATCTAGTTTGAAAGAGGTGAGAGGAGAGATGAAATATCTAGCCACTTTATGATATTTTTGAATTAAAAATTACCTCCTTGATGCGATTTCTAGGCGCCTCCTTCATGAGCCCTTCTCCCCATTCTGAGGTGTCAAAATTTTTATTTTTTTTAACCAAAAAATCCTATTTTTTTACTAATAAACCCAGTACTAGTCAACTCTTTATCTTATGTGAGAATTTATTCATTTTTGGGGGGGAGGGGGTTTCTTTTATTCTTTGCCTTTTTCTCATCCCAACACCTGGGTTAACCCTATTGGCCCTTTAGAACACTCTTTAGACCTTAATAAGAATTTTTCTGAAATTATATACCCCTAGGCCAAGATGTCCAATTCACATATTCAATTAATTTCTATTTCACATTAGAAAACTCTTTTTAAGATTCTGTTTCAGGGGATCTCTTCCTATTGGTTGGGAGAAAATTCTTATCCAAAAATATTTCAAAACTGTATTATCTCTCTCTAGAATATTTTCTCTCTCTAGACCAAAACAAGGTAAAACAATGTTTTCTTGCATTCTAAATTAGGGGATGATTACAAAGATTGAAGGAGAGATTATTACACCTTTACATCTCAAAAGTTGAAGGGAGGAATCTTACAAGTTGGGAACAATCTGTCAGCATGATCCACTAATCTCATAGTGATTTGCTGAAAGTCTTGATCGTCTACCAAGTTACTAATGTCATCACTGTAATTCTCTCCCTTCATCATTATCATGACTTATTCAACTCATCTACTTTCAACCAAAATTCAAAAATCATCATCCTTCAATCAGAATCCAAATCAATTCATCAAATTTTCAACCAGAATTCTAAAATCATCATCCTTCAATCAGAATCCAAATCAATTCATCAATTTTTCAACCAGAATTCTAAAATCATATCAACCAGCATTCGAAAAATCATCATCTAGGATAGCATTTTTGCTCATAGCTTCAAGATCTTAGATTCACTCATATATATTGTTAGTATAGATCTGTAGTTATACCCACGATATATACAGGTATTCACGGCCCTTGCTATTATAAGGCAAATGCCATCATATCTAGGCCTCAAGCAGGTTAGGGATTCCCCACAAATGCGGTACTTCCATCTAAAACCTAATTTCTAATTTATGAATTTCCATTCTGAATATCAATTCGTATGAATTTCAACACACAATTATAATCTTTCACTGGTAACTCATAAATGTTTGACATTTCTTACTTCTTGGTTTATCAACTTCAACCAAATTGCTCTAATACCAGTTGTGAGATCCCTGCCTCCTCTGTGCATCGAACTCTGGAGTGCTGGCAGTAGAAGTAGCAACCTTGCGTGCAGGGCAGAGCTTCCCACTCGGGGCCTCACCCATGAATGTCCCGACAAGAGACTAATCCGGTGTTTCCAAAACCAAACTCGGAAAAAACTTCCCTCACCAAGAAAGCATAGGCGATTCCTCCAGGAAAATCTTCTAACATAGTCAAGGGCCTTATCTATCCTTTGTATTCCGACCGAACCCACAGGTCACATGGCCAAATCAAAGGAGGAACTTGCACCTGGTTAGTAGAGACCAACGCTTTTTTCTCCATCAAAAGAGGCACATCCGTTGATTCTTTTCCATAGAACAAGAATTATCCTATGACTTACTTCAACTATCGTAACTCTTGAACAGAATTGAATTTTATTATGAGAATCCATCGATCCAACCTAACCCCATCCATCGTAACTCTTGAACAGAATTGAATTTTATTATGAGAATTCATTGATCCAACCTAACCCCATCCAAACCCATGGGTTAGCCAACCGCCCAACCACTGTATTGATAGGATCCATTATAAAAATTTTGTTATGGTTTGTCCCGGGTACCAGGGAAAAGAGTTCCCAGGTCCCCTAGCCGGCTCTGATGCAAAAATCAAATAGACACGCCACTTACGCACCCAATATGAAATTGCCTTTTCGTAGACTCAACTATTTCCAAAAAATAGCATTGCAATAAAACCACACTGTTTCCATCATAATCCTTAGTATTCCAGTTCCAAGTCTAATTTCCAATCATTCCTTCCTCGGCGTACCTATGGCATCATTGGCAACCAGAACGCTCACCACCTGCTCACTCACAGGCCTTTTCAATAGTTCCTAGCCCATAGTACGAGGAATATAATCAAGATTTTTCCATAAAATCCATATTCCATTCATTCCTTCCTCAGCGTACCTATGGCATCATTGGCAAGCAGAACACTCACTACTTGCTCACTCAGGGGCCTTTTTGATAGTTCCTAGCCCATAGTACCTAGGAATATAATCACATAACATCCATATGGACTCTCCATGAAGATCAGCTAGATCAATCAACAAGATCCATGTAAAAGAGCCATGAACTCATCCGTTTGAAGACTAGCAAGGCCAATCAACCAGATCCATGCCCGTGTTCAGAAAATAACTCCAACTCATTTTCTTCCTCGACGCACACGTGGGTATCTTGGGCGACCCAGAGCCCGAGCACCGTATATTGTCAGCACCCTCTAGGCTCCTTCGTAGAAGGTGACCTAGCGCTTCACCCATAGGCCGCTTCCTTGGTCCCTCATCCACCATACCGGAAGCTCACCATTTTAATCGAACCGAGGCTGGTCAAGACCTCGGCCGGGGACCTTGCCACGCGAGACGTCCTTATTTGACTCTCCGTCAGCTGTTGTAACATTTTCACTTAGGTCCCCATGACCTCATTCCACAAGATAGTCAAAATGCTTCCCCCAGCATTCTTGACGTAAAACAATCTTTAGAAAAAATAGGTTTCACATACAAATACAATTTCCAAACAAAATTCCCTTCTTTTCTCATCATTCCACATCCTTTCACATCATTCCTCAGCATTTCTCATCATTCCACATCATTTCTCATTATCCCATATTTTTCTATAACAATTCACATCACATCATTTCACATCAATTCACATCCATTCACATCATCCCACATCAATTCAGATCCATTGACATCATCCCACATCATTCCCACATCATTCCCACATTCATTCACATCATCCACACATCAATCCACATCATCCACACATCAATCCACATCATCCACATCAATGCACACATTAACCTCATCAGTACACACATCAATCCACATCATCCACACATCACTTCTCATCACTCCACATCATTCCACACATCCCACACATCACTTCTCATCACTCCACATCATTTCCTACATTCATTCCACACCTCAATCCACATTAACCCATCAATCCCCACATCAATCCAATCTCTATAAACAAGATGGTCTCTTTTTGCTTTGAGCAAATCAGGTTTGATTATCAACTTTCCCTGATCTAGTTATCAGAATCTTCGTTCCACATCAACCAAGTTAAAAGTACAGTTACTCTACTTTTCATACTGACAGACCTTCCTAAGTTTCGGCCATTACTTGGTTGGCTCAGTTAATTGCAACTTTTTCTCGACTCAATTCCATTAAATCTAAGTTTCCGTTCACTTTTGGATCCTCGATCCTTTCAAGTATTCCAGATTCCTTTCCCAGGAAATCAAGTATTCACATTCATCCAACTAAGCGTGTTTCTGGTCTTTTTTTTGGGAAATCCTTTTTCCTTTAGAATGTACCCAAGATTCTATTTTTTGAGAATCTAAACATATTCCCAAAAGTCAGTTATGTTCCTGATTCCTCTTTCTGATTAAAAATCAATCTATGTTTTCTCAATGCACCCCTATGAATATTTTTACCTTCTTTTCTCTATTTTTCCAAAATAAAATATCATGGAAATCCCTCTTTTAGCATAAAATATTTATGCACCCAAACTAATTCATTTTTATCTAAATGAATTATATTCATAATCATTTCCATAATTCTCATAAATTGAATGAATCTAGAAAATTTGTGCATAACCTTCTTTATTTTTCTAACAAATGAATAATGCTCAAAACTCCACTTTTAACATAAATTTAATATTGCATAAATTCATTCTCTAGCGATATAAATTTTTCCATAGCTTCCCCACACTTTCTATGAAATGATAATACTCAAAATTTCACTTTTAATATAAAAATTATCTATGCATAAATTCCATTCTCTAATGATGATAAAGATTTTTCCATAACTTCCCCATATTTTCTATGAAATGAGAATCCTTAAAATTCCACTTTTAGCATAAAAATTAATTATGCATAAAATTCATTTTCTAATGATAAATATTCTACCATAGTTTCCTTGCATTTTTTGTGAAATGATAATACTCAAAGTTTCTCTTTTAAAATAAAAAATATTTATGTATAAACCTTCATTTTCTACTGATAAAATTTTGCCATAACTTCCTCACATTTTCTATGAATTAAGAATGTTCAAAATCACACTTTTAACATAAGAATTAGTTTATGCGACATTGCTGCTACATACATGCATAGGCAACAAAACACAATTGCTCTAACCCAAGCCATACTTAAAGAATAGATAAAGAATACAATATGTGATATTAGAACATTGTTAAGACCTCCTACAATATGCTAACTTAGACAAGCAGGGTGGACAGTGCCCCTTTCGGATGATAGCTTTTGAGAACTTTCCACACGCTCCCCACTATTAAAGCCAAAGGCAACTCCTCTTTTGCAAGAGAAGGATAGTGATGAGAAGATCGAGGGCTCCCCTTCCACTATAACCACCTACTCACGGATAACCAGTCCTAACCTGACATAAGTAGCATTCTAGATGGCATATAACAATGCCCCATATCTCTATGCATAAGTCCATTTCCTAAACTCGACACACCCAAGGGTGCAATAAACATGAGGTTGAATGAATAAGGCCACTTACCTCACATATGTCAAGCCAACCAAGAGAAAACAACAACACAAGCTTAGACAAAAAATACAACCTGTGATATTAGGACATTGTTATGACCTCCTATAATACTGCGTAGACAAGCAAGGTGGGAAGTGCCCCTTTCGGATGATAGCTTCTGAGGACTTTCCACACGCTCCTCCCCACTATTAAAGCCAAAGGAAACTCCTCTTTTGCAAGAGAAGGATATTGATACAACATCTTACAAATGCTAGAGACTACATTCGTAGATATCTTTGTATCAATCAAGTAAGCATTTGGAGCAATCTATGTGATCTTTGAGTAAGTGTGCATGCTTTCAAGCTGATTAATGTTTCTTTTAGAATGACAATTATTTTATTGTGATGTGAAGAGATAAAGTTAAATAGGAGTTGGATGGGAAACTTCTTTTAATTTATCTCCCACACTAGCGCTACAGTTGCCTGTAATATTGAATTGATATATATAAATATGCTTACATTATGTGGATAACATGGTTGATATTGAGGTAAGGCCACCATGCAGATCCACAAGTATGTATGGATGGTAGAGGATTGTATTGGTTTCTGGGCTTGACTCCACCTTTTGTGTTATCCTATCATGTACTTATAATGAGAGTGAGAAGCCAACTAATATGACACTATTTGTAACCTGCTTTATTTTATTCATGTTGTGGAATATGATGTATGTTAAGATTGTCACCACCACTAGATTGGGTTGGAATGCCAGATATATATGTATGGCTTTCTTCAAAGAAAAGTAAGTACTTCAAGAGCTTCTTTTTTGGAAATGTATAGTAAGCATGGTGTGTTTATATATAGGTAACCAGCCAAGTTTAGTATGTTTTTAAAGTGGACCATGAGGGCCTCGTCTATAAAAGGCACGGTGAATTTAAGAAGCGGGGACTATGGCATCAATAGTGCGGAAGTTAGGCGCACGAAACGAAACACGGGTAGCCGTCCAATTTTCGTGGGGTGAACTCGGGTGGGCAGACGCTAGGTTACAAGCGAGTCACGCGCACATGGACTTGCGAAATGCGTGTAGCGTAAAAATAGAGCATTCGCGCGGCTACGCGAGGGCACAGGTTCGAAACCTGCCCTAGCATTGAACTCAAACACGCCCCAAAAAACTCGGGCCGTTTTAAATCTCGGCCGTTAAAAACGCCTCTCAGAATGCTCGCCCGAATTCCGCGTTGTCGATACCATGCTCCTGGCTTCTTAAATGTACCCTGGGTGCCTTTTATAGTCAAGGCCGTTGAAGGCTCCCCACTTGCTTAGCTCAAGCTGCTTTCAATGCGTAGATCTACTCTAGTCTATGATGCGCTCCAGCCTCCAAGCCTTCAAACACATGGCTCCAAATAGCAGCCGACGTGGCTTGCATGACCAACGTGGTTGACCACGTCCACGTCTGCTGACGCGTGGCCTAGCTTGAAGGCTCCTGCCAGCCACCTCCTCTCCTCTGCTACCAGCAATAGCAGCTTTCGGTCATCTCGAGTCTCGTCGACTCTCAAGTTTCAATAGTGAAATCGATATTATAAGAGCAAGCACCGGTGCTCTGGGACCTGGGTTGTTTGCCGCACCCTCTGCCATCTGGAATCGTTAGAGAGCAAGGCTGCAAGCACCCTCTGGGAAGGAGATATATATATCCGTCTGTTTGCCGCACCTGGATTCTGAACGCACGCTGAATCGTTCGAGCAACTTGCGAAAGCTGCGAGCAGCGAAATTGTGTCCTGAGAGAAATTGCGGCTGGCTTTTCTTGTCTCTATCACGTTTCTCTGCAGTTCGATGTTGCCCCGGAACTGACTTTTCATGGTTGTCCGCTCAGGCCACTGCAAGTTGACAACTCCGCCACCATCAACGGTCGTCTGCAGGCCTCCTCCACATCATCCTTCAAATCTACGTTCTGCAGTTAGCAATGTATCAAAACTTCAATGTCTTCTTTTCTGCGCCAAATACGTTTCTGTCAAGGTAGGGAATCATGAATGTTTCTTTGTTACTCGTTTTCTCAGTTCTATATCAATGAATGTTTTTGAAACTGCTTTTGTGTATGTACTCTATGCTTGTAGGCTAGCCGCTCAAGGCTTATGATTTATCCTGTCTTGGAGTGTCTTTATTAGTCTCTCTCGAGTCTTACCGGCATTGACGCCGCTTGCACATACACAAGAAAGAGGTAATCCTAAATCTTATGGCTCCTAAAGTAAAGGGAAGGAGGCAAGGAACTCTCTTTGCTTGGGCAGGAGTAAATCCAAAACCAAAGAATATAAAAAGAAATGAAGTGTCCATTGTCAAGGATTTGTCTTCAAATGTCTATGATAATTTGTCTCTCAAGGAAAAAGAAGAACCTGATAGGAAACGAGAAGAAAAAATGCTTTTTAATGAAAAATAGCTTGATGAATATAAATGGCTTCTATTTGATAATGAGAAGGTAAAAATGTATTGTAAGTTTTGTCTTAAGTATCCTCATCTGCATAGTGCATATTCAAAGTCTGGTTCCGTAAATTTTAAGTTAAGAAACTTGAAATACCATGCTTGCACTGCATGCCATAAAGCTGCTATGAAAGCTCATTTACTTGAGAATAAGAAATGCATAGAGAGGAGTATAAAGAGTGTGAAAGAAGTGAAAGATAAAGCCTTGCTTTGTTTAAGTCTGCATATATGATTGCAAAGAAAAATCTTCCTCTTTCTTTATTTCTAACTTTGATTGAGCACTTGTAGATTGTGAAGCACCATACACCACTAGTCTATACAATGATGATAAGGCATGTATCGAAATGATTTATTGTATGGTTAAGTGTCTTATAGACTCTACCTTGAAAAAGGTTGTTGCAAGTTCTTGGTTTGGCATTCTATGAGTCAAATGATATCTCATCGCATGGTCATATGGTAATTTATTAGTCTTATCTTGAGGCACGGTGTATTGTGACAGTGAGTTTTTATGGCATTTTTTGAGTGCATGATGGAACAGCAAAGTCTTTATTCGAAGCTATTATGACTGAAATGAAAAAGTGTAATCTTGAGTTATCTAAGTTTGTAGCTTTTGTGTAGTACAATGTTAGGAAAAGATAATAGTATTCAAGCTTTGTTAAAGAAGCATGAGAATCCTTATCTTACTTCCATTCATTGTGTAGCATATCGTAGTGCACTTGCAAAAAACATGGACTACTACAAATAATTAGACAAGCTTGTTAATGTCATAGCTTCATACTTCAATGGAAGTGCAATGAGGCTTGAAGGTCTTCAAGCCATGCAAGAAGATTTAGCTTGTCCTATTCTACATTTGGAGCATACTTTTGATAATAGATTTCTTAGTCAATATAGGGCTATAAGCAAAGTTTGTAAGCCACTAGATGCAATACTTTCTATTACTAAGCAAGATGCATTGCATATTTATGATAAAATATCTGTCTTTGAGTGTGTTTATTTCTTTCATTTTATGGTAGACATATTAAGAGGTCTACCCATCTTAAGATGTTCCAAAAGAAAATTATGGATGTGACGATAATTGAGAGTCTTGTTAGAAATGAGATAGAATCAATTAAGCAATTTTATGTTGATTGACATGAATGCATTAGCTCAAACTACAAATAGTTTTGATATTCTTTCTAATTATGGACCTAAGAAGGGATACTTACATGGTTTGAGAAGTTCTTTATGTGGAAACATGCTATATGAGCATTCTATTAAACGAGATATTTCAGGTGAAGATTTGAATAGAGCTTTATAATTTCAAGTTGCTTTTTCTAATTCTATCATTTCTAATTTGAAATCTAGATTTGCATATACTTTCGTTCTAAGTTGCATGAAGATTCTTGTCTCAGAACAATGGGTTTTAAAAACTTATGGTGCATCTGAAGTGGATCAACTTACATCTTTTTATGGTTGCTCTACGAAGTTGAATTTTTAGGACATTTATGCATTGATAGATGGTGATGAGTTTAGGAGCTAGTTCAAAAATTTCAAGCATCAAGCTTCACGTGATTGGATGTGCTACACATTGCCTGAGGCAACTTCTGCACTTGCTAGTAATGACATGTGGAGGGATGCTTATCCAAATGTTCTTACCATATGTCAAATTACACTTGTCCAATGTTGTAATATAGCTACATGTGAGAGAGGATTTAGTGCTCGGAACGGTTATAAAGAGTAAGTTACACAATCGTCTAGAAATCAAAAGCTTACACATCGCCATTTGTTTACTGCACAAGGAATTTGCTCGTTGATTTTGTAGTATATTTGCTCTATTCTTTTATAGTTGATGTGTTTTTCTTTTCATGCTTTAATTTTGCTTCAAATATAACTAACTAGGGAAGGGAGGTGGGGGTGGGTAGGCGAGCCTCTTGGCAATCTAGCCATTATGGTTAGTTTGGGGTTCAACTGCCCATAGGCTCGTATGTAGATTTATTGTGCTTTGGAAGTATGTACAATCAACATGTTTTTGAGTCTTACCAAGGAAGATACGCCAAGCCTACATTCCACATGATCATGTAAGTCTAATTTCTCTCTACCATAAGCTTTCTTATTTATACTTATAATGCAAACTTCAATTAAAAAGAATAAGGAGTTTTGATTGTTAGGGGAAAAAAGTGCTTCCTATAATTTAGAAAGAAAGGAACTTGGCTAGTTCACGTAAGAGACAAAAGGATCAAACTTTCTCAAATTTTTCAGTTCCGTCTCCCCTTCCAATGAGAAGGTTTTATGTAAGGTTTAGAAAAAGAAAATTTTCGAACCTTGCAAGTTGGCTCAGTCTCTGATCTGATGATGACCAACTCTAAGGCTTCACGAGTCACAACACCCCTTTGTCTCAACATGCCAACCCTACTCCCTTCTGACCACTGCTCACCAAAAATTGGCCTTTAGTGTATTTTTTCAATATCCAACTTCAAGAATAGAGTTAAAGGTAGTTTCTTTTTAAAAAAGGAAGAGAAATTTACTAGTATCTTAAATTTAATGATATGCAAAAATTACGTCCTTGTAGAAAAATGGATAGATCTACATCTGTCTAGGTGTCAAGTTCCACCACATGGGAGAAAACAAAATGGGATAGTCTCAGAGGGAAACTAGACCTAGCTGTTGATGGTTGGAAATTGGTACCTTGGAACTCTGAGCCTGGGACATACTTATTTTAGCTTGCAATACATGGGGTCATCCTCTAGATTAGATAGAGTTCTCTTTAGCCAACAAGCATCTTTGGTGCCCCACACAATTTTCCTCAAATTGAAAACTTCTTCTGTCCTGTCTGACCACAAGCCTTTAATGTGGGGTTGGCAAACAACTCAATGGGGGGGGAAGTGAACTTAGGGATTTCCCAATAAGAAAGTTGAGGATTAATAACAGTCTACTACAAGATGATTTGTTCACACTCTTCACTAAGGATACTATTAATATGCTTAAGAGTAAGGAAGAGGCAAGAGGTTCTTGGAGAAAATTTGCCAATGAAATGCAAGGCATTATTGGAAGAGTTGGGAAACTGAGAGCTCATCAAAAGAGACAGAAGAGGGAATACTGGGGAAATCTTCTAGGAAGCCTACAAAAACAAGAGATAACTTAATAGCCTATCCAAGATAGAAATGGATCAATATGCCAAGTGTCAAACTCATCTAAAGGAGGAAGATGCTAAATTAACTAGTCAGAGAGAGAAAGGGGATAGCTAGAGAATGTATTCCAATAAGAGAAAACCTGCCAAGTATTTGTTTGGATTGATCAAGTAGAGAAGGAACAAATAGCTACAAGGACAAATTAGGGATGAGAATGGACAATAGCTAGGGGACATAAAACAGACTGCCCTGAGGTGGGTGGACTTCCTGGGTACCACTTTGGGCCTTAAACAAGATACATCTATAGAGAGGTTTCAAGCAAAATCCCAACTGCTTAACTTGGTCAGCACTTGCATTAAACTAGATTTAAAAGCTAGATGGTTTGACAGAGACATTGAGATGGATGAATGGTGGCTACATGCATATACAACCTAATAGTAGCTAGTGCTCACTCTAAGCTTCTATTAAATGGGAGACTAGTGGGGGGATTTGAAATTAGAAGATCTATAAGGCAAGGCTGCCCCCTAGCTCCCTTGTTGTTTGATGTGGCTTCTCATCCCTTGATAATAGCATTAGAAGATGCTAGTGAAAAGGGTCTATCACTAGGATAAAACTTAGGAATGGAGAACAGTTAATCATTCAATGTTTTGCTGATGATTCTTTGCTATTCTTGAGAGCTGACAATGAAAAGGTGAGAAATGCTCGTCAACTAGTGTTGTGTGCAGGTCTTTGCCAAAGCCTCAAGATCTAAATGCAATATTCATAAATCTAGATTAATAAGCCTAACAGAAGTAGATAGCTTTGACATGGATAGATGGGGAAAGAGGAAGGATCATTAGACACCTAAGCATCCCCATGGGAGTGGGAGTAACCAATAAGGGCTTGACTGAATGGGAATTGAGAGATTCTGTTCCAAGCTCAAAAAATGAGAAGGGATAAGGCTATCTTTTCATGAGAGGATTACCATAGTTAACACAGTTCTTAATGCTTACATCATGTTTATCTGTCATGTGATAGAATTTTTAAAAAAGACATTGGAAAAAAAATATTGCTCCTATCTAGGATTTTTCATGGAGGAATGGCCACAATGGAAAAAAGGTCTTATCCTAGAGTTGTCTTGGGACAAGGTAGCTCTCCCCAAAAATCAGGGAGGCTTGGGAATTCTTCACCTGTCACACTAAAGCCAGAATGTTAGTTAGCTTACCCAAGTTTCTTAAACAAAAAAGTATCTAGGCTAGGATGCTGAGAGAAGAGATAGAGGGGACAGAACTCGAATTTAGGGAAAAATGGCTTGGTCTTAACTAGAGAGAGAAAATACTATCATTTTCTCCCCATTAAAAGTAAGAAGCTCTTCCTTCTGTAAGTTTCTTTGTTACAATTGGAAAGAAGCTATGGGCTTGATAACCTGGAATGGGTGCACTAGGATCACTGGAAATTCTCTTTTGAACCTAAATGGTGGATCCAGGTTTAAGCCCCCTCTAGCCCTATTAGATACTACGGTTTCCAGAATACTAAATAATAAGGGATTCAAGAGACTAGAAGACATATGGGATTTCTTTCAAGCAAGATGGAAAGAGCTTCAGCAGATTATGGGAGAGGTCATATTGCAACAAAGTGAGATTCAGGTCCTAAGTTCAGTTCTTGCTAAGGTGGAAAAGAATTGGTATTGTACTTCTTACAATGAGGACTCCTATCTTCAGGATTGGAGCTGGTTTAATGGGACTAAATTGGATAAAATCAATACCAAAACATTGTATGAAGAAATGTGTAAAGAGGAAATGAATACTGCAATAAAGTTTGGAGAATCAGCTGGGAACGGGAACATTTAGAAGAAAAGGTGGAACCTGATATGGGATGCTTTGATCCCAGTGAAAGCCTAAGTTTTTTTGTGGAGAGTCTTCCTTCTAGCTCTACCTCTTGGGTTCAAGCTACTTCAAAAGAACTTTAATGCTAGAACATGCCTTAGATACAAAGTAGCTATTGAAGATGGGAGACATGCTTTCTGGGAGTCCCCTCTGCCTTAAGGGGTTTTTGGGGGAAAGTAGGTAGGTGGGTAGAGGACAATCTAGGAGTGAGAGGTTCTTGGTGGGACTGGTGATTGGGAAAGTTACACAAGATGACTGATGAGATTGATTTGATTTTTTGCATCATTAGGTACCAGTATCTGTGGGTGATTTGGGTCTTCAGAAATGAGCTAATCTTTTGTAGGGGGGACCACTGAAGTTATGTTTAGAAGTGTACATTTTTGTTGGGCTATGTATCATATCAATAGGATGAATAATAGTAAATTTATTATGGCTATATAGGCATTACAATCTAAGATTAGGTGATATAAACCAGGAGAGGTGAAATATTAATGCATGCTGGGCTTGCCTATTGTGTTTAATCACTTACAGGTATATACATGGGATGATGTTAGAGTGAAGTTTTCAAATTTGGACCAAGATTTAGAAGGTGGTACATTAAAGATAAGAGATATTCATGGCTTTGGTGGAATACCCTTTGGCAAAGAGGCCAACAATGAAGATTTGGACTAAAGGAGAGGACTTTGAATAGCAGTCCCCCAAGGATTTCACTTCTAATGTGCTTCTTATTGCATGTATACGATTGGGCTATCGCTTTTCATGGAGAAATTCCTCTTTTTTATGGGAAGATGAAATGTGGGACTTAGTATGCAGTCTATTGAATAGAAAGTGGGACTAAATCTGTGATGTAAATCTGATTTGCAAAATAGGTGTCTACAAAGTATTTAAAGTATACCTTTTGTAAAGGGATGTTAATTTTTATAATATATATAATTATTGTTCCCAAAAAAAAATTGGATAGATCTTGTTATTATTTGTAGGTTTTTCTCATGCACTATACATAGCTCTGTATACACTGCTTCTGACTGCCTCACCTCACAAACCTCAAACGTAACCTCTCTCACCACCTTGCCTAACTCACATAACCCATTTCTCCATCCTCTCTCACCTACCACCGACCACCTCATGCATTGGTGGGCATCCTCATAAGTATATTTGGTGTCTTTCCTCCATCACCACCAACTTTGCCATTGGGCATCCTCATAAGTATATTTGGTGTCTTTCCTCCATCACCACCAAATTCGCCATTTTCTAGCTCTTATAGAGCTCACCAACTTCACTATCTACTAGCTTTCCACACTTCACACCTCACAAACACCATACTATCTTTCCACATGTCATAGAGTCATAGCTAAGGACACTGTCTTTCTATTCCTAACCAAAGGCCATAAGTCCTCTTGTAGAGACTAGTACCCTTGTGTGAGGAGAGACTTACAAGGCCACTACTCTCTAGTGATTCTCTGAGAGATCATTTTGGCCCTCCTTCCTCACCCTAGGACTTCAAATTGGACGTACTTGGACTATTGACCAAAGGACCCCCCCAGCTGTGTAGAACCTAAACCCCAGATTGGGCTTTGACCCTACTAGACTCTTTAGACCCATGGACAAGACCCTTTCGGCTATTAACATTCTAAACCCCAATACCCAAGACCCATCTAGCATAGAGTCTAACTAGCTTAGCTTGATTTTCACCTTTTAATACTCCCTTTGTTAGAATAGCCTTGTTAACATGGAGAAAAACACATGCTCCTACACATATAGACATGGAGTACAAATGTACACATCAGCATGGTGTAAGAGACATGGATCAAGAACATGATAAAAGACTCAAGCAAAAGATCATAGTGTATTCCATTTTATGTGATCATATTGTGTATATACAAGAAGAATCATGTATAATTTGCATACAAGAGGGGCTTTATATAGCCATCCAACCATGTGACTATTGGGCTACGCATGTGACTATTGGGCTCCCATAACCTCCACAAGATCCTAACTCCCCACTAGCCCTCTTGTAACTACTTCTTGATATGGCATCTTGTAATGATCAAATCCCACAACTCATTAGCGTAAGCTAAGGCTAGTAATGCTAGGGGGTGTTCACACCCAAGCTAATGCCAAAATGCTAGGGGGTGTTCACACCCGTCAACACATCTCTTCCTCTTTGTTTAATTAGGGATGTAATGTCTCCTATTAATGCCAAGTACATCATGAAAATCTGTGAATAAGTGGCTGCTACAAGGTATAATGCAAGCCATTGCAAGTCATGCAATATATCATGTAGAACCACATAAAATTGATGGTAGCAAAGGAGATGGTGGGAAGATGATTTCCACACCGATCTGATGAAGAGTCCACAAGTATATGTTGATGAAGAATCTCATCTATGGGCACTCAAGTTTGCTACCATTTGTGTCGATGTAGCCACTTGCTTCTGCTCCATGTGTTCGGGAAGTCAACTTTATCTCTGGAAGTCCACAAAGTGAGTCCTCCCTTGGGTTGTGAAATTACAACACCCAATAAGTAGCTGCATTCTAGAAATCATTACATCATTTTCCTCTATAATTTTATTATGCTTTTAACATTTTCCTTTTGATTTATATTTTGTTTGTTCCTTTTCCTTACAGGCAACTCGGTAGGGACCTCAGTGAGCTTTTCCTCTGGACCTCATGCCTTCTCACTCGGTCTTATGGGTGTCTCGACGGGTATCTCACTGGGCTTTCTCCTCTGACTTTCTTGCCTCTTTATCCGGGACTTATAGGGATATTCAACTGGGCTTCCTCCACGAACCTCATGCTTTCTCACTTGGTCTTATAGGTTTCTCGGTAGCATCCTCAGTGAGACTCTTCCTCTAGCCTTCATGCCTCATTTTTGGACTTACACAGGTGACGCGATCGGGACCTCGCATGGGCTTCCTCTGAACCTCATGCCTTCTCACTCGGTCTTATAGGCGTCTTGCTAGTATCCTCATTGAGCATCTCCTCCGGCCCTCTCATCCCTCTTTCTTTTAATATTAATATCTTTTTTTTATTTTAATTGACACCATATTTCAAGACAATACTTCAACTTTCCATTACATGTAACCTCCCAGTGTATTTAGCATACACTTCTACTCTTCTAGAAGGGGTTCACATGGCATGAGCCTTGGCACATTAGGAGCAGATTCACACCACTAAACACTTGGCACGTCTGAGGGACACCAAATGCATGTTTGGTCAAACCCACATTAAATGGAATGGTGCCAGGCATGCACATGCTATAATCAATTACAATATGAATTTGAAATGTAAGCCTAAGTTGCTGGATGAGTAAAATTATTTTATGGTCAAAGAAGGTGGCGGTTATGCTCGGACATAGCAAGGTTTCTTACTTGTTGTTGGCTGCTTTAATAGCATTACAGGGGACCCAATAAGCATTGTTGGGCACAGAAGATGCATGCAGGGCCTTACTACATGCATGTAGGGTAAGAACACATGCATGCAGGGCAAGAACACATGCATATGTAGGTCATGTGCACATGCATGATTAAGTCCCTTTGATGAAGATGATAGCTTCACCACAACTGTTTTTTGAGACTGAGAATTTTCTCAACCGTAGCAATTGGGGTCCCCTCAATGTTGGCATCACCATTGATCCATTGAAAGGGGGCCTAGCCATCCAAGGTATGAATCTTGCAGCTTCACATTGTCTTGCCAACTTCTCCACAGAAACTGGAGTTCTCATCTTTTGGTAACCCGGGCTATGTGTGCACTCCCTACAACATTCACGACTAGGAATGGCACCTTGCAACCTTCATGACTAACTCACTCAAAAGTTTGCAGGTTGTAATCACATCCACCTGCAAACCTCCATACTGACTATCATTACCTTGGCAAAACACCTCAGAATTTTCCACCATACATTCCCTAAGCATTTCCAATATTTGAAGTGCTATCTTGAGACGAAACGAAGAAAACGGCCCAAATTTGGTTCCTTCTTTTGCAAAGCCATCTTTAATCTACAATAAAAGCTGATCATCGATGGGAAGCTTGAGATCATCCTTCATGCCACCATTATCCAATAGAAGGCTCACAAAAAATATTAAGAGAACCAAGAAGCATGCTAATCTCCAAAAGCAACAAACATCATGGCTAATCTAGAATCAAGAAAGAATCATCCATGCTACTAATCTCTCTTCTTACAAGAAATGTGTATGGATTAGGCATTTGAATTCCAATCAAGAGCTTGTGGGCATGGAGAAGATCGAATCTTCTCATCTCATTGTGATCGCCAAGTGTTAGCATAGCCTTGATAACATGGGGGAAAATAAATTCTCTTGTGACACATAGCCATGGAGTACACATGTACATATCAACACGGTGTAAGAGACATGGATCAAGTACAAGATATAAGACACAAGATAAAGATACAAGTAAAATATCATAATATATTCCATTTCATGTATATCATATTGTGTATATAAGAATCATGTACAATTTGCATACAAGAGGGGATTTATATAGCCATCCAACCATGTGACTCTTGGGATACTCATGTGACTATTGGACTACCCATGTGACTATTGGGTTCCCATAACCTCCACAAGATCCTAACTCTCCACTAGCCCTCTTGTAACCACTTCTTGATATGACATCTTTTAATGACCAAATGCCACAACTCATTAGCCTAAGCTAATGCTAGTAATGCTAGAGGGTTCACACCCAAGCTAGTGCCAAAATGCTAGGGGGTGTTCACACCCTTCAACACTCTCAAACATAATTAATTTCACTACAGACATTGTGCACAAGTGCACACACATAAAAAGAAAGAAAAACCATAAAATACATTGAGACAAACTTAAAAACCTGGGATCAAAACTAAAGGGATAATGTAAAGATAACGAGCTTGTTAGAATCTCCAAGACCCAGTAACCGTGAGACCGATAGAAACTTGTGCTTCTACCCTTTGAGACTGGACCAAATTGTGACCAAACCTCCTCTGTTGATTTCAAGACTTTATGTGATTAAAAATCCTAGCCATATGCTCTTATAATCTGGAAAAGTTCTAGTGTCAATCACGGAGAATCCTCTGTAGTAGGAGGATGGTGATAGCGAGATTACCTCTAGAGCTCCTATTGCTAGTAGTGAAACTAGATTTGAACATGTCCTGATAGGCTTATCTCCTAAGAAACCCTTTTTTTAACCTAGATAGCCTATCATCTTTAAGTGAAAATTTATAAACCAACCAATGGCAAGACTAGTAGACCTGCAAAGGAGTTTTAGATGACTAGCATGGGGCTTAGAGTAACCCTAGGTTCCAAGGACATCAGTCCCTCCCGCAAGTGGCAAAACGGTGACCTTCAATGTAGATAGTCACCCTTTCACAAGATCAGAGACATCCAATGAGACCACCTCTATTGTCCACTAACATGGGTGTTTGATTGGTATCCTTAAACAAATAATCAATCCAATCACAAACAAATTGGAATATGTGGATGGTAAAACAATCTATGAGACTGTGCAACCTCTAAAGGGGTAGATTCAAAAAAGGTGGTTGAGCATTTTAACTACAAGGTTAGAAGATTCACTGACCAAGATAGTTTTAGGATGTACACTAACACATTTGAAAACATTTACACCCAAAAGTCCTCTCACGAGGGAGACACCAATAGTTCATGCTATTGCTAAGAAGAAAGAGAGAGGATATCCATCAGTGTGGATGGGCAGGTTGGTAATCACCAACCCCTTAGAGAAAGCTTTATTAGATAGACTTGATCCTCTTGCTTCTAGCCCCTGAAACGATTACTCACATGCAAAAGCTTCATAATTCTATGCATAGAGCTTATGCATGAGCTTTATGCATATAGTTTATGCATAAATCCATGATGCGAAGACTTGCTAACATACAAGTGAGTTCAAGACTTCCCCATACTTCTCAGTCAAAGGATGAGCCCTTAGACTTCTTAAGAAACCTTGCTATCTATTTCGAGACAAACCTTCGGGACTTTTTGGGATTCTACACCCTCAAATTGGACTAATTTGAGACCCAGAGCATTTGTTGGAATATCCATGAGTAGTATGGTTGTTCCTCCATCGAGAATGGCTACCATATCTCAACCAAGTCATGTATTTATTCCACCTCATGTGCCCAAAATATTGTTAAACCCTACGGTGCCTCCTATGGTAATAATGTCTCCTTTTTGGATCAACACTCCCTCTAAGAATTGCTCCAAAAATGCTAGCTTTTGTGAAAACTATGGATCAAGGTTTGAGGATAGGGACAACACATGTTCCTCCTAGAGAACCTTGGGAATAACACAGGTTAAAAACTCAACAAGTTCAGAGATTGATGAATGAGTATGATGGCACATAGGATGCACTAGGCCACTTGGAAGTTTTTGAGTAGGAAAGGTAGAAAAAAGTTATTTTGTCACCATCAATAAGTATGGCCAAATAATATAACAATTAGGCTCAGAGACAGACACTGACATAGAAGCAGCAATGATAGATAAGAAGGGGGAGGACACCAAGGAAGAGGTAGTTACATCACAGCCTATAGATATTCTACAAGAGGCCAAGAAGCAAAAATAAGAAGATGCCTAAGAAGGGGACAAGGCTACAATCCCCTCTCTCAATGGTCTAAGAAGTTAACATGCTTTCTAAATAAGCCAAAAAGGTCTTAAGAGAGGAGGAATCACCCTCCTCTCTTAAGCCAAAAAGGTCTTAAGAGAGGAGGAATCCCCCTCCATGTTAGAGCCAAAAGTGGCAGGATGCGCTTATCTGGAGTCCATTATTTTTAGCACTCTCAAATTGCTACAAACTCACACTTCCAAAATAGATCAATATGAAGCACAACTTCAAGAAGCCCAAGCAACCATAAGCAAGCTGGAAATAGAAACTCAACACATTCCGAGCTCAAAAGAGTTACTGAAGGAGAAGTATGAATAGCTTATACAGTCTTATAACCAATAGCAAGCCTTGCTTTCTATGGAAACATAAAAAGTTGGCACCTTATAGAGCCAGTTAGATAGGGCTAATGCTTATCTGAAGCAAAAGGAGAACACCAACAGGAAACTCGACAAAGCGTTGAGCAAAGCTTGGGTGCAGAGGCAGCCCTATGCATTCAAGTAGAAACTATGCAAAGGGCTCTTAATAGCACAAATGTAAGCTTGAAGGCTTATTTGGATGCCAAAGGTGAAAGAACAAGAAGATTAGAGGCTGAGGTGGCAACGCTAAAGCATAAAGATATTGAAAGCTCCTCAAAACCCTCATCTTCAAGCCATCCTTAGCCAGATTGCTATTGAGCTCCCAAAGCTAGTGCACCCAAGCCACCACTAATAAGGTATCTAAAATTGGTCTGACATGCACTCGGCCTAATGGCCTTATATCAAAATATATCACTAGAAGTTCCCCGTCCCGTAGCTCAGCTTCGAGCTCATCTTGGAGATAGAGATCATAAATAAGAAAGTGCATGTGCTGATGGACATCTACATCATGATGCTAATCTTCTAAGGGACAATATCACTGCAAGATCACATGGACATCTACACTGCTGTGCTGACACCCCATCATAACTAACTACATAGCTTGGTTCTACTTGTTTGATTGTGCAAACCAAGATAAGCCAGATCAAGAGCAGAAGATATAACTGGAAGTAGAAGTTTCATGCACAAGGCACCCTTTTAAGTTGAACAATGCAATAAAGACATAGAATGCCTTGTAGACAAGGTCAAGAGGTTGACCAATCATAGGGTAGCAAAAGCTTAATATTTTTACGTACCTAGCCTATCCTCCAAAGCTATTTCTAGTGTTGTATCTAAGAATTTGTTGGCAGATGGAGAAGCAAAGAGAGGAAAGTGCATACTTCTTTAACATAGAGCACGTGGGATACCCCAATATCCTAGAATTAGAATAGCATAATGACCTAGACTCATTTACTGACTGAAATAGAAAAGGGGCCACCAAGGAAGTACAAAGAGGCTAATGAAAGTGATGGAAGCAGAGCCCACAGGAGCCATGCAAAGGACAACAAAGAAGATATCCCTAAGAAGGATGCAAAGGCAATGGGCCAACATCACAGCATCAAGGTGACTCTAGAGGGAAACAGAGAAGAGCGTGACTTGGATCGCCACATTGCAAAGATGAGTCCAAAATGAAGGACTCTAACAAGGACAGGGGCAAAAGAAAGATGAAAGAAGAAGACAGTGCCTTTCTAGAGCAACCCGGAATACCTCTTTGTTATCACTAAACCCACACGAAAGAAAGCCTAAAATTTAGACTACCAAACCCAAGGAGAATGATTGTAATGGTTAGATTTGGATCATTATGGATATTTGGATATGTGAAAAAAACCCTCGGGTAAACTTGACCATTGTATACAAGGTAACTAACCAAATATATTTGCATAATTGTGTCTTCTATAATGTCCTTAGGCAACCTAGCAAAGTGAGACAAACAAGTTTTTTTCTGGTCCATTCTATTAACTAGCCCAAGATACTTTTGTGGAGATGCAAAACACTTTCCCATATGGTCCATTACCTTCCGTCTTTCATTTGCTTGCTCTTCCCTATGAATTCTCAAAGCATCCTTAACTATCCTTAGCTCATCTCTAGATCACCCTTTTTTCTAGTTTTTAGCTTTGTACACATAGTACACACACTCATTCAAACTTTTCATGGGATATTCATATTGGTTTTCCATAGCTAGGTAAAATAAGAGTAGCTTATATACTACTCTTATTCATAGCATCTCTATACAACAAGAATACCTCTGACCTTATAAAATTGCTAGATAAGTTAAACCTGCATGGTGTCGGCATACATTATGCATGATACTTAAAATAACAATGAAGCCATGTTAAAGCATTTTGCCCTATTAGACTTATGGATAATAAAGGATCCAATTGTTTCGGTCTGCCCCATTTATTGGTCTTGCACTTCACTCTCTCAAGCCGTACATTGCCAAGACACAAAGAAACCTTAAAGGTTTTCCTACATACCAAATCAAAGCCAAGAGTATATTCATATTTGCCATGCAAACAAAGCATTAATATCCCACTGAGAAGTGCATCTTTCTCTCCACTGCTCATGTCAAAATAACATGTTTGCAATGCCTTTAACTTATGCAATCCAAACTTTGCTAAACATTATTGCTTGCAACATTCGGTTTTAACTACATCCCTTAATTGTCTATCTACATATAAGAATTATTTTCGCTTCAACCCATGGTAGGTCTTACCTTGATACATTGGAGATGATCTCAATTCCTCAATGGTATCCAAGGCATCATGTTCATCACTACCATTGTTTTTTGCTTGTTTTGATGTGTTGGCTTTACTTGGAGAAGCAAACGAAGGACTCCTTCTTATGCTTGTAACTTCATATGATGTAAAAGATAAGCTTGGTGATTGCCCATGGCTTGGAGTGTCCACTTCTCTATCTTTATTTTGAGTTTTTTAAACCTTAGGAGACAAGGAATAGGATGAGAATGAGAGACCCTTTGAATGTGATGCAATGGCACAGGATGAGCTCCCACCCACTTGTGCAAGGGAAATGACCAACGGAATGTCTCTCCTCATGGGGGCTTCCTAATTGGCTCACAAATGAGAAATGAGGATCTAACAATCCATGTCGTCATCATATAGAAACTGATTAAATTTAATACATAATTAAGGTGGCGATTAAGAAATCCTAGAATTAAAACACTAAATAGCTAACTATTTTTGGAACTATGAGGCTACATAAGAAGTTAGGATGCTCATTTGGTCACTTTGCATTGTGTGTGTGTGTGTGTGTGTGTGTGAGAGAGACAGAGAGAGAGAGAGAGAGAGAGAGAGAGAGATATTGGCACACAAGAAGAAAAGCAACAAGAAGAGCAATTCACACTTTCAAGTCCACCAACCATGACAAGGTACACAAAATCTTGACCCTTAGAAAGATTCTATAAAGATTCCTTTTTCTTCTTATTAGTTAAAAAGCTTTATTTGTGGCAACATAACATTCTTAATATTTATTTAAACCTATAAGAAGTTTTAACTTATATGTTAGAAAAACTATTATAGAATGTACTTATGTACATCTAGTTGTGTGGCAAAGTTGATGCAATGCATCAGTTTAATATACACAAATGAAGTTTTTAAAAGTCGATGCATTGCATCAACTTTTCGACATAAACTTGATGCTATACATCGCGTTGATCCACAACATCAAGTTGATGTGGCAAATTTGATGAAATTCATCCGCTTTTAAAAACTTTGTTTGTGTATACAAAGTTGATACATTACATCACAACAACAAAGTTGATACATTGTATCAACTTTGCAATGCAAAATTGATGTTGTGCATCAAGTTGATGCAATGCACCAACTTTAAAAAAATTTATGCAAAGTTGATGCAATGCATAAACCATTGCATCAACTTTTACACACACACTTAATGTTATGCATCGAGTTAATGCATAATATCAAGTTTATGTGGCAAAGTTGATGCAATGCATGAACTCTACTTTTTATGGCATGCATATGAAATGGTTTTAAATTAAGGTAGTCCACTATCAGTTAGGCTACATGGATATGCAATGAGTTATTTCTATACCTAACTATAGAAGAACTATATCTAGAGGCATTGCCACCTTGCGTAGTTGGACCAACAATTTATAGGCACCCAATAGGATGCGTAGCCAAGGGGTGAATGGGGGGGGAGCATGTCCCTTTCTTAGAGGGTCTAGGGGGGTGGTCCACCCCTGGATTGAAGGGCTGTTATAGTAAAACCTCATTAATTTTATCCACTTGTTCGATAGTGTAATCGCTGGTCATGTAGTGACCGTCGTATAGAAGTAGTTTGTTTTTTTCTTATCTAGATTTTGGTGTACTTTTAATGTCTTATGATTTCCTTTTCTTGTTATGAAGCTTGTTTTGTTCTATTTCTTGCATGTTTTTGTTTTGATCTACTTGTGATAACCTTGTTGTGGCTCCCCTTAATGGTTAGCTCCACCTTATTGTTTTTGTTGGATTTGATTGAACCAACTAATAAGTATTTTGCTAAATCTATTTATTTATAACTATAAAGTAGGGGTGACGAGATGAAGAAGTCCTCTAAGAGGCCCACCATTAAGGCTCGAGGATTTGATTCACCTCCTAAAATACAAGCTAAAAAGAAGAAAAGAAAGGAACGTTCTAAAAAAACTATAAAGGAAGCCCAAGCTGCTACTTTACTCAGGAAAAGATCCCTCTTCCAACAAGTGGAGGATTCAAAAACAACACAAGAAGAGAGATGGTGTTGCAAGTGTCAAGCCTATCAACACAATGTTGGATAATGTTGTATAGAAAGAAGTACAAACTCAAACTCGACCAAGTTTTGGGACCGTTGCTACTTTTCCTCCCCAGGGTACAAACTCGACCAAGTTTTGGGACCGTTGCCACTTTTCCTCCCCAGGGTACTGCGACAACTAAAACCTTCAACAAAAAGATATTTATAGCTTCACCACCGTCCTCTGTTGATGAAGATGAAGAAGAAAACCTGAAGAAGGATGAACCTATGTCTATTCCAATGTGAGCTAGGACAAAGACAATACTTCTCATGGTTTTATAAATACACCATCAGATAGACCTCAACTCGTAGCAGGTACATCAATTAAAACTTTTTCTTATCTTCAACATGAGTGGAGTCTTTTTGGGGTCGATGGTGGTCTTTTTTTCATCATTGTGCTAAGCATTCTGGCAAGGGTAATCTTCTTAGAGGTCAAAAGTCTTATGGGAAAAAGTTAAATGTGGATAATATAGGGGAAGAGAGAGATGATGTTGTTTCTTTTATTGTTGATGATACGAACAACATTATAGAGTTTCTAGTGAGCCAAAATAATCTTCAAGTGGGTCTTTGTGGCCATGTGCAACTCACTTGTGCCTTGGAATAATGACAATCTGTTAGTGAGCTTAGGACATTTCTTGACTCCAACTAGTGCAGCCTCTAATGTTGCTAGCTTCCCAAGAGGCTCCAAGGTCTTCGGCCTATGCCTCTCATGGTGGGAAAGGAGGGCAACATAGAGAAGTTAAAAGAACTTCTATGTCTACAAGCTCTCAAGGTGAGAGGAGATCTCATAAAAATAACAATTCGTCAAGCGAGGAGGATTTTAATTCTTCAAAGAACAATGAGAAGCCTGACATCATCACTCTTGATAGTGAGCTTGGCATAGGTGCACTCCCAACTCAATAAAATAAAATAAGAGAGATAATTGAACACTGAAAGCTTATGCTCAATATTAGGATTTTAAACTTGCTAATGGAAAAGATACATCGACTACCTATTGATACACCATTTGGTAGAAGATCAATGGAGATTAGAGAACCTCATATAGTACATATCAATAATCTTAAGAGGAAAATGAAGGTAAATTCCCATACCACAGTGGTTACACTTATTGTTTTGGTGGACCCCCAAGATTGTCCCAATAAAAATAGCTTCAAAATGGTAGATTGTCAAGATTATAACTATTATATCATTGGGGGCTCACACTCTGCTGAAGCTAGAAGTGATCTATTGAAGGAAAATCCAAGCAGTCCTTACTACAACACTGTAGGTTGCAAAATCTATGCTGCTCTAATAGTTGAAGAGGCAAAACTTCTTACATAGGATCCTAATAACGATAATGACTACCATGCAAAGATGTCTCAGGTTGAGAAAATCAGGTTTTTTCACCACCATGAGTTTGAGGAATATGTGGCACCACACCAAAAGGTCGATGGCATGTTACAAAGACAGTCACTTTTGAAGGTTGGGAGTCTTATGGAGAAAGAGAAGCTCTCATATGGACTTAGAAAGTATGATCCTCTAAGACAGATTTGGGTTCTTCAGAATATAATATTTTCAATGTGGGAAAATAAAGCTTTTAAAGAGCAGAAGACCTCTAAAAAATGAATCTAGTGGCTTGGTTAAAAGTCGTGGTAAGAAATCACTTGCTAGTTTCTATATTATCATGTGTCATTTCAAAGGAGCTATCACTTGACGAAATGTCTTTGGAGCTACAAAAGCAAGTAAAGTTTTTAATTGTTCATTTTTTGTCTTCTTGATATAAAAGAAGTATTTATATTGTCTTTACATGTGGCCATAAAGTTTATATGAAGATACAAGAGTTCATGATTAAAAAAACTAAAGTGCACCACTTGTTGGGACGATGTACGTGCATAGTATCCCCAGTCTAGCTCTTGGGCAGTTTTGAAATATTTTTTCTTGTCCTTTAGAGATTAGGTAATATTCTTTTGTTTTTGTATTAAATATTCAAATGTGATGGTATGTTAGTATTGTTGTCATATTTTAAGAAACTAGCCACTTAATATTATATTCTTGTATATTAACTTTCTACTAACAATAGAAGCCTCCAAATAAAAAAGGAAAAAAGTCACTCTTTTAAGAGGAATTAGAGTGTCCACAAAACTTTCTTGTGCACCTTGAAAGAACTCAGCAAGAGAAAGCAAGATGCCTTCTAAGAAATGCTACTCCAAAGGAGATGAACTAAAAGAGTTTTTTCTTCTTGGACTGGAAAGTAAAGCAATATTCTATAAAGTGATTTGTGGGGATCTAAATAATCTTCAGAATATTGTTCAAAAGAAAGATTACAGTCTTGTTATTTTACCGACATCCCCTATGGTTTTAGTATAAGCGGTTCCACAAATGATGAGAGAGTATATACCTATCGAGAAATTCAAAAGATGTTGCAAAATTTTAAAGTGGTAACTACATCGAATATGTGGAGATTTATGATCTTTCATAGCACTGGCCAAGCTGCATTAGTAAACTGCAGCTCTGAGAAAAGAAGTACATGGTTTAGAGTCTCTTATTTGGTATGATTTCAAGAAATTTTGTTTTTAATTTCTTTTCACTATTATTCAAACACTTTAGATTTATGTTTCACTAAATTTGATTGTAGGGTCAAAACAAATATAGATCATGTTCCTAGTTTTTATTTCAAAAGTTCCTTTTTGAAATGCTCACGGTTGGCTATTGGGATGACATTAAGAAAAGATGTGTTAAAGCACATGTCAATGAGTCTGGATACTCCAATGTGTTTTATTTTTCCAAAGTAACTAGGAAATTAAGGCATGTGACTGAGTCCAAAGCCTTGGTGAATCCCCACTCTAAAAGCCTCAACACTTAGTGAATCCCTAATCATTTGATTAACTTATTTTCTATGCCAGATGATTGGATACTTGACTTGTTTTTTGGAACTTGTATACACTTATTCTTGCTTTAAAAAATCATATTTAAATATGTACTTTCTTATTATTAATTGTGTATTAGCTCTTGTATACATTTAAAAAAAATAGGTACAACTGTGACGTGCAGTTAAGAGAAAGAGAAGCTGCATTGTAGTTGAAAAGGATGAAATCCAAGTAGCCTTTATTCCTTATGCATGTGAAGGGTGTTATGAAACCGTTAGATGAAGATCAAGAGGTGGGAGCGATCTCCATTGGCGCTAATGAGAAGTTCCAGTCACAACATCAAAGGAACCTCCCCTCTCTAATGAGCTTAGGGAATTAGCATCTTTACTAGAAAATGAGAATCTTACTTTGATCCTCCCTGGTCCCCAAGGAGGAGAAAACAATGACCAATCCAATAAAGAACCAGAGGAAGATCCACAGCAAGTGCTAGGTGTTTAGATTTTTGAGCCTACGACTTTATAGAATTTAGTTTATCATGACTCTACTACTTTACATACTTTAGTTTATTGCTCTGGAAACCTTAGCATGAAGTTTCACCTCATCTTTGTAGGAAGAACTTTAATTTCATATTATTTGCATTGGCTTTGCTATTTGGGTCTAAAATAGATTTAAGAATTATTGTAGGGTTTTTCGTAAATTATAAAGCTTATGGTGTTATCTATTTTAATCTTTTTTGATCACTTGTTAAATAATGTGTATACTTGTATATAGTGGTAAAATTTATTCCAAAAAATTCAATTAAAAAAGTCTCTTTCATTCATGAAACCCACAAAATAAATTTTTATTTGAAAAAATTAGTATTTCTTTAAGTTGTGTGGACTTCTTCTATCCCATTCAAAAGTCAAGTTGTTTTTACGTCAAACATTATCAATTTATAAATCTATGGAGGTCACACATGTTCTCTTGAAAAAAGTGTCAAAATTCATGTAGTTTTTTAATGCACACATGGAATTCTTGATGTGCTTTCAAAAAAAGTGTGTTTTAAGCTATTTTTGAGCTTTCACGCATTTTGGGAGGGAATATTTTTAGGTAACTCTCATTAGTTACCTATTTTGCCTACAACAGTGTTCACACCTATAGGGCCTCAGAATACATCTTGACCATTTGCCTAAACTCAAAAATCCCAATAACAAGTAGTATTTCACATGTGAGAATGTGTAGACTTGAGCCTCCAGGTCTTAAAAACAAACTCCCAATTCACTGAGGAGACTTCAAAAAAGGTCAAGCCTAAGCCAAGGATGCTAAGGACCACTTAGTGAATAAAGGTAATTTCATGACCGTGAGAATCCTATTTGCATTCTCACCTATGAAAACCAAATGTAGACTAAGAGAAATGTCGACTTTGAAATGAGGATCTAACATCCTTAAGGATATGCTATTTACATGTTCATGTGATGACTTATGATTCTCATTTGTGAGAATCAGTTATTTTTCACACATTGAAAATAGTGCTTTACAAATCTCAACACACTAATATAGATGTGAGAAATATCAAGGGCCACTCAGACTACCAAATCAAGTAGAATCTATCACCACAAGAATCACCTACATTCTTATGCCATGAAAACAAAGACTGTATTTGCTCACTAAGGTACATAAAGTAGGTATGAGGTGAATTCCCTAAGGGCATTGGTACTCTAGGAGTAACATTTGTGGCACTATGCTTTCATCTTTTAACTTATTTATTATGGTGCTTACTTTGTTTCATTGGAGTCTTTTAATGCTTGAGGTTGAAAAGACTACCATATTTGGCTACCATCTTCGGGTTACTGTGCACTTTAATTAATTAGCGCCTGTAACGGCGCTAATTAATTAAAGTGGCGCTAATGTTTTAACCTTAAGGTTAAAACATTGTCTCCTAACACCTACAACACAACGAAAAAAAGACGGACAACGCAAAAAAAGGAACGTTCGTGGAGCGCAGCACAAAAAGAAGAAGAAGAAATGTTCATTCGTTCGTTCATTCCGATCTCTCTCTCTCTCTCTCTCTCTCTCTCTCTCTCTCTCTCTCTCTCTCTCTCTCTCTCTCTCTCTCTCTCTCTAGAGGCCACAACCTCAAAATGGCCAGAGCCTCTTTGCGCTTTATTCCCACTTGAGGTAGTTAAGGAAGCATCCAAAAAAACCTTGAGAATTCGATTTTTTTAGGTCCCATCTCCACACCCGACTAACGTTATACAACCTCAACAAATTAATTAATTGTCAAACAAAATTTGGCTACCATATTTGTTTGGTTTTGTTTGGTATGTTTGGGTTAGTTTTGGTTTATTTTTAATAAAGAACCATGCAAAACAATGGACCCATGAGGCAAGTGTGGGTATAATAATTTCAATCATTGGGAATGGTAGGAAATCAATTTTTTGATCATTGTGCTATTTTTAATTAAAACACAAATTCTTTAATCTATTTGGATTTATTGGGTGTAATTAGGCATAACATCCAACTCTCTCTCTCTCTCTCTCTCTCTCACACACACACACACACACACACGCACACACGTCTGTGCGCGCGCACTCACACACACACATGTATGCGTGTCTCTTTTGTCCTCCACTTAGCACTATTACGTGAGTTGAATGATGTGGGGTTATATCAACTTGCTTATCACTTTTGTGGGGGGGGGGGGGAGTCAGCAAGCTAGTATGCATCATATTTTGTGCCTTTGAAATTTGAAAAATACTTGCAAATTTCATGGGGAGGTAAGTACAAATTATCCAAAAAGAAGAAGAAGAAGAAGTAAGAAATGGCAAACTAAAATTTTAAGAGATTATTTTCCGCCCTAACAAAATAATGGTACTTTTAAAAAAAATTTTGTGTTCTCACGGAAAGGGCGTTGAAGAGCACACTTGGCGTACTACGCAAATTCCAACTTTAGAAATAAAATAAACGACACCAACCCTTTAATGACAAGCTGCTAGCGAGCCCACGGCGTTGAAAAAGAGGGGCCGGAAAGGGCCGTACAAGGCCACGCGTCCATGGAGCCAACTTGCAGCCTTTGAGTTTGGTGTTTAAAAGCCTCCTCTTCTCTTCTTCTCTTACCTCTGCTGATATTTCCTCCCCCCTTCAATGTCCCAGCAGCTGCTACACCCCGCCTCCATGCGTACACACGTAGAGGCCGCCGCCCAGCAGCATCACATCACGGCGGCCGCCCATGCCCAAGCTGCCGCCGCCGATCCTCTGGACGCCCCCCAACAAGACGGCAGCCGAAGCAGTAATAAGAAGCTTGCCATCCGGCGAATCGAGAACACCAGCAGCAGGCAGGTCACCTTCTCCAAGCGCCGGAACGGCCTCCTCAAGAAGGCTTACGCGTCCTTTGCGATGCCCAGGTCGGGGTCATCGTCTTCTCCCCCACCGCCCAACTCTCCCAGTTCGCCAGCTCCAGGTAATTATCCAAGCAGTTCCTAAAAAGTTCACAAAAAGTTCTTTACGTCTCAGTAATTCCTAAAAAAAGTTCTTATCACAACATTATCCTCTCACCTTCCCTAGCAGTTCCTAAAAAGTTCACAAAAAGTTCCCCTATGTCTAGTCTACCTTAGAAATGATTTTTGTATGCCCCTAAAAACATAAAAGCCCTCTAGGCCAAAAAAAAAAAAACTCTTCTTCACCATTAGCCCACTATTATAAAGATAGACTTGCTATACAACAAACAAAGGATCCCATTATAAAAGACTTAAGCCTCTATATGTAAGGAATGCTTTTAGTTTCCTAAAGTAATGGAGTGTTTGAGTTGAAAAATGAAATTGTATGCTTCACTTATGCCTTGACTAATTAAAATTAGCTTATCAATGAAATCATGTCATTCTCTATTCTTTATGTATTATTTAAAAGGTGTTTTTAGGAGGGATTTTATAAAAGTGGGTGAGAACAATTGAAGGTTATAAAGAAAGGCAACTCATTGTAAACTTTGCATGTTATACAACATGATGACTTTTTTATACTTCTTATTTTATAATCAAAGTAAATAGTCTTCATAAATAACTTAGTAGTCTACGTTGGAGGCTTGTAAGCTTTTCATGTTATACAACATGATGATCTTTTTACACTTCATAATCTATAATCAAAGGAAAGAGTCTTTATAAACAATTTAGTGGTCTATATCGGAGTCTTAAAAAATGAAACCATTTAGTTCACTTCACTTATGTCTTGAGATTAGTAATAACTAATTAATATTAATTTATTAAAATGTCATGTGATTACATATCAAATTTTACTATCTCATTGTTGTTAAGCTAGTAGAGTTGATATTAGCTTTTTCTTATTTATAAGAAAGTAAAGTTTATCTTTAAAAAATTATATAAATATCAATTTTAATATCAAGATTAACTACGTACTAATTGATATTTTTAAAGAATGACTTAGTAGTTATATTATGAATTGTAGGTAGGTAATTTAATATTTTAAATGTAATAAGTTTATTTATTTAATGTATTAAAAATAAATTTAAAAAGTAAAATATAAATTATTTGTCATTAGATAATCTTTTGTAACTTTTAATGTAATTATTCACTATTAATGTAAGCTATAAATAAACTTATTAGTGATTTTAAAAAATATACTTAGATTATTATTTTTAACATTCTTTAGGAACTCTTATTAAAAATGGATGAATAAAAAAGATTGTCTATAATCTAATTTGAATCATTAATTTGTATATTTTTAATATTACTATTTTGTCATGTGATCTTTTGTTGTTATGTATCATTACTCTTTTTTATTGTGTGATATAATGATATTTTTTTAAGTAGCTAAAATCTCAAGAGAAACATTCTTTGATTATGTGGTAAATTAATTTTATAAAGGAAGTTTGATAGTCTAGAATATTTAAACTAGATCTTAATTGATAATATTTAATTACTCAATTTCAGAGAAAATTAATTTAAAAAAAATAAGGAACTTTTGAGATACTTTTGATTTGAGACATGTATCAAAAAGTCACAAAAACTTGTGAAATACTTTACAATGGTAAAATTGAGTCATTAATTCTTATCAACTATATGATTTACTTTTGTTAGATAGTGTCATATTATATAAGTATTATTTTTCTTAGAGAAAAGAAGCAATCATTGTGTATCTTATCTCTTCTACTTTTACAAGTAACCTTCGTTTTCCTTAAGCTTCTCTAGTCTCTTAAAAGCAACACGTGTTACATATCTTATAACGCTATTCTAAATCTAACTCATGGTTTTTTTTATTTCAAATTCTTGTAGCTTTTCTATTTTATATATAAGAATTGCTAGTTTTCTTTATTTACTATTGTAACCAAATCTTGTTGAAATTCATAACATGTTTAAAAGTAGCAAACTATGTTCAAAGAAATTATATAAGAAGGTCCAAAGAAACTTTTAAACAAATCAATAATGATGCTCTATACATTGGGGAAAGATTTCATTTGTAAATTAAACAAGCAATAACTCTACAAGTTAGAATTTAAATTGATCTCAGTATGACTTTCAAATTTTATAATTTATTTAAATTAAACAAGTAACAAGATTTATTTATAAGATGGGAGTCTTTCAAATTGATCTCAAGTGTGACTCTTTAATTATTTTGCATATTTTTTAAATTCTTATATGTTATGCTTATACCTATAATTTGATAAAGTGATTACATATCATATTGAATACTTATTTTTATTTTATTGGTTCTCCTTTTTCATGAAGATTTATTTTTTCATTGAAGTATCTCAATGTGTATAGAATTATTTTTGTAACTTTGTAAATTACATGAAATGAAAAGAGCTACGTTATTTAAGTAAACATAGTAATAAACTTATAATGTTCCTAAATTCTATGATTTACCGTAACAAGTGACATTCTCATCAATTGTAAAATAGCCAAATGACACATAGCTTTATAGAGAACATAAACTTCTTTATAAGAATTTTGGAGTTGGGTACCTTTAGAAGGATTCTGGAGTAGTCTTATAAGATTGTCATTATAAAAATAAATCTTGTTCACTAAGGCTTCTAGATTAACAACACCCTTTGGAAGTTCAAAAATATTTACTACTTAGATTAATGAACAAATAAAACTTTCCTCAATGTGATTTAAATCAACATCGGTTATGAGTTTAACAATATTTACTCCCTTAGATTAATAAACAAGTAGAACTTTTCTCAATGTGATTTAAATTAAATCACCTAATGACTTTTGATCTTTTACATGACAAGAACAAAGTTAAAGAAATACATCTTATAAGAACTATTGATGTTGCTTATTCATTAAAAATGATGTCGATCTCAATTAAAATAGACTTCTAAACTTTGTAAAAAGGATAATCTTGATATATGCTAATAGAGGTTTTGAGTCAAAAGTTTCATTTTGTATGGAATTTAAAAAATGGTCTACGTATGGAAAACAAGCAACAGTAAGAAATAAGAAAGTACTACGAAGATGATAGTGAAGCTATACTTATAAGGTGATAAAACAAAGGTGAAAATATTTCCTAGAGAAGATAAGAGATGAAGAGAGGATTTTCTAGCCTAAAGGAATAGCATTACTTAGAGAATTAGGAGGCACTCATATATATCCATATAATATGTGCATTTTAAAGGAAAGAAAACTCCTTATGTAAAAGTCTCATGCTTTTTTGTATTTTTTTCAGTGTATCCTTGGGCTAAAAGATAGCCTAATTTTAAAATATACTCATTGAATATTATTTTTTCTTAGTTCTATTTATAAAGGAACATTGACTACCATGGTACATGATATAATTGGTTTGGTCAAGTTAAACGTAATCTTGGTGGTTGACTTGGACCTAGTTTATATATAGTTCTCTCTTAGTCATAATGAACTTGAACGCATCTGGCTTTGCTATATATAGTACATAGTATATATATCGTAGAAGTTTTCAACCACCTAGAGTTGATGTTGTCGGAATACGCACTGGATGTGAGACAAACTACTAAGAGCACAATGTAGCAAGATACCAACATGAAGACAAACACAAGAGAACCACGAGTAGGAGAAAACATTGAACTGTGTGTTGAACAACAAACGCAGAAGAGAGAGTGTGGCTGTCTGAACTCTGCACTATATATGATAGATTCGGTACAATACCCAATAGAAAGTGTAGGAGGGCAAGGAGCCATTTTATATGGCCCCAGGGTGTTGGTCGGCTAGTCTAAAATAGGCCGATAGCAATATATGTGCTTATGACCAGAAACAACAGTCCACGACCAACAATCCACGACCAGCAAAAAACAAGTCGGGTAGCAAATCAGCACTTGGCCAGCATCAGGAATCAGTTAACAGTCCAATCATACCTCAAAAAAATGGAAAAAATACATGGAGAGTGAGGAAAAATGGGAAAACACCAAAATTGGGCAGGCATACCCACAATAGAGGCCCTGGTGTAATGTACAGACATGAGATGACTTCTAACACCCCCTCTCAGCTCCTGGATGTGGAACCAACCTTAGTGAGCTGGAGTGCCACTTAAGCATAGCCTGAGGTAGAGACTTTGTGAAGAGGTTCGTCGCATTGTCCTCCGTCGAACAATAAAGAAGCAAGATATCACCATTTAAGATCTTCTCACCACGAACAAAGTGATATTGTATCTCTATGTGCTTGGTCTGAGAATGGAAGATCGGGTTCCGGGCAATAGCGATACAACTCTGGTTATCGCACTAGATGCCCGTGGGCTTCTTGTGTGGAAATCCAATCTCTCCAAGCAATCTCTGTAGCCACACAACCTCACAAAGCAGCACCACAAGCAGTCCGGTACTTTGCTTATGTAGACAATAAGGCAATAGTTGGCTGTCTCTTGTTGCTCATGAAACAACTCCTGAGTCGAGGGTAAAAGTGTAGCTTGATGTAGATCTCCTTGTGTCTGGATCTCCTCCCCAAATCTGAGTCACTCCAGCCTTGGGAGTTGGACTCAGTGCTTCGTTTCACCTCTAGTGTTGTAGAAGAGTCCAAGATCTTTCGTACCCTATAGATACTGCAAGATCCGCAATCTTGCATCCCAACGAGACTTCAAAGGTGTCTGCATGAACGAGCTCAACAGCCCCACAGGAAAGCTCAAGTCCAATCTGGTGTTCAGCAAAACCAGATCAATGAACCAACCAACTTTCGATATAGAGAGACATCAACCGGCTCACAAGGATCATTCACAGTAAGCTTCGTGTTTGGGTCCATCGGTGACATGATAGGCTTGCAATTCTCCATCCCAAAGGCCTCAAGCAACTCATGGACATACCGCTGCTGAGAGACTGCTGAGAGACAAAGAACCCCCTCTGGGTCTACCAGATCTCCAATCCCAAGAAGAAGTGGAGTAATGTCACGTAGGCTGTAATGCCTGTGACCGACGGCAGACCGGATGGCCATATCCGGGGTTCAGTGGGAGAGGACGCCCATGCAGAGTCATGGGCGGCCAGGCTAGTGTGGACGGCAGGCCACACACTATATAGCCTGGGGGATGAGGGGAAATCCTCATTCTTCCTCTATGGCTGGGTGGTGAGCCAGAGGCCATCCCCTCTCGTGGTAAGGCCCGTAGCGGCGTTACGGATATCTAACAAGTAAGCTTAAGTCGGTCATCTCAAACTCCTTTGACAAGGTAGCCTTCGTCATTTGTGCTCCACATGACCGCCAGTGAGAATGAGGTCATCCACATAAAGGATGATCAACATGACCAAACCGTGTTCCAAAAAGAGATATAAGTTAGGATTTGCAACTGATCTCTGAAATCCAATCCGTAGAAAGAAGGAATCAATCTTCTAATTCCAAGCCTTGGGAGCTTGCTTAAGACCATATAAGTCCTTCCGTACCCGGTAAACCATTCCCTTTGATCCTGGAACATCAAATCTTGGAGTTTTCTCAACATACACCTCCTCCTGTAGGTCACCATTAAGAAACACGGATTTCACATCCATCTGATATATGGGCCACCACTGAGAAGAGGCAAGGGCAAGAACGGTCCGAATCGTGGTCATCCTCTCGCTGATGGTGCAAAGGTATCCTCATAGTCGATGTCAGGCCATTGAGCATAATCCTTGGCAACAAGTGTGGCTTTGTGTTTGTCCACCGATCCATCTAACGTATACTTGGTATTCAAGACCCACTTGACACCAATGAGACTGACCGTTTTGATGGAACCAACTCCCAAGTTTTATTCTTCTCTATGGCATCCAGTTCTAGTTGCGTGGCTTTTCTCCAAGTATCTTATGAAAGGGCTTCCTTGACGGAAGTGGGTTCTTTCTCCTGCATGATACGAGACATCAAAGCATAGTTTACCTGTAAGAGCTCTGCTGAATGACTTTTTTTAGAAACTCTATATGATCTTTGAGGTCCGTCCTCTATGGTCCACTCGGAGGGAAGCTCCGTAACACCTGACTCCCGAAGGGTGCCTAACAACCACCTGGGTACTCGAGCAGAACGTGGAGCCTCTTGCTGCTGCTGCGGGGGCTTATCTCCAGTCGTCGCGAGCTCAACCTCCTCAACTAACTGAGGTTGTCCAGTTGGAACAATCGACTGGGAATCATCATCAGACCCATTTGGGTCTCCAAGAAGTGGCAGCTCATTAACAGTGGAAGCTGGAACATGCTCATCAAAAAACATCTCTGCCGATGACAACCTCATTCCGCTTTGGGTCATACAACTTGTATCCTTTGGAAAGAGAGTTATATCCTACAAAGACAAGATTTTTGGGACTTCCAGTCAAGCTTCCCCCTTTGCTTCTTTGGAATGTGAACATAGGCATCACTCCCAAACACACAAAAATGGGAGACATCTGGTTTCCTACCAAAATAAGGCTCAAAGGGAGTCATCTTTCGTACTGAAGTTGTCTGAGATTGATTGAGGATATGGACTCCATTCTGCCCTCACTATGAATCGGTATGGTGGAATTGTCGCCAATGAAAATGTGACCTGACTTTCGTTTAAGATCTTGTGAGAACTCACAGAAAGGAGTCGTGCTTGGAAGCACCACTATCAAGAATCCACTCCTGAGTATTCCTGGCGGTGAAGCCAACTGCCTCCTCACTCTCAAAGAAGATGAAGCATCTGTGTCCAAAATCTCTAAGTGCACAAAAGTCGGAGTCTTTGCAGCTGAAGTTGAAGAATCAGCACTCTTCCCAGTATTCAGCTTGGGACACTTCTCCAATAGTGGTCTTTCTTGCCACCATCGTTAACAAGTTCGCTCGGCCTTTAGTTTCTCACGGTTGGAATCGGGCTTCTTCTCAGAAGACTTCTCCGACGAGGACTTCCCTTTACCCTTGTTACGGCCTTTCGATCGTTGGCCTTTCAAGGCCTCAGAACCTCCGCCTTGTGGAGGGTTCGTAAAACGCTCTTCCTAGTCCAAGACCATTGGCACAAGCTTCTCCCAAGTGATGGTGTTGAGCATGCCACTAGTCATCAAAGAGGAGTAAAATGCTGAGTATTGAGAGGGAAAATGGGACAACAACGTGATGGCCATATCCTCTGACGATATCTCTTTCCCTGCCTGAAGAGCTTGCAACTTGTTGATGTGCTCTTGCATCGTCGACGACTTTGCAGGATTCATCACGTGCATCTGAACTTCCAAGGAGATCCTCTGTGAGGTAAGTGTCAACTTAAAGATCATTGTGAGGTAAGTGTCAACTTGAGCAGAATGACCATTCCACATCCATTGACCAAAAAAAAAGAGTCTTAAGAAACTTATTGCCATATTGTAGCTTATCATGGTGCAGGTTGGAGTCCCAAATCTTAAGGATAGGTCCGTAAAGTAGAACCATATTGATGACATGTATGACCCATAAGAAGATGTATGCCTACAAAATCATGCACTCTATTTAACACTCCTAAGACAAATACAATACATCTAGCCTTCTACGCCGATTTCAATACTCCATGCTATGCATTTAAAAACAATTATAAGAATCCATAAGTATGCATGTGTATTTGTGGATATGCATACACATACCATTCATTATAAGTAAAAACATATTATCCTAGTATAGCTCTCATGCCCATTTAAACCATCACAATACCCACTCAAGCCCCACACTTGTATGGAAATGTCAATGGCCACTTTGAAAACATCAACCAATAATGATTCATAAGAGACAGATTATCCTAGTGTAGCTTCTAAGCCCATCAAATCCATCACATTTCTCGTTTGACTAGAGGTATGGATCCATTTAGAAAAATTAATACACAAGCATGTAATGTATTCAAAAGCCCATTAACCATAGATATGGATCCATTTAGAAATATTAATCCACAAGCATGCAATGTATTCAAAATCCATGTACTCTCCTAAGCCCATGCTATTCATCTAAAATATGCAACCATGGCTTCTTCTTGTGTGATTGTGTGCATACATGGACATGTATGCGTATGGAAACCTATTACCCTATTTTAGATCTTCCACTAGCATCAAAACCGACATGAAGCTTTTTCAAGGTGCATAGCTTGAGGAGATGTTAAGCTAGAGCCAAGCCCATGGACCATATATATAGACACATATACAAAGATCAATGCATTCAAGCATGCAACAAATCATCCTTAGATGACTACAAGCCATCATGCCTCCTTAGCTACCATCCCCTACCAAGAATAAAACCAAGCATAAAAAATGTTCAATTGTAGTTTCTTCTTAGTGGTACGTAAGTATGTATATGTATATATATATATATATATGTATATATATATATATATGTATATATATATATATATGTATATATATATATATATATATATATATAGAGAGAGAGAGAGAGAGAGAGAGAGAGATTTAGTGATTAGTGAATTGATACATTGAAAATTAGAAAAGAACGATTATCATACAGTGGCCATAATAAAAATAAACCATGCTTACAATATTTTTTTACCTCTACATCTTGCAGTAGAAATTTATTTGAAGTTAGTCGAGGTTGAAGATCTTGGTATTGTTTAATAATGTTGCACATGCTGGAAACAAGGTATTGAAAAATATATAACACAAGGAAGAAGATTGAAATCTGAGAGAGAGAGAGAGAGAGAGAGAGAGAGAGAGAGAGAGAGATCTTCCATATACAAAATGCATATATATAAAACCCTTATATGTGATATTTATAGAAGTAATGATACTTATCTATATCAAACTTCATAACTCTAGAATTTACCTAATTAAGATCTTTATTCATGGGCCGAAAGTAATAATGCTATAAGAAATTATACATTATAGTGCACACAAATGTACGATCTTTCATGAATATAACTAAGCACAAATTACAAACTACAATTTTGTGAAGAAACATCGATAATGCTTTTGAATGCCACCCAAACCTAGCAAAAAGTGGAAAGTTCCTCCTTGGGATTAAAGTTAGAAAACCATGGCATACCTGACTTGTTTTTTGCTAGTCGTGGGTTGTTGTTTCTGGTCATGAGCACATATGCTGTTGTCGGCCTATTTTAGACTGGCCGACCAATAGCCTGGGGCCATATAAAATGGCCCCAGGCCTCCCCAAACTTTCTATTGGGTATTGTACCGGATCTATTGTATATACTGCAGAGTTCAGAAAGCCACACTCTCTCTCTTTTGCGTTTGTTCTTCTACACATAGTTCAGCGTTTTCTCCTGCTAGTGGTTCTCTTGCGTTTGCTCATCTTCATGTTAGTGCCTTGCTACGTTGTGCTCTCAACAGTTTGTCTCATATCCGCTGCGTATTCCGACATGGTATCAGAGCCCTAGGTGGCTTGAAGGTTGGAGACATTGGAGAGCTTGCGGGACTGTTTCTTGAAGACCTTGGAGCTTACGGGAGATTTGAAGAGCTTGGGACTATTGGTTTTTTGGTGCCGATTGGAGATCTCTTGGGCTATTCGGGACTCTTGTAGATTGGGTCGAAGGTGGCCATCACCGTTGGACAGCCACCTTGCATGTTAGTTGTAGCCTCTTCTTCATCTTTTTCCCACTCACCCACCCTTCACAAGACCAACCCACCCACACCCCTCCCCCCCCCGCGATGGCAGACTTGCTTGAGATGGCTGGAAGCACGTGAAGATCCCTACACTCCCCACATTCCCAGTGGACTGATAGTTAGACGGGAACAACTACGGCATATGGGAGGTAATGATGGAGTCTGTATTGGAGTCTTATGACTTGGTTGATTGCATTATTGTTGGTGTTTCACAGCCGGAGTTGGAGGACGGGGAGTTGTTACCCTCTACTAGGAAAGAACGGGAGGCTCAGGCACAATTGTGGGATCATGTTAATGCCCGTTTTCGTTCTTTCATATTCCTAAATTACACACCGCAAGTGATCAACCATATAAAGCATATGATGCTGGCCAAAGGGATTTGGCAACATTTGGCTTCTCTGTACAACAGGGTATCACCCATCTTTGTCAACATGGTCTCGATGGATGCATAAATTTCTTTTCTACGATTCAAAGGCACTAGCTAAAAGTATCTACAATGTTTTTGTGTGGTTAGATAAGGTCCAAGGTGTCCACTCGTCGGTGCTAGGATGATGACTTCTTCTTCCCTCTTTTAGCTGTCACTAAGAAGAACTAGCATCAGGTTATGGTTTGGTGACAATACCATGAAGCTACTTAATCATACTCTTACTTTTTCTCACTCCTCCTCCTCTTTCTAATATAAGTGGTGTTTCTAAAGACACTCTATAAGATATTCCTACTCTTTTATAAAAACCTCATTAGAGTAGCTGGTGAAAGCAAAGCGACAAAAGAGCTTGGCAAGGTGGTGAAACTAATAAGAAGAAGAAAAGAATATCAAAGAAAGTGGTGAAGACCAAGATTTCTTCTCTAAGAAAGGTCCTCACAAAGAGCCATCCAAGGGTGAAGGCATCTTTATGTCAAAGATCTCCCATGAATGATCATGGGATTCAATTTGATGTACATAGCATGGTTGTGGAAGGCTACTATTTTTAGTAGGTTCATAGGTAGGAGAGATATATTTAGTTCCAGAAGTAGGAGCTTTATCGCAAGGCTCGAGAGATATATTTAGTTTCAATAGTATAAGGTTTATCACGAGGCTTGTATCTTCTCTTATCTTGTGATTGTGATTAAGTTTTAGTTTGATCGAGTTCAGAGCTACAAAAAGGACATGCGACTTCTCTAGCGGCTTTATATAGATGAGCATGAGAGCATATTAGATGTTTTGAGAGCTAGAGAGGGTGTTGATGATTAGTTTGCTATCATTACTAGTGTGCTTTGGCTTTTTATTATTATATTGTTGGTGTCTCACGTTTTTTTATTGTAGTTTATCTTTTCTATTTGGTTATTGCATATTTTGGTCTCTATTTGTTTGGTGGCACTCTGGTCTACACATTGCAACCAACGAAGCTCGGATAGTGACCAAAATTTGCAGGAGTGGGATCCAAATATACACACTTGCAAAGTTTGGTCACCACCATCGGAGCACGTTTGGTTGGAATGTGAGGGTCAGACGCTAGATTTTCAATGTGTCGTGGCCTTAGAGAGCCTTCTCCAAATCAGGCCTTTGCCTTATACATTGCAACCAAATGTGTTGGAATGGTGAGAAAACTTTGTAAGAGTGAGTGGGATCCACATATACACACTTGTAAAGTTTTGTCAATATTGAAGCAGCACATTTGGTTATAATATGTGTACTAAATGTTTGATTTTTATTGCGTTGTGGTCTTAGAGAGTCTCCTCAAAATTTGGCCTTTTCTTGCTCCTTCGTCTTGAATTGCTTTTCGCTTTCAACTCTCCAATAGTTCTTCCAGTCGAGTGAAAACATTCTCCCTCCTATAGTTTCTTGCTCTTCAATCCATTCAGAAACTAAGATGTCAAGTTGTGCTTAGTAGAAGGATCAGTTAATTATCTGAATAGCTCTTTGATTTTTTTCATGAATCTCCTCATCGAAAGAACTCCTTGCTTGATCTTCCTCAACTTATAGAGCAAGTCTTTATCGGAGCACATTTTGTTGGAATGTGCAAGCTGGATAACTAATTTTCAATGTGTTGTGGCCTTAGAGAGCTTTCTTAAAATTAGGCCTTTGGCCTACACATTGCAACTAAATGTGTTTGGATAGTGATTAAACTTTTCAAGAGTGAGGATGGGGTCCATATATAGATATTTACAAAGTTTAGTCACCATTAGAGCACATTTTTTTGAAATGTACATGTCAGACGGTTGATTTTCAATATGTTGTAGTCATAGAGAGCTCCTTCAAAATTAGGCCTATAGTGTGCACATTGCAACCAAAGAAGCTGGGACAGTGATTAAACTTTGCAAGAGAGGCTAGGGCTCACATATAGATACTTTAAAGTTTCATCACCATTTGGTTGGAATGTATATGCAAGATGCTTGATTTTCAATGTGTCATGACCTTAGAGAGTCTCCTCAAACTGGATCTTTGGCTTGTACATTGTAACTAACGGAGCTCTAATGGTAACACCAAACTTTGCAAGAGTGAGGGTGAGGTCCACATATACACTTACAAATTTTGGTCTTACCACCATCATAGCACATTTGGTTGGAATCTGCGGATCAGACATGTGATTTTCAATGTGTCGTGGTTTGAGAGAGCCCTCTCCAACCAAATGTACTCACATGGTGATCAAACATTATAAGAGTAAGGGTGGGTTCTATATATAGATCCTTACAAAGTTTTGGTCCACCACAGCCACACAATATTATTTACCTTCATTATATACCACATACTAGCTTCTTATAACCATGCAACCTCCATTTTAGTAGTTCTTAATCATCCATCAAAGCTTTCTTCATGCTATCACATGGGTTTGGTCTTACAATCATTTATTGTGTCTAGACATTAGTAATATATATTTTTTACACTTTGTAATTGTGAAATTTATAATTATGGAATTTAAGTTTAAGTTGAGAAAAAACCTAACTTATGTGTGGTTGGTATTTTGTGTACACCACCCATTATAACCTTTTATAAAAAATCACTTGTGATAATCAAGAATACTAGTGTTACATGTAAGTCTTTGTTGATGAAAATTTTTTTGTTACTTTAAGTAAATATATTATAATTTGTTCTATTTGAAACCATCATTTTTATCTTATTTTCTCATTTATTTATTTCAAAAATAGTATTGGAGGCGTGAGGCTCTTTTATTGAGAAAGCGCGTTGGAGATATATGTACTTTACAAAGGTGACATAATTGATCTTTTAAATTTTTAACTTTTGTTTATTGATGAATATCATGAAAGCTGATATATAAATATCTTAAGTATCTAATCATGTCATAAATATCTTAAGTATCTAATAAATACATAACTTTGGTAGGAAAGTATGACAATGTTATCAAGCATTTATTTCTTCTTTGAATGATTTTTTTTGGAGAGTTTATAAAAGCTTCATAACTTCATATACTAAATGTTGTTTTAGGCACACGCACTTTCCTAATATGTCTTCTCACAATCTTCTTAAAAGTACAGCCACATGATGGGCGAAAGTGTTTCGTCTTTGTCTCTTGATGAGATCCAAAAGATTGAATCAAAGATTGAACTAGCAATCAACAAGATTAGGGCAAGCAAAGTAAGCCTCGTCTTAATATTTGTTGTTCTCTAAGGAGTTACTTGAAATGCAAGTTCAAGAAATGGCAGAGACGGTAAATCTTACATTTTTAAGGAGCATGCATATAAATTTATTTTAAGAAATATTTATACTTGTTTATAGGATGCTATAGGATGCATATAAATTTATTTTAAGAAATATTTATACTTGTTTATAGGATGTTATATTAGGATATGTCTATACATGTGAATGTGTGCAGCATGTCTGCATATGTATGTGTAATCATGTGGGTGTGCAGAGAGAGAGAGAGAGAGAGAGAGAGAGAGAGAGAGAGAGAGAGAGAGAGAGCTTTTAGTAATGACCTAAGGGGGGTAGATGCAACCAAAAGTGTTACATGTTCCATGTGTAAGCTGAAATAGGCATGGAAACATAGAAGGGAAAAAGAAAATAAGCTTGCATACTACATGGGTCTTACCTGTATGGTGAGTAGTAAGGCAAGTGAAACCAATCAAACTCATCATGGATCCCTCTCCTCTTTCACAACCTAAAAGGAGGCAATGCCCATCCATTATTTAGGGTGGTGCTACTCTATGTCATAAAGCACATCCAAATATGGAGGGTCATGAGAGGATGATCAGGATGCCAAAGGGTAGGGGCATCTAGCACTCTCAAGGCTCTCTGCGATTCTTATTAACTCCACGTGTATAAGAAGCTAGCAGATCTTGAGTCTAGGGGTGGTAGTTACCTAGTGATCTTAGATGTTCTATTCGTTTCTCTGTGTCCTCAGATGTTGCATAGGTTAAGGAAGAGGAAATTTGCAGATCTTTATTAACTCCACGTGTATGAGGGTCTAGTAGATCTTGAGTCTAGGGGCAGAGTTAATTAGTGAGATTGTAAAAGTATGTGGAGTGGTATCCTATTTACCTTATCTCCTTATGATGAGTAGACTCAATGATATTGCTTGGAAGTGACATAACTCTAGTAGTTAGAGGTCTAAATATCGCTAATCTTGATAGTGTATCAGTATCACTTCTCTCAGAGGGATAAATTCCTCCTTGAAATCACTTTTTCTTCACCTTGAAGGAAAAATAACAATGTGCTAAATGTTGAATTATATAATTTTTTGTTAATCTATATGATACTAATATTAAAGGTTAGAATTATCTAATGTTTAGAATAAAAAATGATGTTGTTTAATTTATTAATATATTTTAATTAATAAGTACACACTTCTCCTAACTACACGAGGCATACTAGTTTGCAAGGAATATATAAAAATGACTCTAAGGTCATGTGCATGGTCAGAAATAATAAAGTTAGCACCATAGAGAAATAACTAATCAAAAGGGTCTAACGTGTGCACATAAATTAAATGGGTCTAAGGTTAAATGATTAAGGTCCAAAAAACCATGGTTTACTAGAAACAATACTGGATTAAGGATGAGTGATAAGTGGTAAACTTGCAAATGGTTTCAAGTAATGGTATTTTCTAGTGGTATTTAATAAATGGTATTGCATAGGTGATTGGGGCTCCCTTCTCTTAGTTGCATTAGTACATGGTGGCTCATGCACAAGTCAAACTTTAGTGTAGCCCACCCTAGCCCACCAAATTCAATTAGTTCAACTCAAAGCATCACCTCTAGCCTCTATTTTCTTGAGTTCGTAGTGGTGTGAACTAATGTCCATGGTGTGCTATACCATATATGGGTCATCTACATGTATAGGGTGTGTTGCTAGGCTATAAAAGGGACCCCCATCTTTGTCATAAACTTTGTTATAGTACTACTTTACATCCCCTTACATGTCATACGATCCTATAACTAGTCAAACTAGCTTGCTCCATAACACCATTTTTCTATAGAGTGTGAGTGGTGTGAGTGGTAGTGAGATGTGACCTCTTTCCTTGCAAAAACATAAGAATTCTAATCAATGTGAAAAAAATAAAAAGAATTTACAAGTATAATAGTCTTTCCACACAAAGCTCAATATGTATAAGTTAAAGAGGAGCCTCGACCCTAAAACCGCCATAATCGAAAGGGTTTTTGGTGTTTTGCAATGCAAGCTTCACATACATCTACACTATATAATTGGTTAAAAAACTTGAACTAGCTTACCTTTTTATATCTCTAAAAAAGCTTATATATTGAGATACCCATATCTTGCATGTCATAGTTTGTTGCTACCAAAATTAACCTAGATTACACATGTTGAAAGCTCATATAAGTTGCTCCTTCAAATGCCCTTTGTAGTGAGCTTGTCATCCCCATCAAGAAAGACTACCCCATTCTTGTGAAAATTGAACTTGCAAGTCATGGTCCATGATGACTGAGATAGAAAGAAGGCTCCCCTTAATATCTTGAACACAATGACATTTGAAAGACTTTTTGCATGGCCTTCTTTAAATAGGACATGAACCTTTGATTGGGAACTTTGCATCGTTGCCCACCCCCACCATGATGTCATCTTCCATAGGATTTAGGAAGAAATACCAATCCTTATGGTTGGTCATATGCCTAGAAGTCCCATTGTTGATGATCAAAGAATCACCATACGGTGCAATATTACTTGTCTCTCTTCACACTTTTTCAAATAGATCTATTTGTTTAGCATGATTGGATTCTTCTTTTGGCCTTGAGAGCGTCATTCTTAGCATGTGATTTTACCTTTTCTTACACTCTTTGCCTATTTAGCCTTTCTTATTACAGTAAAAGAATTTACCTTTTTCTTTTGATTTGAAGAGTAAGAATCCTTATTCTTCTTTGTGTTAGCAGAGAAATCTTGGTTTCCACCATTGTAACTTTGCATCTATATCTCCTCATCTCAAAGCAATAAGTTGAACTCCTCAAATGTGAGAGGAGTAGGCTTGAGACCAATAAAGATATACTAAAAATATCATGGTTAGGAAAAACTATCCTTGGACAATGACGAGAAAGATAATTGTAACCATTTGGTCACATAGAACTTTGATTATGGTAAGAAACACCTCTATTGCTTCACCTTCATTGAGCTTCTATTGTTGAAGCTAATTTTTAAGATTCTTGAATCGTTAAGAGATTTATGGTCTCAAAGTAATAAGTTGACTGGACTTAAATATGGACTTCGATTGTACAAATTCCCTTAGGGTTAGGGTGCTCATCACACGTGTACATACAGACATGTGCACACACGGGCATTAAAGTTTGACCTAAATCCATTTTCCTTTTTTCATGGGAAACTTGGATAAATTAATGCAATTAATTTAAATAAGAAATGATCTTTTAAATTAATTATTTCTCTCATAAATTTTCTAAACTATTCAATTGTAAATTTCACATTTTACATTGTTTACGTGTGCACACACATGTGCTTCCCTAAGCCTTATATTTTTTTTGCATTCAAGCCTTAATATTTAGGGAAAAAACTAATGTTTTTGGATTAATATAATTTTTTTAAAGGCTATTATCCAACTAAGAGCAATTTTTCCATAGGTACATCTTATTTTTTCTAAGGTTTTTACCCAACTACTACGATTAAAATTTTCATAGGTACACCTTTTTTTTCATATTTTCTCTCTCCTAAAATAATGCATAATTTTATCTACTTTAAGACAAGAATTCATTTCGTAATAATTTTCTTTTACAAGGGAAGGAGAGATCTTACATGATCCACCATTTAAGTGTTAAGATGTCCTTATCTCGTGAAATGGGGATGGTCCTTGGCTAGATCCTTCTCTTTTTTCTAAGTTACATCTTCAACACGGATGAATTTTTTTCCACTTTACCAAGTATTCTCTTAGAATTCTATTTCGTAGAGGTTTCTCATGAACATCCAAGATTTCTTCAAGTTTTAACTCTATGTCCTTGCACTGGCATGACAATGTGATCACCTTCTATGATGTGCTTAGGTTTTGGATGATACTTCTTCAGCAAGTTGACATGAAAGACATCGTGAATCTTAAGATGTGGAGGAGGAAGCAACTGATACTTGATCTTCTGATCTTTCTCACAATAACATAAGATTGATAGTATCTTGGTGATAACTTCTTATACTTTACTAAGGATAAAGAACTCCTTTTGGGTCATACTCAAAGAGAACCCATGTCGCCTTCTTTAAACTCGTGGCTCGGTCTTTTTGGATCTGCATAATGTTTTTATCTATCTTGAGAATCTTTGGTATCTTTCCTTATAGACTGCATTTGAATTTTATACCTTGATCAAAGGGTCAGACCAAGTCAAAGCTGTAAAGTAATCTTAACCATACAAAGCTTTGAAAGGACTCATATTAATACTTCAATAATACAGAGCAATATTGACCATACAAAGATTTGAAAGGACTCATACTAATACTTTGATGATGATAAGGGACATTATAGGTGAACTCTACTAGATATAGGAAGTTCAACCATCTTTTTAGCTCATGTTCACAAAAGGCTTTGAGGGCATCTTTGATAACTTGATTAACCCTTTCAATTTGACCATCATACTTAGGATGACAAGTTATGCTAAGGTGAAGAGAAGTCCGAACAATTGCTTTAAAAAACGACGTTCAAAATTGAGAAGTAAATTTTGCATCTCCATTGCTCACAATTCTGTGGAGAAATCCATGTAAATGAAAGATCCCTTGCAAGAATATTTTAGCAATGTCTAAGGTAATGAAGGTCTTCTTTTTGTAAGTCTGTCAACCACCATGAATATGGAATTATATCCAAAAACAGAAGGTAGTCCGATGATGAAATCCATACTAATACACTCCCATTTCATCATCAAAATTTGCAAGGGATGCAGCTTTTCATGTAACTTGACTCTTTCGGCTTTCATCTTTTGATAGATAAGGTATTGACGGACACGATTCAATGCATTTATTATTTCGGGCCAAAATAAGCTTTTCTTAACTGATGTAAAGGTCTTCACATAACTAGGATGTCTATGATTGGGCTGTTATGAGCCTCAACTAAGATTCTATTTTGAAAACTCCCTTCTCTTAGGGTACAAAAACAATCTTTGAAATATAAGTATCCATCTTCAAATTTATATCCTTGAACTTTGTTTATTTCTTGAACAGGTTTTCTTTCTTGTCTTAAAAAGGTTATAATCGAAGCAAACAATATTTATATACTATTAATTTCTTTGATTTCTATCGGGAGGGGAGGGGGATTGATAGAGCTGTTATGGTGCAAAGATACTTTTCAACTTAAGGCATGTGTGATTGCATTTTCTTTTCTAGATTCATACTTGATTTCAAAATTAAACTCTTGTAATATCTGCATCCATCTTCTTCGACACATATTGAGATCACTCTATGTAAATATCAATTTTAAACTCTTGTGGTATGTTACCAAAATAAATCTATGTTCTAGAAGGAAATGCCTCCACACTTTCAATGCATGAGTGATTGCTAAAACTTATAAATCATGGACCGTAAAATTTTGCTTATGGGGATTAAGGTTTCTTAACTCATAGGCTTCTGGCCTTTCTTCTTGCATAAGGGTTATGCCAATTTGAAAGCCACTTGCATCCATAATCACTTCAAAAGGCTTATCAAATTCTAGCAATTTCAATACGGGGTTGGTCACTAAAGCAGTGTTGAGTTTCTTAGACACACTTTGGCACATTGCTTCTAATTAAAGAGTATATCTTTCTTTAGAAGAGCTATCAAAGGTGATGCAATCTTGGCATATCTTGGGATGAATATACATAACCACCCTATTAATCCAAGAAATCCTCAAACTTACTTTATAGTTTTTGGTTCTTATAACTTCTTGTATTTTGGTAGATTTAGGTGAGATACCATTATTAGACACAATAAACCCCAAGTATTCTATACGATTAGTGAAAAAAATGCATTTCCTTTTCTTAGCAATGATTTTGTGCTTCCTTAAGACATCCAAAACTTTTCAGACGTGCTTTTTATGATTAGCTATATTCTTAGAGTAAACTAAGATCATTAGGACTTGTTTGGGGTTTTCTTGGGCCCTTTTATTTGGACACTTAGTGAAATGCTTAAAATGCTAATCAAGCTTTGACCAAGCTAGTGGCCTAGGCCTGAAAATGCATTTTTCCTTTTCTACAAAAAAGAAAATAGGCCTAAAGGTAATCTAATCATTAGATCTTCTGTCCTTGGGAAGGAATATGGACCTAAATGCCTTTTTGTCTTGTAGTGAAGTACCTTTCACAAAGAATGTTTGAAAATTTTCGTCACTTTGTTCCCTCCCTTTTTGGAGGTGCTGCAGATCCCACTCTCTCTCTACACTCTCTCTCTAAAACGCGTTTAGGGTGTTTTACTTGGGTAAGGGCTTCTTTTTCTCTCTCTAGGAGCCATGGCCTGCAGATCTGGACCTCCTACTCCATCATCCTCTCCACCAGCTCTCATGGAAGAGCTCACCATCCCCTCTTGTGAAGGTACAGATCTACACATCCTTGCAAGCTGAAGCTCTCCATCTCCATCACTAGCAAGCTCTCCATATCTATCATCCTCTCCACCAGCTCTCATGGAAGAGCTCACCATCCCCTCCTGTGAAGGTACAGATCTACACATCCTTGCAAGCTGAAGCTCTCCATCTCCATCACTAGCAAGCTCTCCATATCTATCTCCTCAAGGCCTCCATTTCTCTATATCCATCTGCATCTCCTCCACCTCCATCTCCATCACCATCTCCATCTTCATCTCCTCCATCACCATCCACATTTCCATCCTCCACCTCCATCCTCCATCTCCATCATCTCCATCACCATCCACATTTCCATCTCTGTATCCATCTACATCTCCATCTCCATCACCATCCAGATTTCCATCTCTGTATCCATCTACATCTCCATCTCCATTTGCTAGGTACAATGGCTCTACGGGACATCACCAACAAGCAATCAAAGTTTCGCTTGCACGTGGACTTAGACGAGGAGTATGCCACAATGCGAAGTAATCGAACGAAGGGATGTATTCCTGCTGAGGTGCTACGACTTCAAGGTGCAAAAGCCATTGATCTTTGGACTGATGGAAGCATTTATCCCCTTGATCCACAGACTGGTGCACCTCCCCCTTTTCGTAATATCACGCAGGTCGTACGCTTCTTGGGTGATGGTTATAATGGTTTCTTAGGGTACTGTCAGAGGCTCTATTCTTTGTACTTGCAGGAACTCTCAAATCAAAATCACCTCAGGAAGCTTCTAAAATTATGCAAGGCAGAAAAGGAAGAATGTGCGTCAACTTTCATGGCCACAAAAGAACATATGCTGGCTCGAGTCAAGGATCTAGAGAAGGAGGATGCAGAGCAGAAGATGAAGCTTGATAAAGGTGTGGAAAGGAGGGATCGAGCTATAGAGAACTATCTCCGTCTTCGAAACTCAACTCGGAACCTTCGCCGACGTGTCGATCATTTCACTCACCTCCCCGTGGGATATAATGCAAGGCAGCGAAAGCGCAAGCCTCTGAGTCTTCTTTCCAAAGATGGGGGGGCTCGCAAGCGACGTGTGCGTCAAACAAGGTAATCACAGCTTCAAAACTAGCATTACATTCCTTTTTCATATAGTTATGTCATTGACTCTGAACTATGTGATGTCCAGGGAATGTGCTAAAGCAATATTAGGTTGTTCCAATACTGAGGAGTCTATCCTTGAGCACATTATTCCAGAGCAGAAAGTAATCAATATGATAACCAATCCAGTAAATGGTGCGTTGCGTGACAGGATTCAAAAGTATTTTCTCAAGGAATTCGAGCAGATTGTCAGTCCCATTGACATGCTCACTGTGTGCGACACAGCAGGTATCAGTGATAAGGGATACAGGGCTTTGTATACTTGCATCACAGCACGTCTACGAGGCAAAGGAATGACACGATCTATACTTCCAACACCATACAGTATAGTTATGGCAAGGAAGTCAGCAAACAACAATATTGCCGACTTGCTAGGCGGCTACAGATGGGTGGATGGTAGCATGCCAATGTCAAATTCAAAAGATTTTGCTTACAACAAGTTTAACAATGTTTACGTCGAGGTGGAGGCGCTTCAACGAGCTATGATTCAGTTTTATGATATGACATTAGAGGAGACGGATGGAAAGGCTATATTTGTCCTCAAATTGGATGAATGTCAGGTTGTAAAGGGCCAAAGGGTGGAACGTACAAGTCTGACACTCATGAGCAGGGCATTGAAGCGAAAGAGCTTAGACGGCGAAGATGAAACAGGTGATGCGGAGAATAACTTGCACACAAAGCGACGCAAGCAAGATTACTTTGGAGTGCAGTCTGAGAAGAACATATGGTGGCAGGCGGCATGGACCCTTCCGCACGAGGACCATGACAGTCTGAGGTGGTACTTCACCCGTACAGGTATTCAAGGAGTGATACACAGGCAATCAAATGGTGAAGTCTTGCATGTGCCTGGCACTGGTCACTTTGAAATAGAGTGGCACCTTGGTGGTGATCTCAAGACCCTCAAATGCATGTTGGGAACTAAAAGCGGTGCTAACACTTTGTTTCCATGCATCTTTTGTTGTCATCCAAGGATGCCAAGTGTCGCAGTGGGGAAGGCCAAACAAGCAACCAAGGTGAAAGGTCGTAAGCAGGCAAGTGCAAAGGGCTCAAATCAATTACAAAAAGGGAAGGGTATGCACGTCTGGCTCAATGGAATTATGAGCTGCAATCAAAGCAAGGCACCATCTCGCGCAGAGGAGGATGCTACTTGGAACCCTATTCTTTCAATTCCACTGTCGCGAGTACATGTGTGTACCTTGCACGCAAGACTTAGAATTTTGGACAAATTGTTGATGCTCCACATCAATTATGCTTGGAACATGGAGCCAGAGTCACGGCGAGAACAGGGCATCCAAGAGCTTGAAGTTGTTTTATCATCCGTGGGGCTTCACGCAGGTGCTGTCACCCTCTCTAAGGATCGCAAAAACCCATCAAGTACCCAAGATAACCCTAATAAGATATGTATGGGTGGTGCAAAAGCAAGACACCTGCTCTCAAACTATGGTGAGGCTCAAAGCCATACACATTTTGAATTATGGAAGCAGATTTGTGATGTAACAACCTATCGAGGCAATGAGGCGACACTAGGATTGAAGCGTGCACATGTGTGGGAAGCTTGTGATGAGATGATGAGGCTTCTTGAGCGCCCGTATCTTGATGAAGCAGAGATAGCTACATTCAAGACTTCGATTGACAGATTCACAGAAGAAATGATCGATGCTTGGGGGGAAACTCATATAACACACTACATGCATATTCTCTATGCGCACAGTTCCTTCTTTCTAGATGAATATGGGTCTCTTGCACTCTGGAGCAACCAAGGCATGGAACGATCACATTACCAAGCCAAGGCGGCCTATTTTAAGAACACGGGTCATGGTGGTGGCAAGGTTCGCAGCAATGCGTTTTAGGAAATGTTCAATTGGTTTTACCGTGCACTTACTGGGAGAAAGGCCCAAAAGCGAGCCGGAAATTTGTCTTTGAGGCGCAAAATCATGAAGGTGTTAGGTGCAAGGCGAAAGAGAAGGGTGCAATGCGTCAATGGCACGTGAAAGAGCGAGGCAATGGCACAGTGGTCGACTAAGAAATGGCCGTGTGTGGTTACCCACCCAATAATTCTTGTTCGCCACTTTTTGGCGCGTTCATTTTGTAAATTGACTTTTTTGTAATTTTGGCCTCCTATAAATATCAATGAGTTTTATAGTCATTTTTAAAAGTCTTGACTTGTGAGCTCTCTCTCTTCCTCTCCCCTTGACTCTCTCGCGCGCGCTCTCTCTCTCTCTCTCGCTCGTGCAGTAATATCTCACGCACATGGAGCCCCCAAATGATCCTCCCTCCAATACGCAGGATGACATTTTCAAAGACCTTGGGCCCTTACCGGTGGCACATAGAACTGCAATCCCAAACATTTACCCACAAGCCCAAGTGGATCTGGAAGCTGAGCGTGTGAGGCTTGAGTGAGAGGCCCAAGAGGCCCAAGAAGCCCAAGAAGCGAAGAGATTACGCAAAGAAGCAGAGGACATGGAGGCAGCTGAGAGAGCAAGAAAAGAAGCCGAAGAGACGGTCAGAACTCAAGAGGACGAGGCAGCAAAGAAAGCACAGGAGGATGAGGCTGCCAAGAAGGAGGAAGAAGACGAGGCAGTTAGGAAGGCGGAGGCAGATAAGAAGGCTGTAGAAGAAGCTCAGGCCGCCGCAAGCAACAAGAGAAGAATAGCATTCTTTGCTGCGGAGGAGGATTGGCTTAACAGAAAAGCTCACGGATTTGTTGCTGACCTGCGAATGGCCGGATACGAAGATGACACAATTTTGGAAGCGGCCATACAAAGTCTTCGAGCAGAATATACAAAGAGGAGAAATGAAGACACAGTAGAAAGGGAGCACCTGCCGAGCAATAGGATTGTCAATGCAATGCTAGACAGAGTCTTGGCTCGTGCACTTGGTAAAGGAAAGAGAAAACTCTCAGCTGAGGAAGTAGAAAATAAGAGACAGAAGCTTGAACGAGAAGCCAGGGCAGCAAACACACGGAGGCTTCGTGAGGAAAAAGACAGGAAAGATGAAGAGGAGCGAGTAAGGAAGGAGGCAGAGCAGCGAGCAGCTCCGAAGACTCCATCTGCAAAGACAAAGAAAACTCCAACACCTGCAAAGGCTAAGAAGGGGAAAACCATTCCTAAACGCTCAAAAATCCCTTCCGATAACTTCCAAGAGCAGCGACAGAAGTTTAAAAATGACACGCCAGCTTGGACTCGCCACGCGCAAGCACCACCGCCCCCAACAACGCAGAAGAAGCAAAGGTGGAGACCAGGGACAGTTGCCCTTAGAGAAATTCGCAAATATCAAAAGACCTGCACACCAATTATTCCAAAGGCACCTTTTGGGCGTCTCGTCAAAGAGATTATCCACGACCAGCACCGGGATGTCAATCGTGTGCAAGCGGCGGCACTAGGCGCTCTGCAACAAGGTGCCGAGGATATTTTGGTTTCGCTTTTCCAAGACGCGGTTTTGTGCATGGTGCATGCAAAACGTGTCACTTTGAAGCCATCTGATCTTCATCTAGCTAGGCGTATCCGTGGAGAGGAAGCTCTCTTTCACTAGATAGGGGAAGCCTTGTAATGCAACAAACCGTGTTTTGTAATCTCAATTTGATTAATGAAAAACCATGTCTATTTTCAAAAAAGTTATTTTCTATTGCAAGTGATTGTTGTCTTGTCAAGGTAATTGTAGTCTTTTGCATGTAATTGTTGTCGCTATGTACATTCGACCTCATGTGAACGCTCGTCTGCCACCGCCCGTCCGACTTTGGCTCGACTCGACGGGCCAATTTCTCCCGCGTATGGCCCCAGAAGGGTATATCCTGGTCAAACAGCCAAAAGTCGCTCCGTGGCACACAGGCTCCACGGAGCGACCACCGGCCCCCCCCCTCGGCCCCGGCGCACCCCGCACAGCTGATATACCCTTCTGGGGCCATACGCGGGAGAAATTGGCCCGTCGAGTCGAGCCAAAGTCGGACGGGCGGTGGCAGACGAGCGTTCGCAAAAATTGATTGAAACATCATAACAGGACACGACAACAACATATAAACACATCAAGAAGATAAAACTTAAAATCAGCTCGAAAAACATCTTGATGTCATTAATTGTTTGATTTTCACAGACGAGCGTTCACAAAAATTGATTGAAACATCATGACAGGACACGACAACAACATATAAACACATCAAGAAGATAAAACTTAAAATCAGCTCGAAAAACATCTTGATGTCATTAATTGTTTGATTTTCACAGAAGGCAAATGATTACATTGGATCTAGCCAACTCGCTTGATGAGCTTGGTGAAAGCCTCGTGGGTGAGAGTCTTTACTGATGGTTTGTCACCAATGCGTTCGGCTATCTCTTTGGCATCAGTGATGCCTTGTCCAAGGCTAAGGCCACAAAATCCTAGGAAAGACCCTGCACCTTTATCACCAAAGCTATAGATAGCTGCTTCCCTATTTACAAGAATACATTTATGGGCATTTTGGGCTATAGGGGCTTCAGACAGGACGGCGCTTAGGGCTCTGCACTTCAAAAATTCAGCTTGCGCATCATTTGAAAAGTCGTTGTGAATTACGCGAAGCATCTCGGCATTGAAGCTCGGGATGTAGTGCCATAGCGCAGCATCTTTCCCCTCCACCTCCTTTCGTGCTCCACCCTTTCGGCTTGCGAACCAGTCCATTTCTCTTGCGGTCTACAAAGTAGATAGAAGAATGAGTTGACTTCAAAAAATTACAAATTAAGAAGGGAAGAAATTGGGTGTACTACCTCAGTGGCATCATCATGATCCGCAAGGTCTGCATCACTAATATTGATGCTCCCGAGGCTGACAGAATCCGAAATGGCAAGCGGCTTGTGAGGGGCAAAGCTAGTTTCTGGCACACTCTCGTAGAAATCCTTGCACTGGGATATTTGTACAAGAGTCTCTGCCACAAGGGACTCTATTGAGACATGATTTTCCGGGAGCGCAAGCACCTTTGTGACATCTGCGGAACTGAAGTCAATGTGGATGTCATCATCTTTGGACGGCTGTTGTGTGTCTCGCATGCCCGCGTACATAGCAATGACTGAGAGAGTTTCATCCTGGTGTAGCCCAAGGACATGGGCGATGTCATCCAAAAATAAGAACTCTACACCTTCTACTATGATGGGGTGTAGAGTTCGCACTTCGAGCTCTGGAACTTCATCCATGACATCGTCCCCTTCGATGTCCCGTTTCACAGCCTCAGCTTGCGGCTCTTCCGCCAGAGTCACAAGTGCAAGAGATGCTTCTTGCACTGGGGTGACAATCTCTTCCTTTGGGTCAGCTTCCTTGATCAAGAGATAAGGTGTGGCTTTCTTTGGAGGAGTGGCCTTCCTCTTTCCCTTGCTTTTCTCTGTTCCCTCTAAGATCAGGAGGGCAAGAGTCATGTCCCACCTCAAAAAACTTGTGCCAATGTTGCCCATTCCAAGACCTACGAGGTTATCTTCTTCCTCCTCCCTTAGATATGCGCTACTAAGGCCTTTGAGGAATCTTGCAAGCCTAAACCTGAAATTTTTGTCCGCTTTGTAGGTATGCTTGATAAGATCCACAGGCACCCAAGTTCCCTCCTCGTCTTCAAAGTTGACACAATATTCAGCCATGTATGTGTCCATGTAGCTAGTGAACGCCCCAAACACGTCATTATGGAGTTCGGCGGTGCCTTCCATGTCAATAGATGTCTGAAAGATGGGTGCAAGCTTCTCAATCAAGTGATCGAGGTCAAGCTTGTGCAATTGAGATAGGAGAGCTTGGGCGGGGGTGGCCATGCTTGAGTAGCGAAGAAGGCGAGGGGACCGCAAAGATGCCGAGAGTGAGGAGATGAACTCAAAGTGGCCAAAAGTGACTTATAAAGAGGTCTTTAAAAATTTTTTTATGTTTAAAAACTCACTTAAAACCTCCAAAAAAATAAAAACACGCGACAAAACTTAAAAGTGCACAAAATTGAACGCAAATTGCGAGTAGCCAAAATTGTTTTGAATTAATCTCTCAAAATCTGTTACATAGCTTGCTTGATATGGATACATCTGGGGAAGGGAATGCTTTTACAAAAGTAAGATGCCTCTTTCCTCTTACGTAGAGGTGTGTTATCAATCACAAATGAAAAGTCACCTTTCAGTGCAAACCTAAGGCCTAAGTACTCCCTTAGGTTCGCCATATTCCAATCAGCATTTACTACGATATCCCACACATCAGCTTGCGTGCTAACATGTACATCAAGCTGTTCTGCATCGTTGATGTCCGAATCGAGTGCTTGCCATTCGCCTCCAGTCAGCTTCTAACGTCTGTAAGGAAAGATAATAGAGAGTTGTTGCTTTCCAAGCTGGTACCGAACGACCATCTTCTCCGACACCACCATGCACTTTATCTTGTCACCCTGATGTTGAATAACCTTCAAATCCCACGAAGGTGGCAAAAAGGCACTCATTACTGTGCCTCCCTTTGCAATCCACATTGTAGGAGTCCGGTGAACATCAGCCTCCTTGAACAAAAACACAAACAAATGTAAAGGCATGAAGAACGTGAGAGTCGCACGATGTGACCCATAGGTGCACTTCATTGCATTGCACACATCAATCTCAATCCGACGTCTGGTTAGTGCAACCAAAGTATTGTCGGGCTTTGGCCAATCATGGTCCATGAGACTTGGTGTAGGGAGCCTCCGTAGAGTCCCAGAACCATCTCTTGACGTGGGTACAATATACTCTGCATGAAAGAAGAAAACTGAGCGCTCTAAAAGCTCTGATGTTGAACAACCAGTATATAGTAGCTTGCCGATTTCAAAGTGATGCGCCTCAAAGGTTCCAGAAAGGGCCTCTAAAGGCTCCCATTCCACAAATGTCGACGGAAAGATGTCTGCACAGAACATTACAAGAACACACTTGAAAAAATCAAGCTTCCGTAACATGAAATGATATTAGCATGTCTCAGTGCAGCCCATAAAACAAGAAGCACAAATAAAACTTACAATTTGCAGGAAAGCGTTTGTGATTGGCATTGTCAACACGGAGTTGCGATGCCTTGTAGACGTGTTGGATCATCACCTGCTTGCTTCCGTCAGCCCCCTGCTTGAGATCCACTATGCGACCCTTCCAATGGTGTGACTTTAACCCTATGTATCTGCGAGAGACTTTGTGGGCTCCCCTTGTGCTTGGACGCATCGTCACCCACATTCCTTTTGCAAAGGTGCTTGTAACCCACAAGCCAGTGTCGTCTTGTTCGTTGCTGCTGCTAAAGGACTCCACCCTTGAACGAGGTCGGCGACTCATTGTGCTTGGCTAACCGACTAAGCTAAATGCTATGAAGTTATAGGTGTGTGAGAAGATCTCTGCAACCTAATGCTAGCAGAGCATATAAGCTGGCAAGAGGAGTCAAGAATGTGTATAAGCTAGCAAGAGGAGAGTGAAGAATGTGTGCAAGCAAGAGAGGATGGACTTGATGGGGAAAAAAGGACTGTTTTCCAAGCTTTCCATAGCCAAGAAGATCTCTGCAACCTAATGCTAGCAGAGCATATAAGCTGGCAAGAGGAGTCAAGAATGTGTATAAGCTAGCAAGAGGAGAGTGAAGAATGTGTGCAAGCAAGAGAGGATGGACTTGATGGGGGAAAAAGTGGACTGTTTTCCAAGCTTTCCATAGCCAAGAAGGCACAGAAAGATAGATCTAACTTTAGGAGGGAAGGGGAAGGCAGAATGGGGAGGGAGGAGGCCAAAAAAGATTCTTTTAGTTAGAGAGAGACTCAAAACCGAATTGCTAGTTTTAGAGAGAGGAAGAGGGAGTGGGGAGAGGGAAAAGTAGCTTTAAATGAGGGATAATGATGGGGGGGCGTTTCTGGCCCTAGCCCACTTTTTGAGGTGGGGTCATTTATGCCAGTTTGAGCTGTCTTTATTAAAAAAAGGTGGGAAATCTGATTTTATTGAAAGATTTTGCATTTTCAGCCCAATTTCTTTAAAAAAAAAACGTATGATTCAAGTTTGACCCCTACATATTAGGGGCAGGGAAACCCAACATTTTTCTCCACATGGCCTTCTCCCATTGCACCATTCCTTAATGACTGTCATTAGGCTTGGGGCAAATTAAAGGGCCCAAGAAGACCCCAAACAAGTCCTAATGTATCAGTGAAAATGCATTTACTAAGATATCCAAAACTTTTTAGACGTGCTTTTTATGACTGACTATATTCTTAGAGTAAACTCAAATATCATCAAAGAATAGTAGACTAAAAATTTCTTACATTGATCGGTTAAAAGTTGCAAGAGCATTGGTCAATCCAAAGGGCATAACTATAAACTCATAGTGCTCGTATTTGGTGTTGAATGTTGTCTTTAGTATATCTTATTCCTTGATCTAGATCTGATAATACCCATATTTTAAATCAATTTTGATGAACATTTATGCACCATGTAATTCACAATCTTAAAGTTCCATCATAGGGATACACTAGGCTTGATAAAATTATGCTCTAATAGTTGCTTTAATTTCTCCTTAAGTTCAATTGTTTCTTTAGGTATCCTCATCTTATAAGTCCCTCGCCAACTAGCTCAGCTTCGGGTACAAGGTCTATCTCATGATCCACTTCTAGGGTTGGGGTATTTTAGTCAATTCCTCAAGAAATATATCTATATATTCATTTAACCATTTAGATTCAAATGAGCTTGAGTCTTTCCCACTTGATGGCAGTAAGTATAAACAATACTAAAATAGGTGTCATTAATGACAACATTGTCATCTCTATTCGTACCACATTGAAAAGAAGAGTTCTTCAAAATGATGCATCAAGATAATCCTATCGTGTTGATTTCGAGAAGATAGAAGATATTAAAATGCAAATGATATAATGTCATCTTCTTGAGAAAACCTTGGTATACTAGGTAGGTAAAGTTGGGCTAACTAACGTGCTATTCTGTAATTTTTGATTTACTTAATTCAACTTATCAAAAAAATTAAAAATAAAAAAGAAGACAATGAAATAAAAAAATCTCGTGTGTGTGTGTGTGTGTGTGTGTGTGTGTGTAAAAACAACATGGAGTCGGCTATAGACTCAATTGGCTGGTACAAACAAGAAAATAATGAAATAAAAAACCGTGTGTGTGTGTGTGTGTGTGTGTGTGTGTGTGTATAATTTATATATGACTATAGACTCAATCGGCTCGTACAAAATTTACATCTTTCCCATGAATAATCATCCTATTTGGGGGTATATAGTTCCCAAGTAGTCTGCATAATCTATGCTCAAGAATGTGATCCAGAGTACGAGTAGAACATAGTACTAGCTTGCGTATAGCTCCGAGACGCATGAGTACAATAATCATTGTAACATTCTCCCAAAATCTGGAAGTCAACTTATGATAAGCGTGGACTCTCCCTCTCTCTCGTTGTTAGTGTCAGCTAAATTAATCATACTAATTTAACCTAGGCTCAGTTGTGAGACCCCTACCCCTTATACAATCAAGTTACAATAAGCGTGGAAGTCAAGTTACAATAAGCGTGGACTCTCTCATCATTAGTGTCAGCTAAATCAATCATACTAATTTAACCTAGGCTCAACTGTAAGACCCCTACCCTTTATAGACACTCAAAATAGCTACAATGGAAGATTAACATAAGGATAGAGAAACTCACTCAAGGCCTCACTATGACACTATCCTAATGTAAGCTATTCTAGTAGCTTCTCTTATTATTGTTTTGGAATAGACTTTGCACTAGAAAATACATATAATTTCTCTAAAGAAGTGTCCCTCCATAATTCTCACGAATATAGGTCATATCGGTGACTCAGAGAAACTACCAATGTCCTATTTCTCGGTCATGGAGTAGACATTTCTACTCAATTTTTTGCTTCTTCTAGAATAAAAATTTGGTTTTTACTCAATTTTACTAAGTTTTTCAAACAATTTTGGGTTTTTATTTGGAAAGTGTCCATTATTTGAGTCCATTCTACCTCCCACTTTCTAGTGGCATATCTGATTTTTGCTTTGACCAGATCCATAAGCACAGCCTAGACCTCATGTAATCCCTTGGGTCTAGTTTGTCACGCTACCACTGGATCTATGGAGTTGATGTAAACTCACACATCCATAATTGATATTCTTGATTTATTACAGTCATATCCAATGGAAAACAGTTCATGCACACACTCCACAACACACAAATCTTTGAAATTTATAATATAATTAAAACTTTTCAGACAACCTAGACCTTATCTAATCCCTTGGGTCTAGTCTGTCACCCTACCACTGGATCTATGGAGTTGACGTAAACTCACACATCCATAATTGACATTCTTGATTTATTACACTCATATCCAACGGAAAACAGTTCATGCACACACTCCACAACACACAAATATTTGAAATTTATAATATAATTAAAACTTTTTAGGATACAAAAAAACATACATACTGAGAATCATAATGGAAACATTGAAATATCACAAATAGTAATAATATCACATGAATCCAAAAGATCTTCTTGCACCTATCTGAGCCTGAGCACTCCAACTTACGCTACCATTCGACGAGGAGCCCAGAAGTCTTGCATTCAAGTTCAGGAGTAGGAGGAACTTTTGATAGCGATATCCTTCCTAAGGCATGAACACTCCAAGTTACAATCACACAAGAGTCTTATGATTAACATGTAGGTCTAGCCCAGACCTACTTGCCCTAGTACACTCTGGAGCTGCCTCTATTCTTACACCAGGCATGTCAGGAGCACACCCATGTCTACCGCTGAGATGGATCAAGGTCTCATACGATCGTCTTCATTTGTATGACATCCGCTTGCTGACATTATATCAACTTGTGAGATACCTTCACAAGTTCCACTAAGCATATAGATAATTCCATTAATATATTACAAACAGTATCCAAACAAGGGAAGTTAACGCAGCTTTTTGGTCTCATAGGACGCTTCGGGTGGGAAGGATTCAGAACCCCCCCTCCCATGCTTCCTGCTTCCTGCGCCCCCCTTAGCCCTCTCTCACCCCTTGTGGCGGTTGCCCCCCTTGCGCGCCTTCCCCCCTCCCTTTTGCTATTTTTCCTCCCCTACCCAACCCCGCTATGCCCCCCTCCCCTACCTTCTCTGCCCCCCCTCACTTGCCCAACCCGCCCTCCCTCGGGGCCTTCTCCCCCCCCTTTTTTGCTGCTTCACCATCGCCCTACCCCCTTCCTCTACGCCTTCCTCGTCCCCCCTCCTTGCCCTTTGTTTCCCCTCTTTCCCCTCTCTTCTAAGCTCCGCCCCCCTTCCTTTTTTTCGCCTTCTATCTCCTTGTTTTCTCTCTTCCCTCCCGCTTGCAGCCCCCCCTCTCCTTTTTTCTTCTCGGTTCCCCACCTCCCTCCTCGTGCTTGCTTCCCTATTCTCCTTTATCTCCTTCCTGCAAGAAGTTTTTTTAGGTTCTTCCTTGTGTTTTTCTCGACAAGCCTTGGTCTTATCTCTCAAGAGGACACCATGGCAGTCGCTCCATCATCCTCGATCGAGGTTACCGTTGCTTGCTTATCTTTTTTTGAAGCAGCCCTTCAAATCATCACCACGAGTATGTAGCATTAGAGGTCTCCACCACCCTGGTTTGCAAAATTGTTGGTAGCTACCCCGCGCGCAGACAACTCAGAGATCTTTTACAAGTAAGACTCATTGGTGCACCTGTAAAGATCATAGACATTCACCCTCTGGGCGTGGCTATTACCAGGTGGAGTTCAACTTGCCATAATGGCATCAGACCGAGCCATACAGCTGAGCCCCCTTGCATTGCGTACAGCACAAGCCTTCTTTGCGCGGTGTCAGAACGGCTTCAACCCTGCATCTAACCCACTTACTAGCGTGTCAAGCTTCCCAATGATAGTTTTCTTCCCATGTCTTAGGAAGAAATACCTTTCGCTTCTCTTGGTGATTGGTGGTGCCATTGGGAGAGTGATGGAATCCCCCCACTGCTGCCTCAACCCTTGCATAGGCAATCAAAATTCCATCCCTCCACATCTGTGTTGCCTCACCAGATTCAATGTCTCATGTTATATCTATCCCATGCTTTTGAGGAGACCCTATCCTTCAGCGAGTGGAGTATTTAGTCCTTTTAGACCAATGTTTCATTTGCAGGCGTATAGGCCATTTAGCTAGAGCTTGCCCTCAGCATCAGTCCTGGAGACCGCCACCAGTGGTTCCCCCCGTATCTCGTTCAGATCCTCACCAAGGGGTAGAGAGAGGAAGGAGGCAGCAGAGCACCGGGATGACACAGTTGTTACAGAGTGGCGTGGACGGTTGGCCCGTGTCCGCGCTCGAGCTGTCAGTCGACCAACTAGGGTTAAGTGCTATTGACGTGCGCGCCAAGCTGGCAAAGCACAAGAGGATTCGGTTCTGTTAGAAAACTATTTTGAGCATTTATCATAGCACCCACCTGTTGGCGCGACAGACTCCCTCCAGTCACTAAGCGAGTGCCTCCGGCTCCTCCAATTTGGCGGTCGATTCCCTATTGAGAGCCCTCCCCTGACTCTCAGCGCTGAGTGACACGATGAGCCTCTTAGAGCAGCCTTCCTCTCCGATGGATCTCTCCTAGAGCAGCAGCACCCCTCTTCGGCCCTCCGATGGATCTCTCCTAGAGCAGTAGCAGCACCCCTCTTCGGCCCCCCGCCCCCCCTCCCTCCTCCTCCATCCTCGCCCCAGTCTTTACCTGCAGCAATTCCTTTAGCCCGTATAGTGGGACCCGAGAGAGTGGGCTTGGAATGACCCCATGGATCAGGAGGAGACTTTGGATGCCCCTTTCTTTTCATATACAGCACGGTTAGGACGTAGGATCCAAATGCAAAGATTGATGGCACCCGGCAGCAGTAGCACATTGTCACAGGGGCTCTCATAGCGTTAGATTTTTGGAAGAGTCTTTGGGACAGTTTTTAGCCTACAAAGATCACCCTCTTTCTTTGGCTAATGGCACATACGAGCTTGGCGGTCGGCACTTGGCTGGCGATTGGAGGTTGGCTAGCAGCTTGCCCGTGTGATGCGGCCATCCTCATGAGTCTTAGCGGCATTGTCTTTGGGATTGCCCAAAGGCTCAACAGATTTGGCATCGGATTCTCCACATCTTCACTATGGACAAGGCCTCGATTATTACATGGGGCACTGTCACCTAGGCCATAGAGGCTCAAGTGGTCAGGGTTATGAGGAGGATGGGGGAGGGCTAGCCCTTCAAGTCTCTCACCATTGTATTTCGGTAGTACCTATCACCATAGCCCCACCTACAGACCATTAGCATCACAACTCAGCACATTCGGTGTGCTAGATGTAGGGAGGCCATCTAGGGTACCCACACTCTGCCTGTTGAGTCCATTAGGAGCATTTGGCTTGACATCATTCACACCCTCCGCGGTCAGTGGGGGAAGCTACATGGAGGTTCTAACTGCATGCGGAAGCGAGAACCTTTCATGAGGCTCTGGAGGCTTGGCCCATTTCTCACAAATAGAGGTGATGACCCCACTTGGCATTATAGACCACTTGTGTGGTTCTTCCCCCCCTGTATGAGATAGCCTTCTCCTCATAGAGCAGCCAGTCGAAAGAGAAGTGTCTCTTCCCCTTATGATCATTTGATTCTCGCCCTTATATGAGGCAAGTTTGTATCTAGCCCTTTGTGGCTGTCTTTCATTAACTAATAAAAGGATCTTTTTTTCGAAAAAAAAAAGTATCCAAATAATTATCAGAGATGATCAAGAAACCATTATCAAACATGATTAAGAAACCATGCATCATGCATGCATCATGAAATGTCACAAGCTCCGATGAGAGAGTCTTGATCATCTATCAAATCTCTGAGCACATTTCTTGATCCAATATTTTTGGTCTAAGCCTTCACGATCCTTGAGGAATAGTTGGATCCATCCTTCCTTAAGCCATGAGGTCTTTAATTATTTTTTATAAATCTATTCTTAGGTGTTCCTAATTTTTTATAGGTGAGGCCAGAACTAAGCCCTTTGTTCCATTGGAAGGGTCAAAATTTTTAACTTTTATCCTAACGTCTTTTACAAGTTTTGGTCTGAGGACAATGAATTTCTTAATTCAAGGCAAAAGTCAAATATATTTACTATTTTCTTGGAGTAATTTGACTACTTTTTCCCTTCTTCTTTTTCTAAGGGGTTTCTCTCTCTAAAGGTCTCACTTATCTGTATCTTTATTTATACTCATTCATTCATCTATCAAAGAGTCAATATTCTTTGATGGTTGACCAATTATCTCTTATGACACTTTTTTATATTCTCATGTGGAAAAAAGGGGGGGTAGCACTCTCTCTCTCTAGAGGAAAAAAATCTTTATGATCATAATACTCTACTCCTTTTATCAAGTTTATTTATATATACCTAGGGTAAGCATCGAAAAATCATTTTCTCTTAAAACTTTAAGGATTTCCTATAGGTATAGAAGGTGCAGGTTTCTATGCACAAGGGGTTATATAATTTGAATACATTTGAACCCACTTTTAGGCTTCACTTAATCTCTTTCTCTCACCAACTCTTACTTGATTTTATGACCCCTTTATCCTAAAATTTTACACATGCTAATTTAGGTAGAGGCTCAAGTTCTAGATATGAGAAAAGGAACAAAGACTACATTTATGTGCTCATTTAGGGTACACTATTATTTTAAAAAAATTTCCCCTATATAGCCTTCCAAATCTTAATCCCCTTAATTTTAATCCAATTGTAATCAAGGAAAAAAAAGGATTTATGGTAAGTTACAAGGATTTCTCTAAGGTCATCAAGAAAGTTTCCAAAATGTACTTATAGGTTATATCCTAAGATTTACAGCATTTAATTAATGCATGAGTCATAGGCTAATGTACTAGACCATTTTCAAAGGTTTCTCCATGTATTAATAAATACTTAGCCTATGGTTGATTATACACACCTTATAGTAAGATTAATATATTGAGTTGGGAAATTAATTGTCTCTAACATTAAAAAGGACATGGTTATTTGATTTAAAGAATAGTTTTTCTTGCTGTTAATTGACAGAGAGCTAAAATGTAAACAGAAGAATGAAATTAAAAGACAAGGGTTCAATTATACAAAAAAGGACACGTGTACTTCAATTATGTTTTTAAAAAATACAAACAAGGCTTGAATCACCTACTTGTGAATGTGTCCAAGCTTGATGTATGGGTGTTGTAGGGTTTAGAGAAGGCCTCCAAATCCAAGAAAATCACTTGGCAGTACACCTTATGCATGTAGATGACCCATATATAGTATAGCACACCATGGACATTAATTCACTACTAACTCAAGAAAATGGAGGCTAGAGGTGATGCTTTAAGGTGAACTAATTTAATTTGGTGGGCTATTGACTCATGCATGAGCAACCATGCACTAATGCAATTAAGACAAGGGAGTTTTACATCACCCATGCAACGAAGACAAGGGAGTCGGACATCACCCATGCAATACCATTTATAAAATACCATTACCTAAAACAATTTACAAGTTTACCATTTACCACTCATTCTTAATTCACTATGGTTTCCAATAAACCATGATTTCTTGTACCTTAATTTATGTGCACACATTAGACCCTTTTGATTAATTATTTATCTATAGTGCCAGCCTTATTATTTCTGACCATGCACATGACTTTAGAGTAATTCTTATACTCCAAACTTAAATATGCTCTCATATTGTACAAATTTCCTTAGGACTAGGGTGCTCATTGTACATGTGCACTTACGCATATGTGCACATACAGACATAGATTTTTGACCTAAATTAAATTTTTTCCCCATAAGAAACTTAGACAATTTAAACCATGTAATTTTAATAACAAATGGTCTCTTAAATTAAATTTTTTTCTCCTAAATTTTCTAAACCATCCAATTCTAATTTACACATTTTACACTATGTACATATGTACGCACGTGTACATGTGCTCCCCTAAGCCTTATATATATTTTTATGCATGCAAGCCTTAATATTTAGAGTCAAATCTAATGTTCCCCATTTAATATAATTTTTTCTAAGGCTTTTACCCAACTAAAAGCAAATTTTCCATAGATGCACCTTATTTTTTCACATTCTCTCTCCTTAAAAAAATGCACAATTTTACGTATTTTAAGCCAAAAATTAATTTTCTTAAATTTTTTTAAAACAAGGGTAGGAGGGATCTTACACCTCGATATGCTTTCCACATGCGAGTTTATGGTCAATAACATTTTAAGAAGGGTAGGAGGGATCTTACACCTCGATATGCTTTCCACATGCGAGTTTATGGTCAATAACATTTTAAGAATACATAAGTGAGACATGTAAGTATCAAGGCTCACTTTTATTTCAATATCACAAGACTAAATAACAATACCCAAATATTTATTAAGCATAGTTGGGGTATTTACAATGTGCATCTCTACACATGAAATAAGAACTTAGGAAAATATTAAAGAAAGAGAAATTATTTAGGAATCTATCAAGCCATCACGCCACCATGATGTCCATGCCATAATTTCATTATGGGTACCGTAAGCTTCTTGAAAAAGATCCCATCTTATTTCTTTTGTAAAGCCATCAAAATATATACATCTTGAAAACAATTCCATCTTATTTATATTCCAAAGCCACCAAAAAATATACAAAAGTATAAAATTAAAGATTTTATTCAGATCTTCCTCCTAGTAGATCCCCATCCATGATAGGGAAGTTTGTTGGCCATGTAACCCAAGAGTAAAACAACTTCAGTAGTACTCTCGCCTGTATTGGTACCTCTTGACTATTGGCATCTTCTAAAAGGTAGGTGTTGTGTTTGAACTTTTTCTTCACCCTAAAAGGACCTTCTTAGCATCGAAGAAGATTTTTGTCAAGTTCTTCTTCACATGTCTCAAACCTCATCACATGAAGCTTCATTTCTTAATCTCTGGCTTCTTCTTCTTCTTCTTCTTCTTCTTCTTCTTCTTTATTAACATTATATGCCTGGACTTGCAGTGCTATTGTGTTGCCTTGCTTGAAGCCGATTCTCAATGAAGATTTCTAACTACACCAGACACTGAGCATGAGCCTCATCATCGTTATTCTTACATGTAAAGGAGGTGTGAAGGGTGGTTATTTTCAATTCTATGGGAAACATCTGTTGATGGTGTAGCACGCCTCCTTGTTGTTTTCTTAGAGAATGAGATCACTTGTATCTCACTTTTGAATCACCTTCACCTTGCAGAGCCATGGCCTTTCCAAAATTAAATGGTAGGTCCTAACATCGAGCTTGGTAGGAATTACCTAAAAAGTAGTAAGCATAGAAATACCACAATCATATCCACTTCTAAGTTTCTAACTACTCCTAGAATCTTCAGTCTAGTGTTGTTAGCAAGCTTGATTCGATATAGAGAATCTATAGAAGACAGTTTCAAATTGGTGGAGTGTTATGTTCAAAAATAGAGATATACATAGGATTATTATCTTATATTAAAATGGATATATAAAAAATAAATTATATAAGTGCATAGAGCTAGTGTCCATATAAAAAGCTTCGAAATTGGGTGAACGAGTCAAAAGTTATGACCATTTTAGTGCAAGATATTAAAGCAACAACGATCCCAAAAACACCTTGAAAATAGAGAATTAATGTTCTTAAATTAGTCATAAAGTTGGAGATTAAATTATACAATTGAAAAGAACCTTAAAAGAGTTGCATGACCATATAAAAGATTTTTAAATTTGGATAATCGAGCAAAGAGTAATTGCCATTTTAGTGAAGGTAGGTAAAATTACAAAAAATTACACTCTTTTCTTACGTGAAGATTCTATTTTGAGAGAAAAGCTTTTGTCTTATGTCTTCTCAAAGATTTAAAATATAGAGCAAGGGTATACCAAATGTCCCTTGTAGACTTTGGTTCTTGAGATCTTTCCACATGCTCAATATCGCTAAAACCATTGGTACTTTCAAAGGAGGGTGGTACTAAGACATGGGCTACCTCAAGATGTTACTAATCTTTGAAGGATCAACGAATTCTAAATCTCCCTTAATTTAATTCATTAAACATATAAATATAGGTAAGATATAAATATTTAATAATACAAAAAATCTATTGTACATAAAGAACAAGAAGTGCATAACTAAGTGATAATAAATACTAATAGAGAGTGACAATTACACAAGAGAAGGTCTTCATTTTTAGATAGAGAATCACCCTCTGACACATTATTATAAATTACAATAATAGAAATCTTCAATCATCTATGACATAGGTCCATATGCTAACCATTTTTCCTCTCTTGCTAAGTCTTCCATTGATTATTTAATTAAAGACTTCTTGACTTTGAGAGTATAATAAGATAATAGCCGAGTCTAAGTGGCATGCAAGTGGAGGTCCCACTTATGCATGACAAAATTCTCCTCCTCCATGTAGGCATTCTAGAAGAATCTTTCATGGACATAGGTCCATATGTTAACCATTTTCCCTCTCTTGCTAAGTCTTCCATTGATTATTTAATTAAAGACTTCTTAACTTTGAGAGTATAATGAGATAATAGCTGAGTCTAAGTGGCATGCAAGTGGAGGTCCCACTTATGCATGACAAAATTCTCCTCCTCCATGTAGGCATTCTAGAAGAATCTTTCATGGACAATTATGCACCTACATACACTCCTCCACATGCCTTACGCACATGGACTTGTGGTGAATGACATTTCAATAATACATAAGTGAACCATGTAAGCATAAAAGTCCACTTTTATTTCCACATCACTAGACCAAAAAACTATACCCAAGTATTTATCGATCATACATGGGGTACAATGTTCACCACTACACATGAAATAAAACCTTAGAAAATACAAAATATTTAAAGAAAAGAGCCATTGTGAAGGAAGGCATTAAGTCGTTATGCCGCTCATTCACATAGTCACCCACAAAGCTTCTTGTGAACAAGGTCCCATCTTCATTCTATTACAAAGAAACCAAAATATATACAAAATTTAAAAAATAAAGATTCTATCAAAAGATCCTTAATAAAATTTCATCCTATTTCTATTATTGTAAAGCAATCAATATATATATAAAACTTAAAAATTAAAGATATTAGTCTTTTGCATTACAATTTCTTATATCATTCTTCAGAAAATACTCTTTATAGGCCACGCTACACACTCAACAGGTGGCTTTTGTTCACTATTGTTCACCCTTATTCACTATCAGCTGCATACAAGACATGCTTTTATAATAATCCAGGTAGGTGGAAAAGCTTGTCCTCGATGAGTTGTGATTACAGCTTCATCTCCATAATCTTGATGTCAATCCAATTAGCTAAATTGTGTTGGTTAGGTTAGCTCTGCAGAACTGTCTCCTAAGACGATGACGACCTGAGAGTCCTCCTTTGATGTAGGAATCTCTTTCCACCAAACAGAAACATGCCACGTGAAAGTTTTCCAAAGGCTTTGCATGATGGTGTGAACTTGCATATTTCAACACCTTCCCTTAAGATCATCTCTGAACCTTTGTTTAGACAGTTGATTCGTAGGTCGAAAATTGATCCTAATAAACTGATTCAGTCATTTGATTTAGAAAGCTGACTTTGACAGACTCTGCAAGTAGGAAGATGATATATTCCAACAGGCTGCTTTAGTTGCTTCAATCAACTAATTCCATTAGCTGGCTCCGACGATAGCCAATTCCATTAGCTAGCTCCGATAGTTGATTCAGTCAGCTGGTTTAGACAATTGACTCAGACCTACAAAATGAAAAGTTTTTAAAATCTAAAACATGTTTATTTTGTGGAAGACTATTAAGCCTTCCCTTACTCCAAGCATGGAGCAACTATGGAGCCTTCCAAGCACCTTTCCTTAAGGGAAGCTCCATCATGCCAAGGCCTACTCTATGCTTGAACAAGAGCTCTTTGCCTAGGGCTTTAGTGAAGATGTCTATAACATTTTGTTTGGTATTGCAATGTTACAACACTATGCCACTTGAGTGTATCCTCTCCCTAATGAAATTTTCTTTGACTTCAATATGCTTAGTCCTTTGATGCATGATTGGATTTTTGGCTAATACTTCAATTGATATGTTATCACAAAGAATAGGAATAAGACCATCAACTCCATAAAGAACAAGTTCCTGCAGCATCTTTTCAGCGAGATAGCTTCATAGGCTGACGTGGTTAAATCTTTGTATTCATCCTTCGTGGATGATAGACTGATTGTATTTTGCTTCTTAGAACACCATGAAATGGTTCCTGCACCAAGAAAGAATGCATTGCCACTAATGCTTCTTCTGTCCACCATCACACAAGCTACATAGTCAAAATCACTAAATCCATGTAGACTTAGTGTGTCACCTGCATATAAGATACCCCAATGCTGAGTTCCTTTCAAATATTTGAGTACTCTTTTGGTTGTACTTCAATGAGATAATTGGGGTTCTGCATAAATTAAGCAAGACTTTTTACTACAAAACGAAGGTCAAGCCTAGTGATAATCAAGTAAATGAGAGAACCAATGAGTTTCTTGTACAAATTAGTATCAGAAGGATGATATGTTTCATCCTGCTTCATATTGGATTCCATTGGTGCAGACACTGGCTTGTAGGTCTCCATACCAAACTTCTTGAGAATAGTTTGCAAGTACTTTTGTTGTTGAGAGATTAAGATACCACCAGCTATGGCCTTGGCTACCTCAATCCCAAGGATATAGTGTAGGTATCCAAGATCTTTCATCTCAAACTGAGCTGAGAGTTTGGATTTGACAACTGTAACCATGTCTTCATTACACTTCCTATCAAAATCAGATCATCAACATACATAAGAACAAGAACAATGTACTTCCCTTTCACCATGTAGTAGAGAGTATAGTCTGCATTACTCTTCTGGAAACCTTAAGCTTTGAAATGCTCATCAATTCTGCCATACCAGGCTCTTGAAGCTTGTTTCAGTCCATGCAAGCTTTTCTATAGCTTGCAACAAACAAGATGATATGTTCTTGCTTTGACATAACCTACGGGTTGTTGCATGTAGACTTATTCCTCAAGAAAGCCATTGAGGAAGGCATTGTTGACACCCATTTGCCATAATTGCCATAATTGCCACTTATGAAGAAAGGCTAGAGAAAGGAGTAACCTAATAGAATTCATCTTGGCTACTGGTCCAAAGGTCTCTTCATAATCAACCCCCTATTTTTGAGCAAAGCCTTTAGCCACAAGTCTTGCTTTATACCAATTTATCTTCATGTCCTTGTTGTTCTTCAGTTTGTAGATCCATTTGCAACCTATTGCTTTCTTGTTGGTGGGTGGAAGCTCACACAGATCCCAAGTGTGATTCTTGTGCAATGCAATCATCTCTTTGTAATTGCATCTATCCATTCTTTCTTATCACAGACATCCTCATAGAAGAGGGATTCATTATGTTGCATCGGTAATGTTAAGAGAGCATAATTGGTTTGTTCAAAGTTTAAATTGTTACCTCTGTGATATGTTAACCTTTGGGACTGCCTTCTATCTCTCGTAGACCTCGTGGGAGCTGCTTGGTGGGCATCATCTTCTTCCTTCGGTTCTTTAATGGAGTCTTTCAAAGGTGCTATCTACTATATCCAAGAAACACACTTTCTTGACTTGTCATCGAGATTTTTCCTATTTGCATCTAGAATATAAGAAAAAGCTAAAATGAGGCTTGAGTCCATGAAAAGCTTCATATGGGGTGATACCTTGGAGTTCTTTAGTTGGGGATCTATTCACATCAATTAGCATATTGTGCTGATAGCTTCAGTGCAGTAGGTGTTGGAGAGATTCTTCTCCTTAAGCAGACACTTAGCTGACTCAAATAGGCATCCACAATAGAGTTAAAATTTATCTTTCTTATACTTCATCTGATTCATTAATATAAACAGTGTTGATTCGTTTTCAACTTGTTCATTCAATCTGATTGCTAGTAGTTGTGTCGTGTTTCCTTGTCCCCACCATTTTAACATGATATAGATCTCATAATGGGTTGGATTAATCTTATCGAGTGGGGTGTCTCCCTATCCCTAGTGATGGGATGGGTAGGTATCTTATAGGTGGTATCAAACCCTTGGTCTATTGGAGTAAGGACTCCTAAATTTATAATTTTGAATTGACAAGCATGGCCTTGTCCTAGCGTCAGTGACCACATTGATATAGTTTAAGGGACCTTCAACCATTTGGTAGTAGTCACACCAATCACATCGAACAAAAGGTCTAGGCAAAATACTTCTTGGACCATTACCAACCATCGTCATGACTAGAATCGATTTTTTATTGTCCACATCTCATTAATGCTGATGCTAAAAATATAGATGCTTCGAGTTTAGAAGACTTTAGGGTTTTAAAATACTTTCTACTTTTAGAGTCCTCATAGTGGATGAGACCTTAGAGATAATTGAAAAACCAACCCAAGACTACTTTCACGTGATGCTATTAGGGGTCTATAACAGTAATCTTGGCATGGATTAGTAGTTAGAAGAAAATAATGTCAACCTCAATTGTGAGACTAGAAAAGTATCAAGAAGTAGTAATGTTAAAACCCTAAGATCTCTCTAGATAATTGTTATGCATAAACATGCATAAACTCATCGACCCAACCACCCCCGAGCCCAAGGGATGCACACATAAAATATAATGAAATACATCATACCTCTACCCTGATGTCCCATACCATCAAGAGGTATAACTCTAATCCAATAGCATGTAGCTATAGTGTGAAATGGTAAGTGAGTAGATATGATCCTCTACATAAGACAGCATAACATAGCCTTGGCCTCACAAGTCCAAGCCTCCAAGCCTCCCTTGAATGTGCCCCATGCCCCTATTATATAGGAGGGCCCTCAAGTGACTCTTGACTCTCCATTTCCCATGTGTGACCCTTGGATGCCTGACCCTAACCTTAACCCTTAAGGTTAGTCCTAACCCATGCTCCACTAGAGCTTGTTCCCATGCTTCCATGCTCACAAGCCTAATGTGGGTTAGACTCCTAGTATATGCACACATAATGTGCATATAACATACTTCCCCTCTCTCAAAACATTACACTCTTGCAATGAAAAGAAGGAGAACTACGCTGAACAATCTCAACTGACTCCCAAGTCGAATCCTCTATTTCCCTATCTTTCCACCTAATTTTAACCTCAGGGATTAGTTAACTACAAAGTTTCCTTTCCCTAAATTCAAGTACCTTATCAGGTTCATGTGATACATAGGATAATTCTTCGACTTTAACGAGTTCTTGAGGAGTAACTGTGTTATCCTTACCTCCCAGTTTCCCTTTCAATCTATTGATATGAAAGACTGGAGGTAGTTTTAAGTTCAAACGCAACCGTGCCAATCCGATGTATAACTCGAAAATGAACCACAATATCTAGGAGATAAATTCGAGCATTTTTCTTTTGACAAAGGCTGAAAATCTTTAGGAACTTTTAAATAAACCAACGCTCTTGGTTCAAAAGATTGAGATGAGTGTCCCCTATATCAGCATAAAACCGTGCCCTATCTTGAGCACTTTTGATAGAATCCCGAGCTTCGGTTTGCATTTCCTGCATATCACGCAAGAAATCCCTTGATGCATCAAGCTCGATGTCCTTAAGACTGACATCAATAGGTGCCCTGGGTTGATACCCATACATAAGCATGAACGGACTAAAACCAATAGTCGTATATTTAAAATTGTTATAGGCGAATTCCATCATTGGAAGATATTTTTTCCAATATGATGATTTTCTAGAGATATATGCACGAAGTATATACTCTACAATCTGATTCATATGCTTTGTTTTACCCATCAGACTACGGATGATCAGAGCAATTCACATTCAAAGTAACTTCCTCGTTGTAAACCATTCGGAATAAAGTAGGAAAACATGGCATTATAACAGCAAAAACCAGGGATTCATCGGCGCCTCGACATACCCACATTTGCACATGGAATAATCGACGTCTCGAGTTATCCATATCAACATAGAGAGTCATCAACGTCTCGATGAGTCACATATTTTCATCCATAAACCTATCAGGTTGATTGTATATATCTATTATCTAATAGGTAAAGTCAGAAGACGGTGAACCCGTCAAAGGGTTCCCGATGAAATGAAACCGGTGGGGGTTTCAGTTGGTAGCAGAATAAATCACCTAAAGTACGGAACTAGAGAAAGAAATGCCAACAAAGGAAGAATCCAAATTTCCTTATCCGAACACAATAAGATAAACTTGTTTGAACTCTAAAGAAAAAGATTTCAACAAGTGAATATGCCGATAAGATTACCCTCATCAAAACATGCAGGCTATAGATAAAAGAAGTTTATCTAGAGAATGCCCACACTATAACTTCTAGTGAATTTAGAAAATGAGATTGTCTTTGAATGTTGAGGTCAACATGCTAAGTGATGTAAGCAAAGAAATAATCTTGAGCCCAAATTATCCCATAAGATAATATATGTGAGGGATCACTAGCGTCCCATACCACCATGATACCACCCATACATACCTTAACAATTTGAAACTCCCTAGTATGTCGTCTAGGAAATATAAATAGAATCTTGTATAAAAGGAATAAAATGGCCTTATCCCAGACTTTCACATACTAAAACCTGTCTCTATATTCCTAAGACTATATCAAGGAATAACTCCTTCTGAGTACATCATTTAGAAAAGAAATTGAATTATTGGCACCTTTCTAATGATAACTACCCAAAACACAATAAAGTTAGGGTAGAAAAATAACTCACCTAGATACATAAGCAACTAGGTATCCGAGTTGGAATATGTACAAGAGTACAAGGAACATAGTCCAGAATTACGTGCAAAAAACGAAGGCAAATCCTACCCTCAAAGCACATGATATTATCAAAAGATCAAAAGATCCTTATAAAACCATGGATAAAAGCATAGAAGCTCCTCGAATCCATAAAAACCATAGTTGATCATAAAAATCAATGCATACCATCTAATGGACATTAATCATGCCAAAAGAAGCATTAAAATTGGTGGCCAACTCATCAATCCCCGGAGTATATGAACGTGGTGTCTTTCAAGCAAAACTCCAAAGTAAGCAAGTGAAACACATGTGTGTAGCACTCAATAAGAAAACCCTAGACACAAGTGATCTAGGCAGAACCTAATGAGTCCATATAAAACTTGGAAAACATCCAATAAAATCCACCAAAACAAACCGATCAACTAACCCATGATAGAATTTGTCTTAGGCTTAAGAAATTAAGCACAAGCCACACTTAAAAAAGTGCAAAATAAATTATCATGGAAAAGTGTCAAAGGTGAAACACACTTTGAACGGAGATTCTAGCCATCATTGAAGAAATTAAGGAACATTAAACAAAGGTCAAAAATCATGAAAATATCGTTTAGAATTAATCCAAACAAAAATAACTACTAATACGAGGTACAATTGTATTGATAATATGCGAATAACCCGTAACTATCTAATGTCAACACAAGAAAACGTACTTCAATATTAAATAACCCTCGAAAATATTAAATTCTCGATAAAAAGAATTATTATGTTTTTTTCCCCTAATTTTTCCTAATTTTCTAGGGCCTCAAAATATGATAATCTTGAATTCCACTAAACCTATCTTATGGCATTCTAAACTTATATTTTTTCAGAAAAATTTTTAGCAATTTAATTTGCTAAAATACCATTGATATTTTATAAATACCAAATTTTAGGTTTTCTAAAAATAATTTCTAGAATATTCCTTATTTTTCCTGAGAATCCCATCGTTCACGAAATTTTCAATTTCGCCTAACAATTCTCAAATCCAATGAAAATTTTTTAATTTTAATGGATTTTTTAAATTTGATGGATTTTTAATTTTTAAAGGAATTTGAATGGTCACGGGCGCCCGAATGGACACACCACATGCCAAACACCAACCCTACATTTTCCCAAAATTTTAAATAACCTTTGTCTAATTTTTCACTAATTTTCAGAAATTTTTTGAAAATTTTTAAAAATTTCCAAAAAATTTCAGAATTCCAATAGTTTTCCCGGAATACAGAAAGCCAAGAGTTTCGAGAAAATGAAAAGACAAAAAAAAATCGGAATGTGAAAGGTCAAAAGTTTCCGAAATCCGAAAGGTCAAAAGATTTCCCGGAATTCGAAAAGCCAAAAGGTTTCGGGAAAATGGAAAGCCAAGAGTTTCCCGGAAGATGAAAAGCCAAAAGGCACCAAGAAAAAATTTCTTGAAATTTTTTGAGAATTTTCTTTTGTCAAATTTCAAATTTTCTCTAATTTTTAGGCTTTTTTCAAGCTTTTTTTTGGAAACATTTTCAAAAGCTTTTTTTTAAATAAAAAAAACTCATTTTTTAAAAAAAATAAAAAAATATTATTAGGAGGGGAGGCGTTTTTTCCGCCGGCCGGCTGCTGCTGCGCACCCCCTTCCCCCCCCCACCTGCGCTCGCGTAGAAAAGATGGGAGAGTGTCCTCTCCATCACCACTCCTTCTCTCCTCTCCATCTTCTCCACTCAATTTCCACTTCTTCTCTCTTTGTTAACAGAGAGCTTATCTTTAATCTTTTGATTAAAGTTTTTAATTAAACTTTGCTTAATTATAATTAACATTAATTATGATTAATGTTTAATTTTAAAAAATTCTTTTTAAGAGAAATTCTCACGAAAAGAAAGAAGGAAAAATCAAAATTGAGAGGAGCGGAGAGGATCACACGCACACGGGAGAGCATTTCATGCATCAACATGCTGTCCCCTACTGCATTTCAGCAGAAAATCGACAGAAATTTGATCGCAAATTCGCAAAAAACTTGTAAAAATGTATTAAAAATACATTTTTAATCATAAAAATGCTCCAAAAAATTTAAAAATTAGGAAAAAATTACTTAAAATTCTAGAAATTTAGGGAATCCATTCTACCAAAAATATCCACAATAAAATATGTGGTATTTTTGTAAAAATTTTCATTAATGCTTATTTTAAACCATAAAAAATAGGAAAAAATATCATTAAACTCACGGAATTCCCCCACAACGTCGATTCGTCCATTGAATTGTAGTAACATGTGTTCCACTCGCCATATCAACAATCCACATGCAAATCATCAACACAAATCAACAAAATAACATTTTTATTAGTAAATATTAAAATTTACTTCAAAAAAATCGACAACAATTAACTAGAGATTGCTATAATACCACTGTTAAAACCCTAAGATCTCTCTAGATAATTGTTATGCATAAACATGCATAAATCAGGCATAAACTCATCCACCCAACCACCCCCGAGCTCGAGGGATGCACACATGAAATATAATGAAATACATCATATCTCTACCTTGATGTCCCATACCATCAAGAGGTATAACTCTAATCCAATAGCATGTACCTATAGTGTGAAATGGTGAGTGAGTAGATATGCAATATATATGCTAGGTAACTCTTTGCTTATGGAAGTGAAGGACAAAATAGCCTTAGATGAGTATTTTGGTATATTTTATAGCTCATGGCCCAAAGAACTCACTCTAAGAAAGAGAGCAGGATAATCAAAGATTATATTTTAAAGTGACAGATGCTTATTCTGTCAACAAAGGATGTGCATATGAAACATTAAAGAGTTAGAAGATCGAATCCTACATGAAACTCGTGATGCACCATCATCCAAACATTCAAGATATGTGATGATGCTGAATGTTCTACAAAGCAATTTCTTTTGGTCTAGATTGAAGAAGGATGTACTTAGGTATGTCACACAATGCTTAGGTTGTTAGAGGACAAGGATGAAGGGAGTAAAGATGCCAATAAAGCTGATGATGAGAAAATTGTTATGCCATCCCAAAGCACTTTGGAAACTAAACCAGGTAGAATCCTTAGTTCTAGATAAAGGACTCTCATAAATAGAGTCATTAGGGAACATCTAGTTTAGTGAAAAGAATTCCCAGCAAAAGATGCTACATTAAGTCTAAGTTGTATGAAGATTTTCCCTACCTATTGCTGCAGAGATGAGGGCATCACAATTTCTTTAAGGGGGGAAGGATGTAAAATTTTGCATTTTTCCCTTGCGTGAGAACCTCTCCTTAAATGTTATGGCCAGTGAACTGACATGCAAGGAGGAGCTAGTCAGCACCCTGCCTACCCCATTCTTCTTCACGTGCTGGCCCTCCTAGCATGTTGGTGTGCTGGCCAATAACTGGATCCCCCAACCTTCCCTTGACTCTCTCTCTCTCTCTCTCTCTCTCTCTCTCTCTCTCTCTCATAGTCACACACCCCATAGCATCCTCCTCCTCATCTCCTATTTAAACCTCTCTTGATGGATGACATATACACACACACACCCCCTCTCTATGGCACCCTCCCTCCTCTGGGGACCCCCTTGCCATCCTCACATGTTCGCTCTCACCCCCTTGCCAGCCTCACCTACTCTCTCACCCCCCCTATCTCTCACTCCCTCGCCATTCCTTCACCCCCTCTCTCTCTCACTCCCTTGCCACCCTGTAAAAGTCTCATGCTTTTTTTTTAGTGTATCCTTGGGTTAAAAAATAGCCTAATTTTAAAATATACTCATTGAATATTATTTTTTCTTAGTCCTGTTTATAAAGGAATATTGACTACCATGTTACATGATATAATTGGTTTGGTCAAGTTAAACCTAATCTTGTTGGTTGACTTGGACCTAGTCTATATATAGTTCTCTCTCAATCATAATGAACTTGAATGCATCTCTCTTTGCTATATATAGTATTTAGTATAATATCATAGAAGTTTTCAACCACCTAGAGTTGATGTTGACGTCTAGAGTCGGAGAGAGGCTCACATGAAGGCACTACAGACATCAATAGGGAACCTCTCACTTTTACCTTTGCTCTTGGTTCTATTGTGACTAGGAAAAGGGAGGCCAGTATCTGTGTCTTCTTGTTTTGATTGCCATGCTAGTCAATCTCATCAAAGATAGCTACAAGTGTCACCCCTTGGGTAAAGTTGTGAACTTAAATTTTGACGTTGATGAAGCCCAGGATGGAAGCTTCATTGAGATCTTGGGTTGTGGAAGTCCTTGAATCTAGCTCCGCAATTGACAACTTTCTAGCCCTTAGAAAAGGGTTCTATTTGGTTGTGCTTCCAAGGATATAATAAACAACTTAGTGTGCAAGGGTGGTTGCTGGGGAGCTAATTTATTTGTCTTTGTCATGCGATGGTTTCCTCACTTTAAGCCCAGGGAGGAACTTTCCTCTTTTTGCTAGGTTTGGGTGTCATTCAAAAGCATTGCCGATGTTTCTTCACAAAATTGTAGTTTGTAATTTGTGCTTAGTTATATTCATAAAAGATCGCTTAGTTATATTCATGAAAGATCGTACATTTGTGTGCACTATAATGTATAATTTCTTATAGCATTATTACTTTTGGCCCATGAATAAAGATCTTAATTAGGTAAATTCTAGAATTGTGAAGTTTGATATAGATAGGTATCATTACTTTTAGAAATATCACATACAAGGGTCATATATGAATGCATTTTGTATATGGAAGATCGCTCTCTCTCTCTCTCTCTCTCTCTCTCTCTCTCTTCTCTCTCTCTCTCTCTCTCTCTCTCTCTCTCTCTCTCTCTCTCTCTGATTTCAATCTTCTTACTTGTGTTATATATTTTTCAATACCTTTTTTGCAGCATGTGCAACATTATTAAACAATACCAAGATCTTTAACCTCGACTAACTTTAAATAAATTTCTATTGCAAGATGTAGAGGTTAAAAAATATCTTAAGCATGGTTTATTTTTATTATGGCCACTCTATGATAATCGTTTTTTTCTAATTTTCAATGTATTGATTCATTAAATCACTCTCTCTCTCTCTCTCTCTCTCTCTCTCTCTCTCTCTCTCTCTCTCTCTCTCTCTCTCTCTCTCTCTCTCTCTCTCCATATATACATATACATACTTACGTACCACTAAAAAGAAACTACAATTGAGCATTTTTTATGCTTGGTTTTATTCTTGGTAGGGGATGGTAGCTAAAAGGAGGCCTGATGGCTTGTAGTTATCTACGGATGATTTATTGCATGCTTGAATGGATCGATCTCTGTATATGTGTCCATATATATGGTCCATGGGCTTTAACACCTCCTCAAGATATGCACCTTGAAAATATTCATGTCGGTTTTGATGCTAGTGGAAGATCTAAAATAGGGTAATAGGTTTCCATACACATACATGTCCATGTATACACACAATCACACAAGAAGAAGCCATGGTTGCATACTTTAGATGACTAGCATGTGATGGTGGCTTAGGAGAGTACATGGCTTTTGAATACCTTGCATGCTTCTGGATTAATATTTCTAAATGGATCCAAACCTGTGGTCAATGGGCTTTTGAATACATTGCATGCTTGTGTATTAATATTTCTAAATTGATCCATACCTTTGGTCAAATGAGCAATGTGATGGATTTGATGGGCTTAGAAGCTACACTAGGATAATCTGTCTCTTATGAATCATTATTGGTTGATGTTCTCAAAGTGGTCATTAACATTTCCATATAAGTGTGGGGCTTGAGTGGGTATTGTGATGGCTTTGATGGGCATGAGAGCTATACTAGGATAATATGTTTTTACTTATAATGAATGGTAGGTGTATGCATAGCCACAAATACACATGCATACTTATGGATTCTTATAATTGTTTTTAAATACGTAGCATGGAGCATTGGAATCGGTGTAGAAGGCCAGATGGATTGTATTTGGCTTAGGAGTGTTGAATAGAGTGCATGATTTTGTAGGCATATATCTCCTTATGGGTCATACATGTCATCTATATGCTTCTACTTTAGGGACCTATCCTTAAGATTTGGGACTCCAACTTGCACCATGATAAGCTACAATATGGCAGTAAGTTTCTTATGACTCTTTTTTTTTTTGTCAATGGATGTGGAATGGTCGTTTTGCTCAAGTTGACACAATGATCTTTGTGAACATGGTATCTATGGATGCACAAATGGATGTGGAATGGTCGTTTTGCTCAAGTTGACACTTACCTCACAATGATCTTTGTGAACATGGTATCTATGGATGCACAAATGTCTTTTCTAGGATTCAAAGGCACTAGCTAAAATTAGCTACAATGTTGTGGTGTGGTTAGATAGGGTCCAAGGTGTCCACTCGCGGTGCTAGGATGATGACTTATTCTTCCCTCTTTTAGTTGTCACTAAGAAGAACTAGCATCAGGTTATGGTTTGGTGACAATATCATGAAGCTACTTAATTATACTCTTACTTTTTCTCACTCCTCCCCCTCTTTCTAACATAAGTGGTGTGTTTCTAAAGCCTCTATAAGATATTCCTACTCGTTTGTAAAAACCTCACTAGAGTAGTTGGTGAAACCAAAGTGACAAAAGAGCTTGGCAAGAAGGTGGTGAAACTAATAAGAAGAAGAAAATAATATCAAAGAAAGTGATGAAGACCAAGATTTCTTCTCCAAGAAAGGTCCTCACAAAGAGCCATCCAAGGGTAAATGCATCTTTATGTCAAAGATATCATTGAGGATGCCATGGATGGTCATGGGATTCAGTTTGATGTACATATCATGGTCTTGGTGGCAGGCTACTATTTTTAGCAAGTTCATAGGTACAAGAGATATATTTAGTTCTAGAAGTAGGAGGTTTATCGCTCGCAAGGCTCGAGATATATATTTAGTTTTAATAGTACGAGGTTTATCACGAGGCTTGCATCTTCTCTTATCTTGTGATTGTGATTAAGCTTTGGCTTGATCGAGTTCAGAGCTATAAAAAGGGCATGCGACTTCTCTAGCGGCTTTATATAGATGAGCATGAGAGGATATTAGATGTTTTGAGAGCTAGAGAGGGTGTTGATGATTAGTTACGAGTGTGCTTTGGCTTTTTTATTATTATATTGTTGGTGTCTCACATTTTTTTATTATAGTTTATCTTCTCTATTTGATTATTGTATCTTTTGGTCTCTATTTGTTGTGTGGCACTTTGGTCTACACATTGCAACCAAAGAATCTTGGATAGTGACCAAACTTTGCAAGAGTGGGAGTGGGATCCAAATATACACACTTGCAAAGTTTGGTCATCATCGGAGCACATTTGGTTGGAATGTGAAGGTTAGACGCTAGATTTTCAATGTGTCATGGCCTTAGAGAGCCTTCTCAAAATTAGGCCTTTAGCTTATACATTGCAACCAAATGTGTTGGAATGGTGAACAAACTTTGTAAGAGTGAGAGTGGGATCCACATATAGACACTTGTAAAGTTTCGTCACTATCGAAGCACATTTGGTTGCAATATGCATACCAAATGTTTGATTTTTATTGCGTTGTGGTCTTAAAGAGTCTCCTTAAAATTTGGCCTTTTCTGTGAGGACAAAAGTACGAAAGGACCAGATATACGACAGATCAAAGCAAAAGTACGAAAGGACCAGATATACGACAGATCAGAGAAACACCACATAGCATGAAATATGTGAGTGAATATATATAAAAGGGTGAGTGCAGATATGTACATGAGCCCTCATAGGAGAGGTGACTCTGAGCAGAAACAAGACCAGTGCTGAAGCAGAGAAGACGTTGGAGCTAAAGCACAGCCGATGACAAAGGCTCGTGTCAATGTGAGAGGCAAAGCACTCCAAGAAGGTGATAGTGGTATAGCGAAAAAAGGTAACGTCAATGACGATGATGGTGGTGCAGTCTCTAATGACACGGGTGCTGCGTACCTAAAGCAGAGAGGGTTGCTGTCTTGAGTGGTGCAAGCTCTGGTGACACGAGTGCTGTGTACCTGAATTAGAGAGGACTATCGTCTCAATGTAGCAGAGAGGGTTGCTGTCCCAAAGTAGTAGAGAGGGCTATTATCCCAATGTGTAGCAGAGAAGGCTGCTATCCTGATGTGTAGCAGAGAGGGCTTATGTCCCTAGGGTTGTGGCAAAATGCACTAGATATGCTGAAGCTAAGCATGGATGTGAGCCTTGATGTATGCACTGATGTAAGGCTGAGATAAATGCTGATATAAGCCCTGATGTAAGCCTGATGTAAGTGCAGATGTGGGCTGATGTATAACATTGATATATGCTACAACAAAATGCAGATGACTCTGCTGAAGCAAAGCATAGATGTCTACTAAACCAAAACGCAGATGTAAGCTGATGTATAAACGTTGATGTAGGCTCTGATATATGCAAAAGTAAAATGCAGATATGGTGCAAAAGTAAGCCTGATGTAAGTGCCAAAAATAGCTTGATGTAGGACTGATGTGAGCCCTGCAGAAGGTAGCCTAGACCAACAGAGGAAAATGCTAATGTGAGCCCTTGCTGCTGTAGGCAGCCAGATGGTACTAGATATGGTGATTAAGTGGTACGTTAATGATGAGGTATAGGCAATGCTATATATAGTGAAGGGGACAGCCACCATAAAGGTGTAGGCTAGCAGCCAAGATAAAAACCCCAAAAATAAAATATAAAATATCCAGAAAGTCCCTTTTTAGGGCTAGAAAAAGTGTTGTTTCTTCCACCCCTTGTCATGCCAAAAAGGGGACCATGAGAGAAGATGAAGTATGCCAGGGTCCCACATAAACACAATGGTAGAAGGAAAGTATCCCCCTCTGGAATCAAAATCTGATAAAGTCAGAGAGGGTGATCTGATGGCAAAGGTGGTGTGGATGAGGTGATGTGCATGGGTTGATCATCTCCCAAATTATGATCTTGAACAGGATTCTCCACTGATTAAGAAATCCCATTCCCTATGTGGTCCAAATCAAAGTTTGGAGAAGCATCTTTTGGTGAGAAGAGTCTATATAATCTATGCTAAAGAATGCGATCCAGAGTAAGAGTAGAACATAGTACTAGATTGCATATAACTCCGAGATGCATGAGTACAATCATCATTGTAACATTCTCCCAGAATATAGAAGTTAACTTATGATAAGCATGGACTCTCTCTCATCGTTAGTGTTAGCTAAATTAATCATACTAATTTAACCTAGGCTCAGTTGTGAGACCCCTACCCCTTATAGTCAAGTTACAATAAGCGAGTCAAGTTACAATAAGCATGGAAGTCAAGTTATAATAAGTGTGGAAGTCAAGTTACAATAAGCGTGGACTCTCTCATCATTAGCGTCAGCTAAATCAATCATACTAATTGATTTAGCGTCAGCTAAATCAATCATACTAATTTAACCTAGGCTCAGTTGTGAGACCCCTACCCCTTATTGAAAGATCCTTGCCCCCTTCACGCAATGAAATCGGGGGTGCTAGCAGCAGAAGTAGAACTTCTTGCACAAGCAGAGCCTCTCACTCGGGGCCTCGCCCATGGATATCCGGACAAGAGACTAATCCCTCAGTTCTTCCAAAATCGAACCCGAAAAAACTTCCCTCGCCCAGAAAGCATGGGCGATTCCTTCACCGTATTTTTATTCTAACGTAGTCAAGAGCCTTAACTAACCAAACTAATCCGATCGAACCCGCAAGTCACATGATTAGATCAAGGAAAAGACTTGTACTTAGATCATAGAGACCAACACTTTTTTCCTCATCGAGAGAGACACAGCCGTTGATTCTTTTCCATAGAACAAAGACTATCCGGGATTTACTTCATCTATCGTACTATAACAGAATTGAGTCTCATTTTAGGGATCCATCAGTCCAGACCCCATCCAGTCCCATGGGTTAGCCAACCGCCCAACCACTGTAGTGATAGGATCCACTTAGGAATTTGGTTATGTTTTACCCCGGGTACCAGGGAAAAGAGTTCCTAGGCCCCCTAGCCGACGCTTCAAGCAAACTTCAAGATAGTCACACCACTTACACACCCAATATGAAATTGCCTTTTTGACAGATTCAGCTGTCTTTAAAACAATCTTTTCATGAAACCATAGTATCATTGATCATAATCCTCCAAAATATCTAGGTTGAATTCTAATTTCCAATCATTCTTTCATCGGTGTACCTATGGCATCATTGGCAACCAGAACGCTCACCACCTGTTCACTACTCATCAGGGACCTTTTCAATAGTTCCTAGCTCATAGTACCCGGAAATATATTCACTTATAAAAATCTAGATGGACTCTGCGTTGAAGATCAGCAAGATCAACCAACAAATCCATATAAAAGAGCCATGGACTCATCCGTTCAAGGACAATCAACCAGATCCATGCCCGAGTTCAGAAAACAACTCTAACTCCTTTTTCATTTTCTTTCTCGATGCACGTGTGGGTATCTTCGAGGACCCAGAGCCTGAGCACCGTATGGTCATAGGACCCTCTAGGCTCCTTCGCAGGTCACCTAGCACTTCACTCATAGGCCGCTTCCTTGGTCCCTCATCCACCGTATATCGGAAGCTCACTATTTAAATCGAACCGAGGCTGGTCAAGACCTCCGCCGACCTTGCTACGCGAGGCGTCCTCCGTTTACTCTCCGTCAACTGTTGCAACTTTATCACTTAGGTCTCCACGACCTCATTCACAAGATGGTCAAAATGCTTCCCCAGCATTCTTGACATAAAACAGTCATGTAAAAACAAGTCATAAATATAGTTTCTAAACCAACTCTCAACTTTCCACATTGTTCCACATCATTTCTTATTATTCCACATTCTTCTATATCAATTCACGTTGCTTAATCCACATCCAATCATATGTATTCCCATCGTCCTTCATCCATTCTCATCTAGTCACATCATATTACATCTCATCGCATTTATCCTCATCACATCTCATCCATTCATATCTACCCATATCCATATCACATCACATCTTATCCATTCACATTGCATCTCATCCTTTCACATCTATCCCGATTCACATCACATCACATCTCATTCATTCACATCTATCCCGATTCACATCACATCACATCACATCCATTTCACATCACATCTCATCCATTCACATCACATCACATCACATCTATTTCACATCACATCTCATCCATTCACATCTATTTACATCACATCACATTCGCATCCATTCACATCTATTTACATCACATCACATCTCATCCATTCACATCTATTTACATCACATCACATTCACATCCATTCACATCTATTTACATCACATCACATTCACATCCATTCACATCTATTTACATCACATCACATATCATCCATTCACATTTCATCGCATCCATTCACATCCATCTCATTCATTACATCCACATTACATCACATACATCCCATTCACATTACATCATGTCCATATCTCATTCTCATCCATTTACACTTTCACATATCATCACATCTTAATCTCATCTCATCACATTCCCATCCACATCCATTTACATCACATCACATCCACATCAATTTACATCACATCCCATCCCATCCACATCTCTTTACATCCACATCCATTTACATCACATTCACATCTTATCACATCCTATCACATTGCATTCACATCTTATCACATCCACTCACATCTTACCACATTGCATTCACATCTTATCACATCGTATTCTCATCTTATTCACATCGTATTTATATCGTATTCACATCTTTTCACATTTAATTTTCTACTTTCGATACCGATGGGACTTTTTCTAAATTTCTGCCAATTGCTTGGCCTAGTTAAAGGTACTTTTTCTCGATGGATATTTTCATATTCTTTCTCAAATTTCTCAAGTGAAATATATTCAATATTCTTCTTTTGAGTAAAAGATTCATGGGATTTACAAAAATCAATTCTAAATAATGCTCAAAATTTCACTTTTGATAAATACTCATAATTTGAATTATGCTAAAAATTTCTCTTTTTTTATTTAATTTCTTGGATCTCAATTATCATGGGAATTCCTCTTTTTGCATTTAAATGATTAAACTCCAAATGTCATGGGAATTCCTCTTTTATCATAAAATAAATTTATCTAAAATTTCTCTTTTCTTTAATAAAAATATCCATTATTTCAAATATGCCAAGAATTTCACTTTTACCATTTAAATGATTAATTCCAATTGTGATGGTGGGAATTTCTCTTTTATCATTTAAATTTTCTCATGCATAAAATAAATTTATCTAAAATTTCTCTTTAAATTAAATAAAAATATTCATTATTTCAATTATGCCAAGAATTCCACTTTTACCATTTAAATGATTGAATTCCAATTGTCATGGGAATGCCTCTTTTATCATTTAAATTTTCTCATGCATAAAATAAATTTATCTAAAATTCTTCTTTAAATTAAATAAAAATATTCATTATTTCAATTATGCCAAGAATTTCACTTTTACCATTTAAATGATTGAATTCCAATTGTCATGGGAATTCCTCTTTTATCATTTAAATTTTTTCATGCATAAAATAAATTTATCTAAAATTTCTCTTTAAATAAAAATATTTATTATTTTAATATACCAAAATTTCTCTTTTTCTATTTAATTACATGGATCTCCATTATCATGGAAATTTCTCTTTTTGCATAAAAATAAAAATACCAAAAGTTTCTCTTTTCTTTAATTAATTATTTGTGCATAAATACTAAAAATTAGTTTCCCATGAATTTGATGAAAATACTAAAAATTAGTTTCCCATGAATTTGATGAAAATCATTCTTTTAGCATAGGATGTCCAATCCTAGAATATGGTAGGAAGTCCTCTTTTCACATTACGCATAGAAATGAGCTATGTATTACATTCAAAAAATTTTGCCATAGCTTCGCTACTACTACTGCTATTACTGATAATTTTTAATATTTCTAGAAAGAATAAGACTTTGTGATAGAAGAACCATCTTTGAACTCAAATCCAATTTATGGAATTAAATCATAAATTTACCATAATTTTATTAACATAAAAGCATAAAAAAGCTATTTTCTTAACTTCTAGCTTAACTAGCATAGAGTTTGATTTTTGAATTGAGAATTTATCAATGAGAAGCATCCATTTGAATAAAGAATTAGTCATAGGAATGACTATTCTTTTAGGAGAGAGAGATATACATAAAAAGCATCCTAATTAAGCATAAAGACTAACTTTTTTGTGATTAATCATTAGAATTCTTATAGAAAGCTTGATTTGCATTGAAAACAATTAATTTGAAACTTCTCAAGCTTGAGAGGGACTGAGAAGTGAAATCTTTTGAGAATATTAATGAAAACCATGAAATTACTTCTTACCTCTAGATTTGGCTTGCTTCTTTATCTTAGAAAGAAGCCCCCAGCCAATCAATTGGTTTAGTATGTTGAGAAGAAAGCTCCAAGGATTGTTGAAGAGAGAGAGAAGCTCCAATCTCTCCAAAAGTAGAGGATTTTTAAAGGATAATAGATCTCATCCCAACACTTGGATTAATCCAATTGGCCCATTGGAACCATAATTTGACCATAATCCAAAAATTTCTATAAATGTAGACCCCTAGGCTAAGGTCCTTTATACACATTTTCAATTAATTCCAAATGCACATTGGAAAGTTCTTTTTGAATTTTTGTTTCAGGGGAATCCATTTTAGACATAGGATGATTTTTATATCCAAAGATATCTTAATTTAGGATTATCTCTCTTTAGACTTTTTCTCTCTCTAGGCCAAAACAGGGTAAAAAAAGATCTTTGTTTTATTTCAAAGAGGGGAATGATTACAAGAATAGAAGGGGAGGTTCTTACACCTTTACACCTCAAAATCTAGAGGGAGGAATCTTATATCCTACCCCACTTAAAAAACGCGAGATGTCCTCATCTCCTAGGTGGAGTATAATCTCTTTCATCTTCTTCTTCTTCAATCACTTCTAGCGTTACTGCCTTGGAAGTGGACGGCCGATTTGGGAACATCTCTCTTTGACTTCCCCTATTCTGAGGCGGAGGTCTTGCATTACTTTGGATTGAAAATGAGTTGGTTAGAGGGTCTACCTCTAGGATTTCCCTAATTTTGATGGAAAGGAACCTAATTACTCTCGAAGGAAGGAGTTGGAGTCTGGAATCTTGGTCCCTGATTTCCCCTGGGTATTTTCTTTTATTCTTTGGATTTATCTCATCCCAACACTTGGATTAATCCAATTGGCCCATTGGAACCTTAATTGGACCATAATTAAAAAAAATCTGAAAATGTAGACCCTTAGGCTAAGGTCCTTTATACACATTTTCAATTAATTCCAAATGCACATTGGAAAGTTCTTTTTGAATTTTTGTTTCAGGGGAATCCATTTTAGACACTATGAGGATTTTTATATCCAAAGATATCTTAATTTAGGATTACCTCTCTCTAAACTTTTTCTCTCTCTATGCCAAAACAAGGTAAAACAAGATCTTTCTTTTATTTCAAAGAGAGGAATAATTACAAGAATAGAAGGGAAGGTTCTTACACCTTTACACCTCAAAAGCTGGAGGTTCTTACACCTTTACAGCTCAAAAGCAGGAGGGAGGAATCTTACATCCTACCCCACTTAAAAAACGCGAGATGTCCTCATCTCGCAGGTGGAGTATAATCTCTTTCATCTTCTTCTTCTTCAATCACTTCTAGCATTACTCCCTTGGAAGTGGATGGCTGATTTGGGAACATCTCTCTTTGACTTCCCCTATTCTGAGGCAGAGGTCTTGCTTTACTTTAAATTGAAACTGAGCTGGTTAGAGGGTCTACCTCTGGGATTTTCCTAATTTTGATGGAAAGGAACCTAATTACTCTGGAAGGAAGGAGCTGGAGTCCGGAATCTTGGTCTTTGATTTCCCTAATTACTCTGGAAGGAAGGAGCTGGAGTCTAGAATATTGGTCTCTGATTTACCCATCCCGAAAACCTTGATCCAAAAGGAGTTGAGCAATCCATACTGCGATGTCCAAATCCTTGACAGTTATAGCATTTCACTTCCTTGTTCAATGGTGGATATTCTGAAGTTAAATTCCAGGGGATTGAGTTTCGGAAAAAGGACCTTTCTTCCATTCTGGAACTTTCCATATTATGAGCTTGACCTTGCTGTCTCTGAGGCGGTGGAAAGTTGGAATCACCTTTTGGAGCTAGAAATCTTTTGAAAGATGATGGTGTTAGCTTTGGCAGGACCTTGACATCACTGGGATTCGTCCCATTCATTCTCATTGTGGCTTTGTTCAACTTATCTTCTTTCAACTAGAATTCAGGAATCATTATCTTTCAATGAGAATCCAAATCAACTCATCAATTCTCAGCTAGAATTCTAAAATCATATCAACCAGCATTCGAATTCATCATATAGATAGCATTTTTGCTTATAACTTCAAGGTCTTAGATTTACTCGTATATATTGTCAGTAAAGAGCTGCAGTTATACCCATGGTATATACGGGTAGTCACGGTCCTTGGAATTATAAGGTAAATACCATCATATCTAGGCCTCAAGAGCAAGTCAGGGATTCCATACAATTGCGGTACTTCCATCTGATGATGAAGACCCAATTACCAATTTATGAATTTTTATTTTGAATATCAATTTGTATGAATTTCATTACACAATGACAATCTTTTACTGGTACTTCATAAATTCTTGACATTTCTTGCTTCTCGGTTGATCCACTTTAGCTAATTCGCTACCAACTGAAAGATGCATGTCCATTTACATCACATCACATCCCATCCACATCTCATCACATCACATCCTTTCCACATCTCATAACATCTACATCCATTTACATCACATCACATCCCATCCACATCTCTTCACATCCACATCCATTTACATCACATCACATCCCATCCACATCTCTTTACATCCACATCCATTTACATCATATTCACATCTTATCACATCCACTCACATCTTATCACATCCTATCGCATTTCATTCACATCTTATCACATCGTATTATCATATCATTCACATTGTATTCACATCTATTCACATTTAGTAACATTTTCTACTTTCGATATCGATGGGACTTTTTCTAAATTTTTGCCAGTTGCTTGGCCTAGTATAGGTACTTTTTCTCGATGGATATTTTCATATTCTTTCTCAAATTTCTCAAGTGAAATATATTCAATATTCATCTTTTGAGTAAAAGATTCATGGGATTTACAAAAATCAATTCTACCCATATTTTCCAATGATGCTCAAAATTCCACTTTTGATAAATACTCATAATTTGAATTATGCTAAAAATTTCTCTTTTTTCATTTAATTTCTTGGATCTCAATTATCATGGGAATCCCTTTTTTTGCATTTAAATGATTGATATTTAAATGTCATGGAAATTCCTCTTTTATCAAAAAATAAATTTATCTAAAATTTCTCTTTTCTTTAATAAAAATATCCATTATTTCAAATATGCCAAGAAATTCACTTTTACTATTTAAATGATTGAATTTCATTATCATGGGAATTCCTCTTTTATCATTTAAATTTTCTCATGCATAAAATAAATTTATCTAAAATTTCTCTTTAAATTAAATAAAAATATTCATTATTTAAATTATGCTAAGAATTCCACTTTTAACATTTAAATGATTGAATTCCAATTGTCATGGGAATTCCTCTTTTATCATTTAAATTTTCTCATGCATAAAATAAATTTATCTAAAATTTCTCTTTAAATCAAATAAAAATATTCATTATTTCAATTATGCCAAGAATTTCACTTTTACCATTTAAATGATTGAATTCCAATTGTCATGGGAATTTCTCTTTTATCATTTAAATTTTCTCATGCATAAAATAAGTTTATCTAAAATTTCTCTTTAAATAAAAATATTTATTATTTTAATATACCAAAATTTCTCTTTTTCCATTTAATTACATGGATCTCCATTATCATGGGAATTCCTCTTTTTGCATAAAAATAAAAATACCAGATTTCTCTTTTCTTTAATTAATTATTTATGCATAAATACTAAAAACTAGTTTCCCATGAATTTGATGAAAATCAATTCTTTTAGCATAGGATGTCCAATCCTAGAATATGCACATTATGCATAGAAATGAGCTATGTATTAATTTCTAAAAATTTCACCATAGCTTCGCTGCTATTACTGATAATGTTTTAATATTTCTAGAAAGAATAAGACTTTGTAATACAATTATAATAGAAGAACTATCTTTGAACTTAAATCCAATTTATGGAATTAAATCATAAATTTACCATAATTTTATTAATATAAAAGCATAAAAAAGCTATTTTCTTAACTTCTAGCTTAACTAGCATAGAGTTTGATTTTTGAATTGAGAATTTATCAATGAGAAGCATCCATTTGAATAAGGAATTAGTCATAGGAATGACTATCCTTTTGGGAGAGAGAGATATACATAAAAAGCATCCTAATTAAGCATAAAGACTAACTTTTTTGTGATTAATCATTAGAATTCTTATAGAAAGCTTGATTTTCATTGAAAACAATTAATTTGAAACTTCTCAAGCTTGAGAGGGGCTGAGAAGTGAAATCTTTTGAGAATATTAACGAAAACCATGAAATTACTTCTTACCTCTAGATTTGGCTTACTTCTTTATCTTAGAAGAAAGCCCCCAACCAATCAATTGGTTTAGTATGTTGAGAAGAAAGCTCCAAGGATTGTTGAAGAGAGAGAGAAGCTTCAATCTCACCAAAAGTAGAGGATTTTTAAGGGATAATAGAAAATATGAGTATTTTAATGTAATACTGACATGGTATAGTTCACATATTTTTTTACAAAAGACTAAGGATCTATTTATAGGTGAGGGAGGCCACTAACCAAGTCCAATTGGGTTCTAGAAATTTTCAGGTTCTGTTTGACTCAACAAGGTTTGGACCAGTTTGGCTCCCTTTTTTATTTGGTTTATCCAGGAGAGAGGAGAGATAAAAATATCACAATTTTTTTGAATTAAAAGCTCATCCACATGTGTGAATTAGGTGCCTACCTCAAGAGTCCCCCTCTCCTTACCAAGGTGTCAAAAATGCATCATTATTCCAAAATATCTCATTTTTTTAGTAATATCTCATAGTTTGTAACTAATAAACCTTGTACTCAGTCAACGCCTCATCTTATATGAGCATTTACTCATTCTTGGGTATTTTCTTTTATTCTTTGGATTTATCTCATCCCAACACTTGGATTAATTCAATTGGCCCATTGGAACATTCATTGGACCATAATCCAAATTTTTTTGAAAATGTAGACCCTTAGGATAAGGTCCTTTATACACATTTACAATTAATTCCAAATGCACATTGGAAAGTTCTTTTTGAATTTTTGTTTCAAGGGAATCCATTTTAGACACTAGGAGGATTTTTATATCCAAAGATATCTTAATTTAAGATTATCTCTCTCTAGACTTTTTCTCTCTCTAGGCCAAAACAGGGTAAAAGAAGATCTTTCTTTTATTTCAAAGAGGGAAATAATTACAAGAATAGAAGGAGAGGTTCTTACACCTTTACACCTCAAAAGCTGGAGGGAGAAATCTTACATCCTACCCCACTTAAAAAACGCGAGATGTCCTCATCTCCTAGGTGGAGTATAATCTCTTTCATCTTCTTCTTCTTCAATCACTTCCAGCGTTACTGCCTTGGAAGTGGACGGCCGATTTGGGAACATCTCTCTTTGACTTCCCCTATTCTGAGGCAGAGGTCTTGCATTACTTTGGATTGAAACTTTGGATTGAAACTGAGTTGGTTAGCTACCTCTGGGATTTCCTTGATTTTGTCGGAAAGGAATTACTCTGGAAGGAAGGAGCTGGAGTCTAGAATCTTGGTCCCTGATTTTCCCGTCCCGAAAACCTTGATCCAAAAGGAGTTGAGCAATCCATACTGTGATGTCCAAATCCTTGACAGTTATAGCATTTCACTTCCTTGCTCAAGGGTGAAACTTCTGAAGTTAAATTCCAGGGGATTGAGTTCCGAGAAAAGGACCTTTCTTTCATTCTGGAACTTTCCATATTATAAGCTTGACCTTGTTGTCTCTTAGGCGGTGGAAAGTTAGAATCACCTTCTGGAGCTAGAAATCTTTTGAAAGATGATGGTGCTAGCTTTGGCGGGACCTTGACATCAAAGGCCTTGGCAAAATCCTTTGCCATCCAGACTGCTTCGGCCATGGGAACTAGCTTGGCATTCTTCACTAGGATATTCAAAGGTTCATTCAGTCCCCGAATGAACCTGGCCACCATCAACTGTTCTTCATCCAGCGATGGCAAGTATTTTAGGAGGAGAGCGAACACTTGGTGATACACTTCAATAGTTCAAGTGATTTTCATTAGATTTAAATTCTATACATAGAAAGATGTATATTGGATAATGTTTTTAATCATAAAAGTGTTACTTTCATCAATATTGATTTTTATGCATAAATAGATGCATAAAAGATTTTTTTTAATTATAAAAGTGTTACTTTCATCAATATTGATTTTTATACATAAATAGATGCATAAATCTCATAGATATGGTCTTCGTAAGACCCCATACATCTGAATGCACAACATCTAGTGCATTTCTGCTCACATTTCTGTCACGTGGAAATACACACTTTGTTTGCTTTCCAAATTAGCATGCTTCACATATTTTGTGCATACCTTCAACTTTAAACTTTGGTAGCCTTGTCACAATTCCTTTAGTCTGCATAGACTTCATTCTCTGCACATTCACATGTCCAATTCTTTTATGCCAAATGTCTGTGTCTGCAACAATTCCTAAACCATTTGCAAACATCTCCATTTGTTGAGATATCGAGCTCATCTAGTGAGGCGGTGGACACTGATGACCCGCCTGGGGGATAGGCCCCACACTTACACCATTGGCATGGTTGGTGAGATCATGGGTGATATGCTGCCAGTAGGATGACAGGCTGTGTGATAACCATTCTAGAGACTGGCATAGTTATAGCGCCAGCTCATTTAGTTGGGTTCACACTATAGAGAACCCTAGTATGTATTTGGTTGAGTACCTTTTCATTGTGTGTACTCTTATCTTTGTATATGGTGTGTTGAGTGTTGAGTGAAGAAGAAGATTTTCAGCCTCTCACCTTGTGTGTTCTCTTTTAGGGTTTTGTGAGTGTGTGTGTGCTTGCTAGAGCTCAAGCTCTCTTCTCCCCTGCATCTTTTCATGGTATCAGAGCCTAGTTCATGCTAAGGGCTGAGCTACAAGCAAGAGAAGCACAGGAAGCGGTACGAGAGTAAGAGCTTCATCTACTCTTTCCTATTTGTGTTGGCGACTACACCCTTGTCGGGAGCTCTATGGGAGGCACCGGCAACAAACGATCTCTTATTGAGGAGCTTTCTTTGCAGGAGTAAAGCTATAGGGCAACTATTTTGTCCTATCGGACGTGATTTTTTGGGCCGAAACTGCGTTTTGACGGGTGCATAAGGGCCTCCGTTTTTCGGAAAGCAGGCGATTTTAAGCACTGCGGGTATATCATCGATTCTATGTAGATGGATTGGTTGTGCAAACATTATGTAACGCCTCCGCTACGGCTGCGTCTTCCTCAAGCCGCCATAGCCTAGGCGTGGAGAAGAAGAGAGGGTGGAAGTCGGTTCACCTCCCAACCACATAATGACGAGTTATGGTTTCTCGTTGGGTTTTATACCAAAACCCTGGCCTGTGTCCACACCTCCTAGCCCGGCCGCCCATCTTACTTCAGAGCCGTGCTAACTTAGATGTGTACACACATCGACCAAACCCTAACGCCCATTAACCCCTGAACCCCGCTAGCACTAATAATACTCTCGAGACTCCGAAAGCTATTAACTTATGCTAGGGTTCGACTTCCGTAGGACCATAGTCCTGACATTCCGCTACGGCTGCGTCTTCCTCAAGCCGCCATAGCCTAGGCGTGGAGAAGAAGAGAGGGTGGAAGTCGGTTCACCTCCCAACCACATAATGACGAGTTAGGGTTTCTCGTTGGGTTTTATACCAAAACCCTGGCCTGTGTCCACACCTCCTAGCCCGGCCGCCCATCTTACTTCAGAGCCGTGCTAACTTAGATGTGTACACACATCGACCAAACCCTAACGCCCATTAACCCCTGAACCCCGCTAGCACTAATAATACTCTCGAGACTCCGAAAGCTATTAACTTATGCTAGGGTTCGACTTCCGTAGGACCATAGTCCTGACATTACTCCCCCCTTCGAAAAGAGTTTTCGTCCTCGAAAACAAAAGTGGGAAAACGTTTCCTCATCACACTAATGTTTTCCCAAGTGGAGCCTTCCTCTGGACGGTCCTTCCACTTGATAAGAGCTTGTTTCCGAACTTGGTGGCGAGTACGTAACATGTGATAATCCAATACTCTTTCTGGTTCATGAGGCAGTATTGGGGGTTCCACATATTCTACCAAGAAAGAATCATCCACTGGGCTTTCATGACCCATAAGGCGTTTCCTCAAACGGCTTATGTGAAAGATGGGATGAACCTTGGAATGTGCTGGTAACTCAAGTTTATAGGCTACTGGGCCCACCTTCTTGAGTATCTTAAATGGTCCACAAAATCGGGGCGACAATTTTGGTACGGGACCCGTTTTTAAACTGGTGGAGTTTTCTGGTACCTTCAGAAACACCCAATCACCTTCTTGAAAGTGAAGTGGCCTACGTTTCTGGTCCGCAAACTTCTTGTAACGATCTTGTGCTTGACGAACATTTAATCGTGCAAGGCGCAACATATCCATATGGTCTTGGATAAAATCCTTAACCTGACTGATTTTCTCATTCGCCAGTCCCACCGACACTGGTGAACGTGGCTGAAAACCATACATCAACATGAAAGGGCTAAAGCCTGTCGAGACATGCTTTGCACTATTGTAAGCAAACTCAAGAATAGGCAAATAAGACTCCCAATCAGATTGTTTTTTGCTGACATATGCCCGAAGCATATCTTCCAGCACTTGATTAACCCGTTCAGTCTGACCATCTGTCTGCGGATGATCAGCTGTACTAAGGTTCAACATAGTACCCAACTTACTGAATACTGCTCGCCAAAAATGGCTGTTAAACTTGCGATCGCGATCACTGACAATATTGGATGGTAAGCCATAAAGTCGGTAAACATTCTCCACGAAAAGGCGTCCCAATTCTAGAGTTGTAACTGTTTTCTTAGTAGGCACAAACCGACAAAGCTTGGTTAATCGATCCACGATTACCCAAATGGCATCATGTCCACGATTCGTTGTGGGCAAGCCCGTTATAAAATCCATAGATATACTTTCCCACTTGCCGTCAGGAATCTCTAATGGATGCAGTAACCCGCCAGCTTTAAGACGTTCTGCTTTGTTCACTTGACACTTCTGACACTGCAGAACATAGTCAGTAACATCCTTGTGAAGTCCAGGCCAATAGAAATGCTTTCTTACGAGAGCATACGTTTTGCGAATGCCCGCATGACCTGCACTTGGACTATCATGACACTCAAAAAGAATTTGGCGCCTAGTGTCTAAGTCCAATGGAACACAAACTCTCCCCTTGTGGAGTAAGTATCCATCATCGATGGAAAAGTTTTTCCATCGCTGTAGTTCATCTTGTGATAAAGAAGAACCATGTGTGGAAGAACTGGAAACACTACCGTTTGAGTGAGAGGGACCTCTCATTTGAACATGATTCCACACCTTTGAGTATGTTGAATCCTGCTTGCATTTGCCTCGTAAAGATTCTAACAATTCGCTTTTCAACTCTGTGAATAGCAGCGAATTAATCTCCGGCATACGACTCAAAGCATCAACTACAATATTGTAACGTCCTTTGCGATAGCGTAGCTTGCAATCATACTCCTGAAGGATCTCAGCCCATCTGGCCTTTCAACCCTGCAAATCTGTTTGGTTCATAAACCACTTTATGCTTTCGTGATCAAAAACAAGCTCGAATTGCGCACCATATAAGTAATGTCGCCATTTTCGTAAGGCATATATGATGGCAAAGAGCTCACGCTCATAAGCTGAGTAGTTTTGTTGAGCACGATTGAGCTTCTTGCTCTCATAGGCAACAGGATGACCATCTTGAATGAGAACCGCACCCACTGCCTTAGCACTGGCATCCGTTTCAATCACAAATGGTTTTTGAGGATCCACAATTGCCAAGATGGGAGCTGTAGCCAAAGCAACTTTAAGCTTATCAAAGCTACGTTGTTGCTCCTCACGCCATTGAAAGGTAATTGCCGCACCTTTCAATTGATCAGTCATGGGAGCGGCAATCTTTGCATAACCGTTCACATATTTGCGATAAAATCCTGCCATTCCCAAGAAGATTTGAAGTTCTTCCTTACTTCGAGGTGTTGGCCATCGCATAATAGCATCAACCTTACTAGCATCCATAGCAATTCCGTCTGCAGAAATTACATGACCTAGGTATTGTATGCTATCCTTGAGAAATTCACACTTACTTTCTTTCGCGTAAAGTGCATTCTCGCGTAGTAACTGAAAAACTTTTCGTAAGTGTTCCAAATGCTCTTCTAAAGTCGAACTATAGACCAAAATGTCATCAAGAAAGACAATGACAAATTTGCCTAAGTACGGCCTTAGTACGCTATCCATAAGCGTCATAAACGTTGCCGGGGCATTAGTAAGCCCAAACGGCATAACCAAAAACTCATAGTGTCCAAAGCGAGTTCGGAACGCAGTCTTGGTTATATCATCAGCGTTAATACGCACTTGATGATATCCTGAACGTAAATCAATTTTAGAAAAATACTTCGCACCGTTGAGTTGATCAAACAACTCATCTATCTTAGGTAGCGGGTATTTGTTCTTAATGGTTACCGCATTCAAGGAGCGATAATCCACACACATACGCATAGATCCATCCTTTTTCTTCACCAAAAGAATGGGCGATGCCCATGGTGAAGCACTATGGCGAATGAAGCCCTTACTAAGGTAGTCAGCAAGCTGACGTTCCACCTCAGCTGCTTCAATCGCACTAAGCCTGTACGACGGCTTACTAATTGGTTTGGTGCCCGGAACGACATCAATGCGATGAGGCAAAGCTCGTTCGGGTGGCAAACCCTCTGGTAATTCATTAGGAAAAATATCTTTAAATTCTTGTAACAGTTGTTGCAAAGACAAAGCATTAACTGGTTGCTTAAGATTATTTAAAGAGATTTTAGAAGAAGGTAAAGAGGAAGAAGGCATCGCTGAGGAAGATTCATTTGAAGAAGAAACATCATGCACATCAAACCCACTAGTTTGAGACACACAATAACAAAAATAGACTTCTTCTATTTGATTACTATGCTCCAAAAAAGAGAGTTCGGCATTACATATGAGTGGTGTGGGGGGTACATCACGTTCCCCAATAAGTAAAACATGCTTACCATTGGCCTCAAACGTAAACGTATTATGTTCATAACTCCTTTTGAGGGATGACCCTAACCCATACAACCACTCCCGTCCTAAGATGACATCCGCACGAGACATATTCATCACTTGGAAGTCAAGAACCATAGTGTGTTCTTGCACAAACACAGGCACTTGCCGTACTAGAGTATCCCACACATCGTGATCATCCCCCTGAATGGTGGACACCACATAACGATGAGAACTCTTTGTCTCCGGCAACTTTAATTTCTTAACTAATGCATAGTTCAAGAAATTGTGCGTGGCACCATCATCAATGAGAATACGTACTCGATGACCATAAATGGAGCCATGCATACGGACCAAATCATGTGGTCCAACTGTCTCTTGCCACATAGATGCAGTGAGATTACACTCATGCATCTCGGCAGTGTGCGAAACCTCTACCGCAGAATACTTAGGATCAGCATCCAAGGGAAGTGTTTGCACCATGTGTACAGCCTTCTCCTTGACCTTCTCCTTATCCTTATTCTTGCGAGGCAACTGTGGACAATTTTTCTTCTCATGATCACTACCTAAGCAATGATAACATAGTTTCTCCTTCTTGGCCCGTTCAAAATCTTGTGGAGACAACGGACCACTTGACCCTTTAGACTTCTTTGTGTTTTCAGTAGAATTGCTGGCAAGTTTACGCTTATTAGCATTAAATTGCGAGCCATTGAATTTGGCCGGTCTATCCATGCCCTTCTTATCCATAGTGTCATCAAAGATAAGGGCACTTTGGATAGCCGCTTCCAAAGTTTTAGGATATTGGGTTTTAACCTTTGCCTGATATTCTTTATCAAGGCCTCTAACAAACCCACGAACCTTTTGAAAGTCGTCCAAACCATCTAGCTTGAGAATGACTTCACGGTATTTGGACACATACTGATTAAGTGTAAGACCTTCCATCTTGCACTTGTCCCAGGCTGTCCAACTCCGATCTTTCTCGTTTTGCGGTAAGAACTCCTTTTTAAATGCTGCCGCAAACTCCTCCCAAGTCTTAGGGCGAGTTTCAATAGGTAGACTCATCCACCACTTGTAGGCTTTACCTTCAAGTGTGAGACTCGTCTCAGTGACCATAACAGCAGCGGGAGTGCGGCGTAAGCGATGCAAGTCCGTCCACTTGTGTAAAAATGTATGGACCGCATCCTTGTTACGATCGCGCTCCTCTCCCTTAAACACAGGCGGCTTCACGTTTTTCAACATAGCCCCTTCTTGCGTTGCAGATGGTGCAATAGATTCTACTATAGGATTTGGAACAAGAGGAGGCATAACTATCGGAATAGGCCCTCCACTTGTCGTCGATCCACTTGCAAAACGTGCCATAAATTCAGTAAAAAGCGTGCTCATGGTTGTGAGATTGGTATTGACATTTGTTATAGTGCGCTCAAGTGCAACTACCCTGGAAGTGAGACGCCCAAACTCTACCGTGTCTACCAAACCATAATCATCTATTGGACTCGCACCCCCTTCGGCATCGGTCATGTTGTCATCCCGATCAGGCGCAACGGCCTGTCGCGAATCACCCACACCACCACCCAAAGGGTGTGCCTCACTAACATCATGCATATCATTCTCAAAATCGAAGTGAACATGAGACGGTTCCGCTGAGGCCATGGTATGCACGTGTTTACAAATAGAGAACGGATTACCTTCAAAAGCGAACTCCAATTGAAGCGTCGTAGAAGAATTCCTCTTGCATGCACGGAAATCGAGAAGAAATCACCACTTGAGTCTTCAATCAACACATGCATGCAAAAAAGTGTGTTGCATGTAGCATGTCGTTGAAGATCCGTCCACCAAAAACTTCCAAACTTGGAGCATAGAAAACTCCTCTCACAAATTGAAAGAAGGAAAGTTGAAGGTGAAAAGGTCACTTTCCTTGTAGTTTGTGTCACTTTCCTTGTAGTTTGTGTCCTCCCTTGAAAGAATAAGTAGAGCTCTTTTGAAGAGAAGAACAACACAAGTGAAAAGGTGAAGTGGCTAGCACACTTGCCTTGGAGCTTGAGGTTGTGGGTTCAAAACCCCACTCCTTGGATGGTGAAGCCTCCCCCTTGTGCCACTCAAGTAAGGGAGAATTCTCGCGCGCTCGCCAACGGCGCGCCAACGATCGCTCACCGATCGCCTTCGAGGACTGCCGGTCTGCCTTGGTCGCCGCCTTGGGCGTCCGCTGTGGTGGGCGGCGGTGCTCGCTGTGGACGGTCGCGTGTAGGCTGCGCTCGTGCAGGTCACCGTACGGGCGGCGGCGCTCGTTTCTTTTGCTGCAGCGTCGAGCTCTTTTTCTCGTGCAGGTCACGCCGGTCGCCGCTAGCTCTGATACCAGTGTAACGCCTCCGCTACGGCTGCGTCTTCCTCAAGCCGCCATAGCCTAGGCGTGGAGAAGAAGAGAGGGTGGAAGTCGGTTCACCTCCCAACCACATAATGACGAGTTAGGGTTTCTCGTTGGGTTTTATACCAAAACCCTGGCCTGTGTCCACACCTCCTAGCCCGGCCGCCCATCTTACTTCAGAGCCGTGCTAACTTAGATGTGTACACACATCGACCAAACCCTAACGCCCATTAACCCCTGAACCCCGCTAGCACTAATAATACTCTCGAGACTCCGAAAGCTATTAACTTATGCTAGGGTTCGACTTCCGTAGGACCATAGTCCTGACACATTATGTGTGCTACAAGGAGGTCAAACAATTGCCATTGGGTGTATGTATGAAAATTGAGGTCACTCGTTTGTGACATTTGAGTGTAGTACAGTACCGCTGGCAGAAAATACAGCAGTTTGTGTAGGACAAACCAGAGTGCTGTTTCTGGTAAATTTGTGTGTCTGGCAAGATGTCAAATGATGGCATAAACCAGATTGTTGCTGAGAAGCTTGACAAGAACAACTTCCATGCTTGGAGATTCATGTTGACAAATTTCCTGATGGGAAAGGGTTACTGGGACTACATAGAAGGTGAGCATGAAGAGGCACCGGAGATACTGGAGATCAATCCGACTGCTGCAGGTGTGAAAGAGTTCAAGGATTGGAACCAAGGAGCCAAAAAAGTAATGTATTGGCTCTCTATCAAGATACAGGACACCATGATTGGGCACATACAGGACACCATGATTGGGCATATACAGGATGCCAAGTCCCCCAAGGAGACGTGGGACACCTTGGTAAAACTCTATGAAACGAATACCAAGGCACGAAAGATATAGTTGAAGAATGAACTTCATACTATGGAGAAAAAGAGTATGTCTATGAATGACTATGGAGAAAAAGAGTATGTCTGTGAATGACTATGCATTGAAGATCAAGGATATTGTGGAATCCCTTGCATCTATTGGCATTTCAGTAGATGATGATGATAAGGTGGAAGTCTATCTATGTGGTCTTAGGCCACAATACAAGGCGTTCAAGACGTCTATTCAGACTCGAGAAAATATTCCCAATTTCATAGATTTGGTGTCTATGTTGATTATAGAAGAGAAGAGCTTGGGTGAAGACCAATAGTCTTCACAAAACAAAAACAGTTCAGCAACAGGCCTTCTACACAAGTTTAGGAAGAGGACGAGGTAGAGGAGGCCGTGGATGCGGCCAAGGAGGTGGCCGAACAGGTAGTCAGAATTATGGCTAGCAGCAACAACAACAATAGTCCCAGAATTCACAACAACAACAACACGCAGGTGGAAGAGGCGAATTCAGAGGCAGGGGGAGTCAAAGAGGTCGTGGAAATTGTCAAAGGCAGTATAATGATACACGTGGATGCTTTTATTGTGGTAAGCCTAGACATGTGCAGGCAGATTGTTATAAGAAGCAGGCTGACATACAAAATGGAAAATTGTAACAAAACAACTATGCATCCTCGAGCAAAAACAATGAGGATAATTAAAGGTTGTTTGTTATGTAGCATGTTGTTAATGCCATGTCTGAAAATGTTGAAGCACCACATAAAGATGATGTATGGTACGTTGATTCAGGTACTTCGAACCACCTGACGTCATGGGGGAGTGGTTCAAGGAGATGAAAAACCTTAAAAGACCAGGTTTTGTAGAAATGGGGGATGACACTGCTCATCCAATAGCCCATGTCGGAGATGTGCCATTGTCTATAAAGGATGGCAAAGTGAAGTACCTTGCAGATGTACTTCATGTTCCGAACATAACAAAGAATCTGGTTTCAGTTGGCCAGATGCAGGGTTTGCAAGTTCGGTTTAACACTGATGGTTGTTATGTTGAAGACTTTAAAGACAAGTGCAGGTTGGTTGCAAAAGGCAACAGAGTGGGCAGAATGTTTACATTGAATGTAAACATGCCTGAAGTGAGTACTGCGATGTTTGCAAATGGTTCAGGAATTGTTATAGACACAGACATTTGGCATAAAAGAATTGGACATGTGAATATGTAGACTAAAGGAATTGTGACAGGGCTACCAAAGTTTAAAGTTGAAGGTATGCACAAAATATGTGAAGCATGCCAATTTGGAAAGAAAACAAAGCATGTATTTCCACATGATAGAAATATGAGTAGAAATGCACTAGATGTTGTGCATTCAGATGTATGGGGTCCTACGAAGACCATGTCTATGGGAGGCTGCAGGTATTATGTGACATTTATTGATGACCACACAAGGAAAGTGTGGGTATACTTCATGAAGGAGAAGAGTGAGGTGTTCACTCATTTTCAGAATTTCAGAGTTATGGTTGAAAAGCAAACAGGGAAACATGTAAAGTGCCTAAGGTCAGATGGAGGGGGAGAGTACTTCTCTAATGAGTTCTCTGAATTTTTGAAGAAGAATGGTATTCAGAGACAGTTTACATGCAAATACACTCCGTAGCAAAATGGAGTTGCTGAGCAAAAAAACAGGCACATTGCTGAGATTGCACGAGCATTGATAGGAGAGAAGAATATGCCGCATAGCTATTGGACTGAGGCTATTTTAGCAATTTAAATCATGAACAGGACTCCAACTGCAACCATACATGATGTAACTCCAGAGGAGAGGTTTACTGGCAAAAAACTTGATTTGTCTCATCTGAAAGCCTTTGGATGCATTGCATATGTGCATGTGCCAGATGAGCTAAGAACTAAGCTGGATCCAAAAGCTGAAAAATGTGTGTTTATTGGGTATTCCCTTGAGCAAAAGGGATACAGGTGTTATGACCCTGCTACACGTGAGTTGAGGGGGTAAGCAGGGATGTTGTTTTTGATGAGATGAGCAGCTGGTATGTTGCTGAAAAAGAAGCTGTTGGGGCTGATGTGAGTGGAAATGTGGTTGCACAGAATGCAAGTCAGAGCAATCACAGTCTTTGAGTGGACCAGGAGAGTCCTCATCTAGTGGTTCAGTTGATAGACCATGGAGTGGTAGGCTGCGTCATAATACCAGTCCTGCAAATGTGATTAGTACATCACATAAAGGCAAAGAGAAAGTGGTTGACCCCCTTAGTATGCCTGACATTTCTGCAGGGCATTCTCATGTTGATGGAGAGTCTAGTGGCTGCTGAGAGATGAGCCTTGATGAGGATCTTGGGATACCAGCTATGAGAACATCTGGTGTAAAGAAGGCTATGGAAGCCATGAATGCAAAGTTGCAAAGATCTGGGAGAGTGAAGAATCCTGTGCAGAGGTTTACCTATGATGGTTATGTGGCACATCACTATGCATACATGGCAAAAGTTGTACAGGTTGTAGAGCCCACATGCATTGATGAGGCTGTTGGAAAATGTGTGTTGGGAGAAAGCTATGGATGAGGAGACGGATGCAATATATGGAAATGAGACTTGGGATTTAGTGCAATTGCCTGAAGGCAAGAAAGCCATTGGATGCAAGTGGGTGTACAAACTAAAACATAACAATGATGGAAGCATAAGCAAGTACAAGGCTGGATTGGTAGCCAAAGGATATGCGCAGACATATGGCATTAATTATGAGGAAACTTTCAGCCCAGTTTTTACCAAGATGGCAACAGTGAGAGTTGTGATAGTAGGGGCTGCATCAAAGCAATGGTCTTTACATCACATGGATATAAAGAATGCATTCTTGCATAGGGATTTGCAAGAAGAGGTGTATATGTTACAGCCACCTAGTTATGAGGATGTGAGTCACCCCGAGCATGTTTGTAGGTTGAAGAAAGCCTTGTATGGCTTAAAACAAGCACCAAGAGCATGGTCTGACAAGATTTATGAATATCTTGTCACTATTGGCTTTCATGTAGCCAATGCAGATTTCTCGTTGTATGTGAGACACAGCGATAGAGGGGTTGTGCTCGTTGTCATCTATGTAGATGACCTGATCATTACGGGGAACCATGATGCATAGATCTTTAATGTAAAGATCTTGCTTAGACAGAAGTTTGAGATGAAGGATCTGGGGGAGCTCAGATATTTCTTGGGCATTGAGGTGATTAGGTCACCACATGGTATTGGATTACTGCATAGACTAACTGAAAAGGTGTGAAACCAAGAGAGAGTTTGTGAGTTATCCTATAGGCCCATAGGACCTCTGGCAAATGCACATCCGCCAGCTCATTTAGTTGGGTTCACACTATAGAGAACCCTAGTATGTATTTGCTTGAGTACCTTTTCATTGTGTGTACTCTTATCTTTGTATATGGTGTGTTGAGTGTTGAGTGAAGAAGATGAAGATTTTCAACCTCTCACCTTGTGTGTTCTCTTTTAGGGTTTTGTGAGTGTGTGTGTGCTTGCAAGAGCTCAAGCTCTCTTCTCTCCTACATCTTTTCATGGTATCAGAGCCATTTGTTAACAATCCAAAAATGGGATTGATTATGGTGAAGGACATAGAGTAAGCAACATAATTAAGGTGGGTTAAACCACACTAAGAACTCCATGAGTGAGAGAGAGAGATCGCACACTCAACAATAGCTCTATTCTCTTGCATATCACACTGAACCATACAATGATATAGGCCCTCTAGCCTTATCCCACTTTACACATCATCATCCATGTGGCACTCCCTTTTCCACTCTTTTGGTCAACACTCACACACCATTCAATATTACATGTGGCATTCCTATCTCACACAATATCTTGCACCTCTAGGGTGCTTTCCCACATACACACAACACAACGATTACATCTCTCAACACCCCCTCTTAATCGAGGTGTTCCACAACTCACCCATCACCCATATCAATGTAGCATTGCACAAATGCAATCGCTACCTCTAGGGTGCTTTTCCACATACACACAACACCACGATTACATCTCTCAACACCCCCTCTTAATCGAGGTGTTCCACAACTCACCCATCATCCATCACCCATATCAATGTAGCATTGCACAAACGCAATCGCTACCTCTCAACACTCCCCCTCAATGATACATTGGAGTGTCCATCAATCAAACATGTGTGCGTGTGTCTACCATCTTAGACACCAAATCCTTTTTGAGCCGACTCGCTCATAGTGGAACCACTGAGTCCGATTTGAACATAGAAGTTCGGGTGGGAACCAACCCATGCGCATGCACCTCACACATGGGAACCAACCCATGCGCATGCACCTCACATGTGCATCGCTCATGCACACATCACAACAACCATTTTGAGCTTCTCGGTGAGCTCGGGCAGGGCGACCCTCATACCATGGGTGATTACAAATAAAAATCCTCATTTTGAGCACACAGGCTCAGGCACGGTTACCCCTAAGTACATGGGTGAAATGTTTTACAACTTCCATTTTGACCGTAGTCGGCGGGCAGGGTACCCACAAAATCCAAGTGGTCAAAAATACCATGGCGTTTGTAAAGCCAATATTTGCTCGCTATTTCAAGGCACTATGAAGAGAGATTTAAGAAAACATGTGACACACACTAGTCACCAAAGATGACATGCATGGTGGTTCTCCATATCTAGCATACTCCAAAGCTGCCCCAACTTGGCCATCTTCACATCCATGTGACTCATCAAGCCACATCTAAATCAACAACATGTGAACAAGGGCTTAGCGTGGAGGATTTTTATACCTTAGGATTTTCAAACCCTATCCTTATCCTTTTCTAAAATAACGAGTGGCCTTCCGCCGCTGCTTGTAACTATTCTATGGTGACGTAGCCGCCTATTGCTACTCTCTGATTGCTCCTTCAGCAAGGTCTCACCACTCAGGTTTATGTCCAACTGGGAGACAGTCCCATTCTCACTAATCTCCTTGGACTGCAGCACCTCCAAGGCACATTGCTGTGGTTTCATGCCAACCAATCCTTTACATGCTTTATCAAGTGCTGATTCATCTCTCCTCACAGCCTTCTAGGCTACCTTCTTACTCATTATCACTTGCCTTCTTGCACCAATAAATGTATCTGCTCATGATTCTCCTATTCATTTTGAGAAAGGAGAAGTTGTCACTTGTCCCTCTGTACAATCTAAAAACAGCCCTTCCTGTGCTCATTATCTCCCCCTCCTCAGCCTCTGGAGAGAGAGAAGCTTCGTTCATGAGCATAATCAACGATGATCCCATAGGCGTTGCCAATGGCATTTTCATGCCATTGAATAGCTTTTGCAGCTTCTAATTTTAGGAACGAACCCTAAATCACAAACAATCTCTCCAACTATTTCTGTTGGTGGTCCTTCTCCATCACCAACCCTTCTCTTCCTATTCTTGCTCTACTTGCTTTGCTGAATGAGTACTCATGAGTGGCCTGAATGCTTTCTTGTAAAATCTTGATAATCAAGCTTTAATGATAGCCTTGCTGGTGGTTTTCTTCCCGAAGTTGCCCCATATCTTGCTATTGTAAAGCTTCAAAATTGGCCTTGTTTTGCACTGCGCTGGTTTTCTTGTTGTTTACATCTCATTTCCTTGTTGTTATTGTGATGCTATTAAGGGTGCTTTTATGCAAGGTTTTTCTTTTGAAAAACCAAAGGTGCATATCAAAATGAAAGCCTTAAATGGCGTCCACACCATTTTACTCATCTTCCATGAGTGAAATCCATGAGCCATGTCCTTCCAACATGCTCCAATATGGACTGAAACCAGCCCATCATTGCTTGCCACCACTCGACAAGCACGCACCTCCTCCACTCTTTGCTTGCAAGCAAAGAACCTTGGGATCCATCCATCCCATAAATCAGCAACCCTTCTCAACATGAGCATTCTTCCATGCTCAAACCAAAAAAATTATAAGGCAAAATCCAAAATACCTTCACAAAGCTTTTCTTGGCAGCTTCCTTGTTGACACCGAAGACTCCATAGCCTTCATACTTGTTGAAATCTCCATTTTCAGCTTCCATGATGATGAGCAGGCTTTCCATATTGCAAAACTCCCATTTGCAACTCTCTTGGGCAGCTTCTTCTATGCAACCTCCTTGTTGCAAATCTCCTCTCAAACTTGAGAATGGTAGCTCCAAATCTCTCTCAAATCCTCACAAATGCAAATCCAAATGATAATATGAGTGTGCATAATTTTTTCCCATATTAACTAAAAATAATGCTTAATCAAAGAACTCATAACCAAGAAATCTATACATAAATAATCACCATAACCAAGAGCCCACCCAAGCTCTGATGCCATGTTAACAATCCAAAAATGGGATCGATCATGGTGAAGGACATAGATTAAGCAACATAGTTAAGTGGGTTAAACCACACTAAGAACTCCACGAGTGAGAGAGAGAGAGAGATTGCACACTCAACAATAGCTCTATTCTCTTGCATATCACAAAATGAACCATACAATGATATAGGCCCTCTAGCCTTATCCCACTTTACACATCATCATCTATGTGGCACTCCCTTTTCCACTCTTTTGGTCAACACTCACACACCATTCAATATTACATGTGGCATTCCTATCTCACACAATATCTTGCACCTCTAGGGTGCTTTCCCACATACACACAACACAACGATTACATCTCTCAACACCCCCTCTTAATCGAGGTGTTCCACAACTCACCCATCACCCATATCAATGTAGCATTGCACAAATGCAATCACTACCTCTAGGGTGCTTTCCCACATACACAACACAACACCACGGTTACATCTCTCAACACCTTTTCCATTTGTCTTTTTCTGCCTAGGAATATTAATCTGAGCATTGCAGTATGGACAAGGCCATCTTGATGTCGCGCCTTGAGCACAACCCAACATGCATTTAATTATCTTCAAATCTCCTCCAAGATGCTAATCCACCTTGAACTTTCCTATGTTTTCTACATCTAAAAGTTGACCATCAATTTGATTTTTGATTACATCTGTTATCTAGGGAGTCCTTTCAAACATCCATGTCAATACCTCATGTGTCTCCTTCGGTACCTCGAATGCACCAAGGCACCATACCTCTTTCTCAGATTGCACACTAAAACTTGGTTTGGTAGTCTTTTCCCATGCACAGATCATGGCCTCATTCATGAGCGTAATGCTCATACATTCCAGCTTCCAACCTTTCACAATTTGGCACTCATCTAGCTTGAGCACAAATGAAAGTGTGCTCCCCAAAACTGTAAATAAATAGTAATTTACAATATTCAAAACAAAATAATCGTCTTCATTTTCTACTGAAAAACATGAATAGTACCAATTGCAAGTTCTCACCTTCTGGTGAAAGACCATAGAACTTCACCATAGCTTGTTGTAGTCTCTCAATATAAACAAAGATGTTATTGTAAACATCATAGTAAAATTCTGTACTTGTTGTCTTGATTTTCTTTCTGCTTGACCCTGTGTCTAATGTTAGTGGCCCTCTCAGTGTGATAAAACTGTCCTATAGCTCCTTGCACATCATCATTATTGATGCGCTTGACATTGTGAATCACCTTGAGTGTAGGAAATAAAGTGCCAGTGATTCCTTGTCTTAGAAATGCATCTTTTACAACCTGACGAATTGCTTGGTACCCTTTCATGCTGATTCCAACCGCATCACAAGCATGTTGAATTAATGAAGAATCGATGGAGGTGGTAATCTCGCTCACTACATTGCTGATAGCTTGGCGTATTTTAGGATGATGAGGGTCAGTAATAATTGAGAGAATATCCTTGGTATTCATAATGGCTTTGACCAAATCCTTCCATCCCTCTTCATTAGAACCACACACCTCTTGTGTAGAAAATTCCTGGCAGAACACAAATCATGACTATTTTGTTTAAATCACTGAGTGCATAATGAAAGTTTATGTTACTTACTTTGTTGTACAAATCCTTTTCTTCCGTGCTCCATCTTTAAATGCAAGAGATTCTATGTCAGCCAATGTCTTTTTGCGTTCACGAGCACCATTTGGTGTTGCTTTGAGTCATTTGATAAGTTCCTCTAGCCGTTGAATCTTTGCATTCTTCTCCACATTCTCTGCGAGGATCTCTTTCATTTTATCTGATGATGTTTTAAGTCCTTCTTGACATTGTAAAAGGCTGAATTATGATGCTTGCAATTGAGATTGGAGAATATGGGTTTTCCAAGCTCCACTTGTAGTCAATCTTCTGCAGTATAGCTCTCCTTCACCAACAAATTGCATAAAAGGTGATAAATTGTGAAAAGGAGGGTTTGCTCTTAATGGAGGGTCAGCTGGATAGAGATGCCCATCAACCACATTTTTCTCCTTAGCTATCCTACAAGCTTGGACAGATTGTGCATCAATAGGATGGGTTATTTTAGAGCTGCCATACTCTTCAGGAATACGAATGTGTAAATCAACCTTCCGTTTTCTAGCTTCACAAGGTGCTACACACACAGCTTGCAAAGGCTCCATAGCTAAGCAGAGGAAGAAGCTAAAGCAGAGAGATCCTCAGAGGGGGAGAGAGAGAGAGAGAGAGAGAGAGGGAGTGAGTGAGAGAGACTGTTAAAACTTTGCTGTTAGGTTTAACACAAATCCATTTTTCTAAGTAGAAAATGATATTTTTGATATACAAATATACTAACATGAAGTTTTTCATCAATAAATTACATTTATGAGAAAAATTAAAAAAATTTGGGGTCCCCACAATTTCGAGATCTCATGGATGTAGTGGTTCCTGATGTGACAGTTAGTTATGTTTATGGGGTTGTGGGGACTTGACAGTTAGTTATGGATGTACTGGCTCCTGACAGGCTTATGACGTAACCCTTGAATTACAAGCTTTTTGGAGGGAAAATTTTATTTTCATCATGCATATTGGTTGGGTGGTGTTTTTTCTACCTCAAAATTTGAAAAAAAAATAAAAAATAAAAAAAAATCACTTTTTGGGACCCACCTAAATACGAGAATGTTTTGCTAATGTGGAAGGGAGATATGGTGGGAGTTAATGAGAAGAAAGGAGATTTCAAACTGACAAGAAAGATTCAATTTGTAGAGAGTGAAGATAAAAAATTTCAAAAAGTAAGAAAGTATGAGAAAAGTCAAAAAGTAAGAGAGAGAGAGTATGAGAATATTCCCTTTAAAAAGTGAAACTAGGGGGGTATGGCTGATGTGGCAAGGCAAAAAATAGGGGTCATCATAGCCTTTGTCTCCCTTAAGCCCAGCTTTTTAAGCTCTAATCCCTTAAAATTAGGAATCCTTAGGAGACCCTTTTTGGGTCCAAAAAATTCCTAATGAAGAGAGAGAGAAGCTTCAATCTCTCGAAAAATAGAGGATTTTTAAGGGATAATAGAAAATATGAGTATTTTAATGTAATACTAGCATCGTATAGTTCAAATATTTTTTTACAAAAGACTAAGGATCTATTTATAGGTGAGGGAGGCCACTAACCAAGTCTAACTGGGTTCTAGAATTTTTCAAGTTCAGTTTGACTCAATTTGGACAAGATTTGGACCAGTTTGACTCTCTTTTTGATTTGGTTTGATCCAAGAGAGAGGAGAGATAAAAATATCACAATTTTTTTGAATTAAAAACTCATCCACATGTGTGAATTAGGCACCCCCTCTCCTTACCAAGGTGTCAAAAATGCATCATTATTCCAAAATATCTCATTTTTTTAGTAATATCTCATTGTTTTTAACTAATAAACCTTGTACTCAGTCAACTCTTCATCTTATGTGAGCATTTACTCATTTTTGGGTATTTTCTTTTATTCTTTGGATTTATCTCCTCCCAACACTTGGATTAATCCAATTGGCCCATTGGAACCTTAATTGGACCATAATCTAAAAATTTCTAAAAATATAGACCCTTAGGCTAAGGTCCTTTATACACATTTTCAGTTAATTCCAAATGCACATTGGAAAGTCCTTTTTGAATTTTTGTTTCAGGGGAATCCATTTTAGACACTAGGAGGATTTTATATCCAAAGATATCTTAATTTAGGATTATCTCTCTCTAGACTTTTTCTCTCTCTAGACCAAAACAGGGTAAAACAAGATCTTTCTTTTATTTCAAAGAGGGGAATAATTACAAGAACAGAAGGGGGGGTTCTTACACCTTTACACCTCAAAAGCTGGAGGGAGGAATCTTACACTTTATAAACACTCAAAATAGCTACAATGGAAGATTAACATAAGGATAGAGCAACTCACTTAAGGTCTCACTATGACACTATCCTAATGTAAGTTATTTTAGTAGCTCTTCTTATTATTGTTTTGGAATAGACTTTGCACTAGAAAATACATATAATTTCTCTAAGGAAGTTTCCCTACATAATTCTCACGAATATAAGTCATATCAATGACTCAGAGAGACCACCAATGTCCTATCTCCTCTCAATTATGGAGTAGACATTTCGACTCAATGTTTCACTTCTTCTATAATAAAAATTTGGTTTTTACCCAATTTTACTAAGTTTTTCAAACCATTTTGGGTTTTTATTTGGAAGGCGTCCATTATTTGAGTCCATGCTACCTCCCACTTTATAGTGGCATATCTAATTTTCGCTTTGACCAGGTCCATAAGCACAGCCTAGACCTCATCTAATCCCTTGGGTCTAGTCTGTCACCCTACCACTGGATCTATGGAGTTAACGTAAACTTACACATCCATAATTGAAATTCTTGATTTATTACACTCATATCCAACGAAAAACAGTTCACGCACACGCTCCCTACATTGCCCATTCGATCCACGTGGTTCAAGATTCAGTGCTTTGCAGCCTATATAGTTTGGATTTACATTCCATATATGTGGTTAACACTTGTATGGATTACCTCATCTTCGGGGCGATACTAGTATCTTTTCCATTTGATCCTGGAGGATACTCGACTAGCTTCATCATTGACAATGGTTCCTTATCCTTTCCACTTATACCAGATTATTGAGGAACCATTGCCTTGGATTTTGTATGCCTCAAATTTCCTTTCGATCCAGGAGGTTACATAGACATTCCGCCATGGATGTGATTTTTGGCTTTTGTAAATAGCCACTTGTATATGTCTTTTCTTTGGGCGTGACCACCCTTTGATTTCAAGGACGAAATCATTATAGGAGGGGATGGTTTGTAATGAAGCAACACCTTTAGTTTAGGTCTAGAACCTTGGTCATGGGCTCAAGGATAAAAGGGGGCTCATGGACTATCATTGTACATGTTTTTACATTTCTACCTTTTGACATCTTGGCTCCTTTCTCAGAGATGGCCTTTCATGGTCTTCATGGCAAGCTTGATAGCCATCCTCTTCGGGGTGGGAGGTTAACTCACTTAGGTATCATGGCCATTGTATGAGATTATCCTTAATCTTGTATTAATCCATGAATGATTTGTCCCTAATCTGAGCTTTATGATTCACTCCATTTCAAGAACCCTACACCAAGATTGGAAATTTATCACTATAGGGTGTAGGGGGTATATGTACATGAATTGAGCCTCATTAAGTTCAAGGGCCCCGTGAATATAGCCATAATAATGGTGGGGTTAGCATATCATGTTGTATTTTGTTGAATTAGTGCTAAGTCCCTCTCACTTAAGTTAATATTGTATTGGCATAAATAGAGTGTTGGTGAAGCAAAAAATAAGGAGAAAGTTTGGTGAGAGGCCTGAAGAACCATTGGAAGGTTAGCCAATGGGGCTGCCCTATCCACAAGCTTCCTTTAGGTATCATCATCTTCACGTGCGATGTGTTCTCCTTGTGTGAAGTTCAATGAGTTGAGCCTCTTGAGCTTGTAGATCCTGGTCAATTTGTAGCTCCCTTTGGTGGCGAGCTTCTTGGAGTTGGAGATTTTGGAGGAGAAGGGAATCCCTATCTGTTTGCAGCATGCCCATCTCGGTTTGTAATCCAGTTGTTGTCACAACATGCATAATCTACTCATTAAGATGAGAGATAACTTGTTTTGGTGGTAGTTAGCCAACATAGTCACCTTTTCGTTTTGGAGATCCTATAGCGTTGCCTTGAGGTCCTTGACATGTATGTCATAGCTAGCACAACTGATTTCATAGATGTCTTTGGTCTGTTCCAACTACCCTTGTAACACCTCCATATGTACCTTTAACCCTGCTTCAGTGGCCTTTAACTCTTTTTCCTTCTTCTTCCAAATGGTGCTCTAGGGCTTGGCGATCATTAGTTGTGTTAGAGAGCTTCACCTGGAGATCCAGCACTTGGTTATTCATCGTAGCCTCCAGTTCAGCCACTTCGACTCAATGCTTTTCCTCGATGCTTTCCACTTTGGAATGCTCCTCGTGCCAACTGATTGGCAAAGGATCAAACAAAATATCGTGGGGAACATGTGCATTGCTCATCTCAAGAGCACACAAGAGCTTTGATCGAGACCTAATCTACCATAGGCAGTAGCACACAAAGAGTCGTGGGGTGTGTCACTCACCTCATAAGCATGCTTGCGTTTGGTCGATCCTTGTTGTAGACTCATAGGTAGCTTCGGAAAGAAGCACACGTGAGCTCGACCTCCGCGTCACCGCTGCAAATGCCTCGTAGCTCGATTGCACTCACCGCTCAATCTCACCTCTCTCACACACACTCACACATGCATAGATAATTACACAAGAGCTTACAGCTACACTAGGCAAGAAGGTGAAAGAGTCGCGAGCAAGAGCACACAAACCACGATGGGTAGTTAGTCCCCTCACTCTTATCCTCAATGAAAAGTATACCAAATACATCACTACCTATGATTTAGCCTACAAATAACTAATATCTGACAGAGAATGTAAATATCCCAACTACTTGCATGTACTGTCAATGTCCACTGAATGCAAACAATATGGCTACTAGTAGATCACTGATGATGATGGAAACCTGCAAAGTGTATGAAAAATTAGTGTATAGATCTAGTGTAGAAATGATACTTAGCAAGAATGCCAAAATCAATGATAATGATAACGATCATTTTGAAGCTGTTGAAGATGACGTCGAAGATGTGCCAATGGCTCTGTCTGCATACCAAATGTTACTTCTGTTGTGAAGAAAACCGAAAATCGAACAAAAACAACTCAAACTGACACTCCCCAAAGATGCCTACATAAAACTTAAAGCATGCGAAAAAGCTCCAAAATGCATCAAAAACTCTCCTAAAAACATAAAAACTTAGCTAATGTAGTTAACAACTTACTATAGCGTATACTTTCTCCACCTAAAATAAAAGCTCAATGTGAGATAATCAAAAGAGAAACTCTAGGAGAAGATGACAAGGGGGTGAGATCCCAGAGAACCTTCTCTGATACCAATTGTTGGAGTAGAGATCAATGTAGCAACATACACATAGATGAGCCAAGAAAGGAGGGATAGATGCAAGCACAACACTCAAAGTAGATTGATGAGAATGAGTGAAGTGACATGATAACGTCACTTACACACACTTATAAGAGTGTACATATGCTCGGGGAAAAAAACCTCCTAAAGAGAGAAAAACTGCCCAACCCATTATTAGCCTATGTCCACACATCACTACCATATAAATGGCTACATGCCATGCACGTCACCTGCATATTTCACCTACGGTCATCATATTTTTTTTAATATCTTGCGTCTCTTAGCATAGCAAACATATGCACTTGCAACTAACCTTGTCAATGCGACTCTTCAGGTACATCTCTTAGCCGGACGGACCATGGTGGGCATTGGCCTAGCGCATGGTAGGACCCATTTCCTAGAGAACCCATTGTCATGCCATATATCTCATAGGTTAGCTTTGGATAATCTAGTGTATTGATTTTTTTAATCTTAAATGGTCTTAAGTTCATCTAGAATGGTGCTAATGCAATAGTGGAAAGAGATCCCATGGCTTTGGATAAAATCTAGTGTCTTGATTTTTTATCTTCTAAACGGTTTAAGCTCATCTAGAATGGTGCCAACGCAATAGTGGAGAAGAGATCCCATGGCATATTTGATATAGGCTTGCCAAAGTTGTGATTCTTGCTTGTCTTAATCTCTTCTTAATACTTGCATGCTTCCATGTTTATGATTGTCATTAGCTAGGGAGTCTTGTTGTTAGTTGCTTGCTTGCGTGAAAGCTATATTTTTTAATGACCCCTAGTTAGTATGTTTTTGGTGGCTTCAAGTGGTCTTTCAATCAGATCATTTAGATCCTAGATGGTGGTATGTGATCCAAGTTGCTCTTTGAAGTGAATACAATTTTTAAGACAATTAGGAAGAGGAGGAGGTGCCAATTGTGCAAGTGGGTGATGCTGGTCTAGCTAATGAACCTTGTAATCATGAAGGTACATGAGCATATAGGTTGTTTCTATATTTTTATTTGTATTTTCCAATGAGAGATCCTGAATCATTGACTATTCCCCCCACCATAGAGAAGCGGGCCCACCACGTAGGTAGTCTAGAAACATGTCAATAGCCACTGGTGCCTTCGGGTAGCCATTATTGAGGTTCGAACCCAAGACTGTCCTTATATCTGGTGTGTGTGTGAGAGAGAGAGAGAAAAGAAAGTAACGGTACCATAAAATGAGGGCAAAACTAGGACACATGGTGATCCTCGACAACAATAAAGAGAACAAGGCTACACCTTGGGTAGCCATTATTGAGGTTCGAACCCAAGACCGTCCTTGTCTGGTGTGTGTGTGTGTGTGTGTGTGTGTGTGAGAGAGAGAGAGAGAGAGAGAGAGAGAGAAAAGAGAGTAATGGTACCATAAAATGAGGGCAAAACTAGGACACATGGTGATCTTCGACAACACCAATAAGGAGAACAAGGCTACACCCCAAAACAAAACAAAAAGCTTTGGCATTATGGTGAATTGTGACGCCCATTGGGGGGTAGGTAAGGTCAGCACTCATGCCGAGAGAGAGAGAGAGAGAGAGAGAGTGTGTGTGTGTGTATGGTATGATTTTCATTTTGTTATGGGAGAGTAATGTGAATTAATACGGGGCCTACTCGAGACAGCCTTTTTGAAAGCGAGTCTTTGAGTTTACACATGAATAACCTATGAGCGACTAACCACAGCCAACTCAAGGAACTACCACTTAACAAGATTTTAATGTTTGATACATCACTTGGCAATAAAGTAGAAATGAGAAACTAAATTGTATAATGAAGTGGCCAAACATAAAAGTCTGATAATGTGGAAAGCCTTTGGTGGACCCTCAACAAAGAAAGCAAAGCCTTCTTACACCCTCTAATGTTAATGTAGTGAATTTAGCAATATACATTACTCGGTGTCATGAATTCAGCAAAGATAGGTTCGTGTTAAGAGACGACTTGGTTTAGACCTAAAATTTCGAGTTCCAAAACTTACACATCACGATCTTTTACCTGACCTCAACTGCTACTGGTTTGTTCCAATCTCAGACACTAAAGAGTTGTTACTCATCTAGACTTGTGGTTTGGACACGTTGAGAAATCTTGCCAAGCAATCTATAGAGCATGAAGTAGTTCCTCGTTCTCAAAAATAACTCACGGAAAATAATGTTTTCACTTGTTAAGATAATGTTTGAAATGAACTTCATAAATTGAAAACTCATAAATTGAACTAGATTTTTAGATGGATACCCCAAATCTGTCTAGCATTCCTGGACTCTCCCAGAGTCAAGATATGATCGCTTTGCCTTCGAAAATCTCATCAACTCCGCTACAACCCAAGAAAGCAAAGTGACAATCCCACTTTCTGCCGCCGGATTCAAATTGTCCTTGACCTTCAAGGCATTGCATAAGTGCCATAGCTGGGACAGTTTCGAAATCCACAAAAATTAAGACTATGTATTTTTTTATTTTTTTATTTTTTTTACCAAATAAGACTATGTATTTGCTAGCATGTTTGCTCCATCTCCACTCATTGTCTTGCTCCATGAAGCACATGCATCCTTGATTGTGGGCACCATTACTCCATTTTAGGGTCACGAGTCCCCCAAGGATTATGCTTCTGAAAATTTCAGCAACCTGGCTTAGAAACTATGCCGCAAAGACCTTTTGGTATCATTTTTAAGTCCCCGAACGATGTTCTATGCCGCAGAAGACCTTTGATATCATTTTTCACTGAGCAAGAAGCCCAAGGTTGAATCCTACTTCATCACTGCGAAACAGCGAATATTGGTGCTGAGCAGCGAAATTTTGCTGCTGCTAAGCAAAAACTCTGGAGTAGAGCACTCAGAAACTACCGAAATTTCTTTATTTTGAATTTTTTCCATAAAAGGATACAAGCCCTTTCTCTGCTCTCTCTTGCTGGCTCTAGAAAGGGTAGAGTTAAAAACTCACAGCCAAATGCCAGCCCCATCTTTCTAGCCTCAATTTCCTAACACACTAACTGCCAATGGTAGTTGACTCACCTTACACACATCAACAGACGATCTTTACAAACTTTCCTCCTCCTTAACAAACCCATCTTCCTACTCACCAACTAAATAAACCTGAATGAGTCTCCAATATCCTAAGTTACCTTACATTTTCTGAAGATGTAAGCTAGATATGTAAGCACAATATGCAATAACACCTGTTTCAACTTACTGGTCATACATTCATTCGCATAAATAAAGAAGCTAGGTTCGTGATGTTCAACCAAGCCACCAGCGCTCACACAGGAAAGTTACCATAAAACACAACAATGGCTATTGAGCCACTAATTGCCTTAATGCGTGGACAAACTCTCTTGTTCAACTCTTTATAATCCTTCCCTTGTGCATGCACCCAACCTGTCCTAAAAATACTTAATTGTTTCTGCTAGATCAGCAACCTTGTTCACTTTCTACGGCACATCTGGCCATGAGAAGGTTGAAGAGGAAGTACATGCAGATTTTGTGATCAATAAGTAGATTATCTCCCAGTGTTATATCATAAAGAGCTTGTTAGTTTGAAATCAGACCACTAATGGTCTCCCAAGTTTACGTTAGACCTGGGCTGCAATGAAAGAATTATTGAATGTTTCCTGAGAAACGTACATGCTTTTACACAGTATCCGAATTTTTCTCAGCTGCATCAAAAACACCCTCCAGTTCAGCAATTACATCATGGTTGGCAAAAATATGCTTCACAGCATTCTTTGCCAAGTACCGCAAATCTGATTTTGTCAAACCTATTTCAGCAACCACAGACAACTTGTGATTATGACAGCATAAGAGAGCATATAATGTGACGGTCATTCTAAGTTAGAAATAGAAACTACCAAGAAGCTCAGATAGACAACCATATTAAACCCAAAAAGCAATGACATGAAACAACTTACCAAAGCAAACAGCAGCAAGAGCATATTCACGGGAGATGTCTGTCCCGAAGATTCCGGGATCATCAGTGCAGATGATCAAGGGATGCCTTGATTTGTATAAAGCAGCTGCAAACCAAACATCATTTTTTAACTACTTTGGCCAAAGCATTCAGCAGTCTTTCCTACAATCCAACTTCCATCTTCCAACATTAGCATCCCTTTACTAATAGGATTGTGTAAGTTGTGATGTCAGTTCCTGAATTTCAAGTGCCAATGGTTTTTTTTAGTTTGTTGTAACACAGATTTACATGTCAAGCTATATGTATTATTATAAAAAAAGCCAAGGACACCCAGGATGACCATGTAAAAAACAACTCTCTAATCTTGTTATAATATGTTCCATCTAGAAAGCACAACAACTAAGTTTTGGAGACAAAAAGATAGGAAGGTCTTCGACTCAGTGAGATGACCACAAAAACAAAACTTTGGTGACAAAATGACAAATGCCTTTTTAAAATTGAGTGGTTCCCCTTTGACTGACTTGAAAAACAGCCAGGCGAACAAGGTCCCTCAAGAGCAAAGGGGAAAGAATTCCTCTTGAGCAAAGAGGATTTCTCACAGCAACCTGCTGGTCACAAGCATCTTAATGCCAATATTCAAATTCAGTTGGAATTCACCTACTAACTAATTCAATGTCAATAACACGAATCCAGAGCCAATGCCTTGGCAGTGATATCTTTCCCTTCCTGTGTGCAGATACCACACATTCACACAATACCACACAACCTTTAAATTCCATTAATAATATTTCTGTTTGCAGATTCCACACATTCACACAATACCACACAGCCTTTAAATTTTATTAATAATCTCATACAGCACTGTTGGTAACAGGGCATGGGGCCTGCATAAGAGTGAATTGCACATAACTGCAGCAAGCATCAGTGTGTGGATCCAGGACTTTGGCAGGCCCATGGGAACTAGAGGGCAAGGTGGTCTGATAAATACAGGTCTAGCCAGCCTGTAGAAGCATGAGCAGATGCTACATCAGAGGGCCAGCATTGAGGTTTTTTGAGCTGTGTGTTTTACATCAGAGGCAGCTGCTATTCCCAAAACGCAAGCATCTACAATCAGCTTATACTAGCGATTTCAGCAAAACGCAGGTCATTCAGCCTGTATGAAGGAAAACCCATATCATTCAGCCTGCAACAAGAAAAATGCAGCACATTTTTGCTGTCCAGCAGAGAAGACATCTCAGGCCATCATTCAGCCCATGACACCCTCTCTATGCACCTCATCTAGGCGAGTGAAAACAGGGCTTTACAGCCCTACAGAAATTTGGGACTTTTCTGAAATATGGAGAAAATCATCAAAATTGAAGCCTTTGCATCCGTAGAAATTTGGGCCTTTGTCAAAATCAAGCCTCCTACCTCAAATTGGAGCTTCTACAGTGCCATGGAAGGTCCAAGCATCTACATTAGGCCATCGTTACCTGAAAGAGACTACTCTTCACCAACATACATTCAAGGGGAAGTTTTTAAAACTTGCAAAATTATCTTTTTTTCCTATTATGTTTGAGTCATGGGTTCTCTGGCCGGATAGTCCCCCAAAATCTGAATTAAATATTGTGTGTGTGTTTCCTTTTGTAATGCTCCATCATTCCCTCTCTACCGGGTTGACTTGATAGACTCTCATCTTGTGGTCAAGCTCTTATATCACGCTAAACATGAGAGTTCGGGTCTTGGCATCACTGTGTTCTTTTGTATCACGTGATTGCAGTTTAGAGTCCATATCATTGTGACTAATGAAGGTCTAACAGGCATCACCTCCAGCAGTCCAAAGGCGGGTTTGTTGGGTATTTCAGAGTTAGTTGGTGTGAACACCCTCTTTGGGTGTGAACAGGCCTTATTTGGTTTTGGTCAAAAGGTAAGGCTTGATGCCTAATAAAGCATGTACTTCGGTGGTTCTATTAACATTGAGCATCATTTGAGTTGTGCGATCTCTCACTCTCTTTATCTCTGTGCACCAACTTGTCATAGCTTGAACCTCCATCTCTTTGCACGTGCTCCAAGAGGGGCAGATCGATGTGTCGTCTGTGGTCGTGGAAACCAACTATCCTCACCTGCTAGGGACGGCTAGGATAGTCCTTCAAGATTGTCAAACTGGGCTGTAGCCCCATCCCAGGTGTAGAAGAGGCTGGCCACAAACTTGTCCTCAAAGGAGGCACTTGTTAGCATTCATGGTGCCAGGACCTCTTGAGATTGTTGACGACCATCATGGCATCTTTGCCTTTGAGAGAACCGCTGGCTGCATTGGGACCCAAGGCATAGTTGTCACGGTACGAAAATACGATACCGTACAGGAATTTTTGGTATGATATGAAATTTCGGGATACCGTACGATAAAATACGGTTTTTTTTTTAACACTTACAAACTATGGAGCTTCAAGCTTGAATGTGAGGAAAGGTTGGAGGGGAAGGAGTCTACAGTGCTTGAGGAACCAAAACATGGAGATGTGTCTCTCCCAGTTGGATCTCCCAATTGTCTCCAAAAAAGAGCCTGCATGGGTAATGCGATACCAAAGGTCTCCTAGTGTAGCGTTTATGACTAAGGGACCGTCCTTCAACAAACATGGGCAGTGCATCTAGGGTGATAAGTTTAGGGACCATGGTAGCAGGGGAACCCCGTTTCTCCCCATGGGGAACAGTGGAACGCGTTCCCCCATGGCCAGCATGAAGGGAACGATGGAAACGGGGTCAAGAACGACCAGGTGTGGCAAAACGGCCGTGGAACGCCAAGGAACACCAATGGACCGCCAGACGGAACGGTGGCCTACCGTTCCCCCACGTGGGAACGATGACATGGATTTTTTAATTTTTTTTAAAGAGAAAAGTACTGCCCGATGCCCGTACTGCTGTTGCCTTTCGCCCGTCGCTTTTCCGAAGTTCGCTCGTACTGCTGTGGCCAACCTCCAGCCTACCCGACACCCGTACTGTTGTCGCCGACCTGTAGCCAGCCTATCACCTGTGGCCCAGTACTGCTCTCACCTGCCTACCTACCCGTACTGCTCTGTACCAGGCAGTACGTCTAGCCGACCTGCAACCTGCTGCAGCTGCCAAGTCGCCCCAACCTCCAGGCCCCCAGCCCTTGCCGTGTACAATGTACACTCTGACTGTACACTACAGTATACAAGTCTACAATAGTAGTACACTCAGCACTGTGCCTGGTACCAGCCTGCAAGCAGCAATAGTGCAACCTGCCTGGGCCCTGTGCAACAGAGTGATCAAGACTCAAGTTCAACAGTTTACATCTTTACAAGACAAGGCAGCAAGCTTTTCTCTTTCTTCTCTCTCTCTCTCTGTTTGAACTTTTAGTGTTTTAAAAATTACCTATGTCACAATCTGGACTGCACAATCTCTCCCCATTAAACAATAGACAGAAAAAGGACTCATTTCTCTGTAATGGTTAACTTTGAAAGTCTATTCAACTTTTTGCCCAAATTTGCAGAAACCATGGCTTACTCGGGTTCAAAGCGATCGGCTTCGAATGCTACTTGGTGGGACGAGGTTGAAAGGCTAGAAGGTATTCATCAAAGGAAGGTGCAACACGATGGAAATGCAAGCAATGTAACAAAGAGAAGTCAGGAGGAGCAAACCGTGTGAGAGCACATCTATGCCATGTAAACAATGAAAAAGCACAAGTGAACAAATGCCCAGGGACAACACTTGAAATGCGTAGAGAGCTTTCGGCAAAGTACCCCAGTGAAGAGGAGAAAGCATGTGCACGAAAGAAACCGACAATTGATGCATCTTACTTCAGTAGACATGGGGAAGATGTACACTTGGGAGATGGACAGCAGTATGGAGAACTTGGGAGCTTTGCATTTTCCCAAGATTCGCAGCCTATGGGTGCAAGCTCTGGCAAGCATCAAACCTTGGGAGTAGCTTGGGATCCCGCAAGAAAGAGAGACTAGATGCAGCTGTTGCAAGGTTCTTTTATCATGATCATGTAGCATTCAATGTTGCCAGGTCTCCATATTTCATTAAAATGGTCCAGGAGATTGCACGGTATGGCCCAACATACAAGCCTCCTTCGTATGAGACACTACGCACCACCTTGTTGCAAAAGGAGAAAGCTGCAATTGAATGTGCTTTAGAGTCTGTGCATGAAAGTTAGGCAAAGAATGGTGTCACTTATTGCAGATGGCTGGAGTGACACTCAAACAAGGTCCATTCATGGCATGGTTGCTTATTCTCGAGGAAGACTGCAATTCATTTTCTCACATGATGCTTCTCAGACTGGAAAAACTTCAGATCAGTTTGTGGAAGAGTGGCCCGAAGGTATTGAGAAAGTTGGACCAGAGAATGTTATTCAATTCTTAGCTGATGGTGAGGCAATAAATAGAGCAGCTGGTCTTCAGCTTGAAGACAGGTATCCACATATCACATTTAGTCCATGCTTTGCTCATTGTTTGAGCAACTTATTGAAAGATGTTGGCAGCTTGCAATGGGTTGGACAATCAAAAAGGCAAGGAGATAATAAGCTTCATTCAAAACCATCAGTTTATTTTGAATGAATTCCGCAAGAGATCGCCCAAAAAGGATCTCTTGAAGTACTCAGAGACACGCTTTGGTTATAACTTTCTCATGATGAAGAGGTTATCCAAAGTGCACTTGCCTTTGAAGCAGTTGGTTGTATGCAAATGAGTGGATGGGATGGGCTCTTTCTCAGTCAAGAGCTGGCATAGAGGTTGCAAGAACCGTACAAGACTTCACATTTTGGGATGAAGTCAACACTATCAATGCTATGATGAAGTCGATCATGCGCTTGATGCGGATTACAAATGGAAGGGAGCCATGCATTGACAAGGTTTATGAGGGGGCTGACCGAATGATCAAGAAAATAGGAAAAATGGGCTTGTCTGATGAGAAATATGCAGAGGTTCGAGAATTATGTGAAGTACGATGGAATGGTTATTATTCTCCTATGCATGTTGCTGCGTATGTCTTGGATCCCAAGTTCCAAGGATGTGGACAAGAGGCCGATGATGAGGTGATGGATGATTGGGAGACGATGCTTTCTAGGCAGGTTCGTGATGTAGATAAACGAAGGTTGATGAAAGACCAACTTGGATTTTATCGCAGCAAGTTGGGAAGGTTTGGATCGGCTAATGCACAGAGAGATAGGTTTATGGTAGGGACTGCTTTATGGTGGGAGAATTATGGGACTCGTACACCACAGCTTCAATCATTGGCAGTAAGGATCTTGTCTCAAGGTGCAAGCTCCTCTCCGATTGAGCAACTATGGAGTGTGTTCGGCCATGTTGCATCCAAGAAGAGGAACAAATTTGGGACAAAACAAGTCAATGACTTGATTTTTGTAAGTGCTAATTTGTGCTTGCTTGGTGATATGGCTTCTCCCAAACCAGAGAAGTTTTTATTGCTTGATGAGGAATCCTCGGATGATAAGGAGACACATAGACTTGCAGATCCTAGTCAGGATGGGGTTGAAGATTTGGATGCTGCAAATGTTGGTCTTGATGATATGGCTTTCTTGGATGACATAGATGATAGTCTCCTTGATGGCATGTAGCCATGCATGATATCTCCTTACTATTTGCATGTCACCTTGAGGCTTGGACTTGGGTTGTTTCTTTTATCTAGGCCGTGGGCCACATTTTGTGCTTTTTGTAACTTATGTCATGTGTGATGTGGGCTAATTTATTTTGACTTGTGAGATCTGTTCAGTGTTAGTATCTAGCCATGCAAATTGTGTGGTGCACTAGACTTTAGTGTCTCTAATTTGGTTATATAAATGAGCATTGTATGTTAAGATTTATTGTCATTTCTAGGAATTATCTAGGTCGTTCCCTGTTTCCGTTTCCCCTCTTTTTCCCGTTCCCGTTCCATTGCTATGAACGTTGCGAAGTATTGCGGGCATTTGGAATCTTCATTGAGCACGATTTATATTTTTTAAAAGCATTTGGAATTTTTTTCTCAAGTTTGGGGGAGGCTCGTACCGTACAAAACCATACGATATCGTACGGTACCGAATCGTACGAACTGTGCGGTACGAATAGGTTCGTACCGATACGAGAAAAAACCATGACCCAAGGGAGTGGTACTAGCGTGACTCCCCCATTCGGCCGGCCCCCTTCTTCAGTATTCAGCCAGGTTACGCCACCGCATTTTTCTACAGAAGATGGATGACACTCTACTGCTTCCACCTACTAGCGGGCCCACGATCTCTTTTCTGGTTTTCTTTCAGATTTTTGGCATCAGCTTTGGGAGAGCTTTCAGTCTTGGAAGATTAGCCTCTTCCTTTGGCATTTTGCTTACAGAAGCCTAGCCGTGGGCAGGTGGTTAGCCATTGGAAGCCACCTAGATTCATGCAGTAATTGTGGAGCCCTACAAGAGTCACAACGCTACTGCCTTTGGGATTGCTCGAAGGCGCAGCAGGTCTGGTGAAGGAGTCTTCATTTGTTCACATCCAAACCCAGCACTCTCCACATCATCACATGGGGCACAATTGCTTGGGGTTGCAGTCTGCTCTTAACACACTTTCTTTATGACTAATTACAAGGCGCTCTGTTTTTTTTGCAGCCGTAATGACTACTTGGTAACTTTCCACACCACTTTTCCAACCTGAACAGGAATCCCAATTATGAAAACACATCCAAAACCAAACAACCAACATGACGTAATATGTAAATTTTTGCAGGTAAAGAACCCAGCCCTGGATCTGTCAGCATCCAAAAGTAGGCAACCCTATAAGTGACTAAATGTTGGAATAATAAACTGCCATGAAGAGCTTCACCCACATTGAAATGGCATACTCAAAGAAAAGAAAGCATGCCAGATCGGCTCATAACAATAGCAAGCTAAGGAAAAAAGACCACAAAGCATAAACCTAAAACTCGCAAATCTTCTAGCTTGCTAAGCAATTGACTTGGCTTAAAAACCGTGAAGTGAATCCATAGCTTGGCCATGGTAGCAGGCTGTGAGTTCTTCTATAAGCAAGATGTCTACAGTAGATGATCTCTGTGTGATTTGATGAAAGTCACAATCCAGGTATATGATTGAGTTATTTGCATGATCAGCCTAAGTCCCTGTGCTCCACAAATCAAAAGTTGGCGAGCCTAGGTAATCTTTCTTTTCGTCCTAACAAGTCACTCTAGGTAGGCTGCATTTAACTCAAGCAAAGGAATGCAACGCAACTCAATTAGATTGCCTCCAAGGTTCAACAAAACGGGTCATTGAAATTCAACACAGAGGAGAGCACATTAACTTTAAATTGATAATAAAACTAATAATAGAATGGAAATTTCACCAAGTAACGTAACACACGTGAAGCATTAACAACTGTAGCAAAACAATTATACCAAAATGGTGATCCCGTATAGCAGGCACCGTTTCTGTTCGAACATTTGAAGTAAGACAGATTTCAACCTGAACATATAAGTCAAAAGATAAACTAATGAGCTCAAGGGACCACCACTTCAATGAAAGCTGTGTTGTAAAACTCTTCTCCACTAATAAGGTTATTAATTACTTTGAATATATGCAGGAGATTATACTCATTCAAAAAAGAGAGATCACCATGCAGTTCTTAACATAAGCTTTTTTTTTTTTAAGGTTCAGAGGCTGACTTTCAATGAACAGATGAAGGGGTATAAAAGTGTTTCCAAAACTTAAATCAGGCAATGTGATACTTGGTTATGCTCCCCCTTCCCTGCAAGTTAGCCTCCTTTCTCCTTGTCTCCACCTATACTTTACCCCAGCAACCCCACCTCACTTTCTGGGAGCAGTTGCATATTTGTGTCCCCGTTGCTCCCTTTGATAGAGATGCTACTTTGTTTATTCTCGATCCCTGTAACAGGGAGCTCAAGCCTTAAAGCAGTTCACTAACAGGGAGCTCAAGCCTTAAAGCAGTTCACTATTAACTTATTAAATACACAATTAAGTATAAATAAAAAATGCAGAACTCCAACACCAAAAACATTTCATAAAGGTATAGAGCATTCTGAAATGTTTTTGGAACGTATTCCATAAAATGCCTCACAACCAAGGATGAAGTCTGAGCTTGTGGTATCCTCCTTGGCTTCCAAATGCTTGTTTTCATCTGAATAGCACGCATCAACAAGTGCCAGATACTGCTTGAAGTAATCCTCATCCGACCATTTGGCATCAGTGGTCGGATACTTCTTGAAATTCACAAGATAACGCCTCTGGACTTTGCCACCTGCAAGTTTTCGTTTTTTGTGGAACACAATATGCTAAGGCTGCAAAACCTTTTTTCAGGCTCAACCACTTCCAGTGGATCTTCCAAGACTGGATCCACCAGCTCAAACCCCACAATATTTCCTCAAGACCCCGAAACTTTTCTGGTGACTATGCTCTTTGGTATAACAAACACTTGCATACATAGGCCTCTGTCCTTTTTTTATTTCTTTGCTTTTTAACCAAGAAAGGTCCTTCTACTAGTGTAGAGCACGCATGCCTATGCGCTAGGGTTTTTAGAGATAGAAAGAAAGGTGCAACGGAATCAATCAGACATATAGCACACGAGTCCTAAAATATTGTATGTATTATGTACAAGAAAGAAGTGTTACAATTGGAATTCAAGTACAATAATTGTCTGAGAGAACGAACACGTGAATTCACAACCCACGACTACTGAACACTATATTGTAAGGAAACGCTCTATAGGCTCCAATCACTAGGAGAGTGCACTCATGTTCAGATTGATGGGCTAGCTATGCCCGACTGCCCTACAAGCAACTGCTCTCGCGCTTGTTGCCAACAAGGAGTACCTACAGGTAAGGGGTGTCACATTCTCCCTCACTTGCATCGCAATTGCTCTCAATTGCACGGTGTCCACATAAAGCGCCCTCTCATAGAGGGAAAAGATCCAAGCAAAGCTCATCCATGTACCCAAGATCTAGAGACCACTCTGCATCCAGTGCGAAGGCTCACATTCCATCCTCACTACGTCAGCACAAAGACATGCAAAGAAACCTACGAAAGACCAGCTCTCACCTGATACAGCAATACCCATTTGTCCAACTATTCTCTTGTACACACAATATGTGATGCATGGATATGGAATACACTATGATGTTATGTTGTTATGCTTGTATGTTTATCTTGTATCTTTTATCTTGTTGTTGATCCATGCCTCCTACTCCATGCTCAATTGTACGTGTGTACTCCATGGCTATGTATGTAGGAGCATGTGTTTTTCCCATGTTAGCAAGGTGATGGTAACACTTGGACATCACCACGGGACGAGAAGCTTCAATCTTCTCCTTGCCCACAAGCTCTTGATTAGAAGTCAAATGCCTAATCCATACGTATTTCTTGCAAGAAGAGAGATTAGAAGCATGCATGATTCTTTGTTGATTTTCTTGATTATAGATTACTCATAATGTTTATCTTTTATCTCAAAACCCCATGAGAAGGGAGATTAGCATGATTATTGGTGATTTTTGAGATTATATTATAAATCATTGGGAGTTTTATTCTTAGTTATTCTCATAATGTTTATCTTTTATCTCAAAACCCCATGAGAAGGGAGATTAGCATGATTATTGGTGATTTTTGAGATTATATTATAAATCATTGGGAGTTTTATTATTCTTAGTTATCTAAAAGTATTCACAAAGGGTGTTGATGTTTGGCTTGTAAGTTGTTTCATGAAGTGAACGATACATGAGAAAAGACAATTTTTGAGCGAGCATGAGGGTAGGTTGTGAGGATTACTGTTATTACTTAGTATTTCATCCACTGCAACAGGAAGACAGCATCTATAGCTAGCCGACCTGCAACCTCAAGCATATATGAAGGCATAGAGTCATCATTTATTTAGTCATTTATGATTCTCAGAAGTAGAAGTCATCATCCATCATGTGCCAGAGGTCACCCCTTCGGGGCTGACCAAGGGCCTAACCATGTGTAAGCATTCAGTCACCTTTTTGTACCATATGAATAAAGAAAACCTTGACACCAACTATCTCTCTCTTCGTCTCTCTCCTCTGTCTTAATCATGTTTAAATCAGCATCTTATTCTTAATCAAGCTTAGGGTTGTGGATCAGTACGACAAGGCTTCCGCGCATGCAACAACGACAAGTGTGAAGACTCTCCCTAGCCAAAAACTTGCCTAGCATCATGCAGTTAAAACATGCTTGGCATGTTCAACCTGAGAAATGAAAAAAGTTAAGACTCACACACACACATCTTCTTCATACTCATTCTCCAGTTCTAAAGAAGCCTCCTCCTCGGACTGCTCCTGTAACTATAGAATATCCTCTTGTTCAAGATCTCGCAAAACTACCTCTTGTAGAGAACACTCCCGATCTAAACTCTAGCCACTTGTGAAATTCTGCATATGGACCACCATCCTTGGCTTCCAGAAGCCCCACATATCCCTGCCGATGAAGGAATCAAACAGAAATCCACATTGTTGCATCGACATTGTAATCGCCAGTACCTTCGGGCACTAGTATGCTCATACCAACATTTCCCTGCTTACAAGGTGCCAATGATTGGTCCTCCCTATGGAGCATACTCCAAATAATACGTCTTCCGATGCATAGAGGAAAACACTCCGTCCTCCAAAGATATCTCCGATGAAAGCTCGTCTTCAAGCACGACCCCCTGTGGCATGGACGTGTTCGTGTGTGATGCCATCTGTGCAAAAATCACCTCTATTGCTGAAGACGGGGAAGACTCTTTGGCGAACTCTCTCGATGGTGAAGAATCCTCCAACAAAACTCCCCCACTAGAATTGGGCTTACCCTTTGCAACTCGTACAAGGCCTGACTGAGCACAATCCTTGCCCTTCGACTTCTAATCTTGTTGGGTCCAAAGTTAGAACTCTCCCACGCCATGACCACCCTGTCGAGGTGGGTTACCATGGCTGCCATACTAGAAAGCACTTCCATAAGTACCTCTGAATCCATGATGAAGAGCCAAAACCAGTGATAAAGAGAAAGATGCAGAAGTTTGCAGCCCTTCACATTGGGGAAGGGTGCGTGGGATAAGGGGGGTACCTATACACCAAAATGACACCAAATAATGACTTTTCCCAAATCCGAACTTAGTGTACTCTTGGAATTTAGGGCCTCTACCCTATCCAAACAGTCAACAATGCACACGGGTGCTAGACAAGGAAAAAATGTACAGGTCCACTAGGCTCTCACAGAGAACGGGAGTAGAAGACAATATAACCTTGAGCTTCTCCAATGCAGATAAAAGATTGTAAGACCAAGAAATCCGCAAAGCCAATGTACATTTTACGATATAGGCTACAAAACAATGGCCTCGATCTTCTTTGGATCCATCAAGATTTTATCCTTGGAGATGACATGTCCCGGAAAAGAAATTTTGACCATGAATATGTTCGTCTTCCGAGGACAAGGCTTCAATCACGACTCTCTCGGGGCATGCTTCCCATGCTCATCATTAGTTCTGCTAAAGACCAAGATATCATCTAGCTACTAGAAGAACTGGATGGATAGTTGTCTTCTAAATATCGTTCCCATGTCAATGAACATGATGGTATCCCGATTTCAAATCCAACTTGCTAAACTGCTCCGCCCTTGCGAGTTAATCCAACAAATCATCAATGTGGGACAGCAAGAACTTTGTTCTTGATGGTGAGCTTGTTCAGCACCCCCAACAATCCACACACATACGCATACTCCCATCCTTCTTCTTGACCAAAAGAACCCGAGCTCCAAAAGGAGAGCAGCTCCAACGGACCAACCCTTTGGCCAACTTTTCCTCAAACTATTACTTGAGCTCTGTAAGTTGAGGACGACTCATCCGATATGGAACAAGAGACGAGGGTTTTGCACCAAGCATAAGCTCAATACAATGGTCCTTAGGCAGGGACAGCGGTAAATCCTCGGACATATCAACATTGAAGAGATGTCCATGCTTGTCCAGAATGCGTTGTCGATATGCCACCAAATCCTCCAAGTCTTTACAGGCATGACCACCCTCGAGCACCGCCCGCTTCAACTGAAAGGTGGATACAACCACAAAAAGGCCGGTGTGAGACTGTAACATGCAGCGGAATTAAACATAGATGTAGAATCCTGTCACACAAAGTCTCACACCGTCTTCTCTATCCTGAGTATTGTGAGTCTTTAGCAATCCACTTTAACACTTCAAACTTCAAGAGATGAGAGAGAGAGAGAGATAGAGATCTGTACACCTTATTGGGTCCCATATTACCCACTGAAGGGCGGCGGGCCCCCTCCTATTGCTAGGAGTATTTGCTTTATTACTTTGAAGAGAATGACTGACTTTGGGCTGTAGATAAGCCAAACGCAAGACCTTCGAAAGACCAAAAGTCAGGCTGAATGTACACTGCTATAAAACACCAATGATGACCAATCTCGATGCCAATGCACTCTTCCAATGGGCTGTAGGAAGCTGCAAACTGTGGCTGAGAAAGGGGCTCCATTCTAGGCTGTGAATATGCAACGATGAGGTCTGAGTATGTTGAGTTTTCCTTCACCCGGGAGGATGGAGAAAACGATGAGATATGAATGCTGAGATCTGTTGTGGGCTAAGAAGGGGGTGAAGCACTTCTTCACACCGCTGCGTTTCTACTTGTTGAATGCTTGTATGCTGAAAACGATGATCAATGATTTGCTGAATGCTGAGATGGTTGATGAGATGCAATGCTTGCTATTTATATGGGTGTCTAGAGCTGGTCGGCTGGCTACAGAGCTGGCCGACTGCTGATGATAAGCTACACGACTTGTATATGTGATATACGCTGAATATTATGCTAAATAAGCTGGCCGACTAGATGATAGATGATAATGTTGGATAAAATGGATAATAATATTCTAAGGCTTATGCGATGGATTATATGCTTATGCAATGCCATGAATGCTAATGCAAACCCTAAGGCTTCTACATGCATGAATGATTCTCTTCAAGTGGGTTAAGGGACTTGACTGACACTCTAAGGCTGAGGAAAGACTTACGTATCTCATGCTTGAGATATCCCGAACTGGGGCTTACAATGGGGACACAGCATACGACAAAATCATATCCTAAAGGGTCCTACTGTTGTACAATGATGCACTGATGATGAGCCATCTTGTCACCATGCGCTACAGTGCAGAGTGCATGTGATAGAGACGGTAAAGATTACCCAATCACTCTAGGCGGTGGCGGCCGAACGTATCTTGGAAAATCAACATGTGCTCCTTGTGATTGACCACACCTACATGATCATAAAACCATGGTTGCCTAGAATGACATCCACCTCATCCAAAGGCGCCACCTTGAACGCACAACATCCATAAAAATCTCCAAAAGCCAGCGACACATCCTCAAGGTCTCTACAACCCGAAACTAGTTTGATTTATTCCACTTGTCCCTCACAGTGATGGGTAGGAGTCTAGGACTACGCGACTAGTGTCCACCATACACACGGTCTCAAATGATGACCTCTAAGACTCCTCTCGGTTGTCCAATGACAACAAGGCAAGAAGGCAAGGAGACAAAGTGGAACAGATGCACAAGTCTCTACATCAAATTTGGAGTGGATTCAGAGACCTAAGGCAAGGTTATCTGTAAAAAGGTTGCCAGGAAGGCAAGGATGACAGGTATGGGAGACCATATGTGGAGACAAAGGATGATGATAGTCATCCAAGGTCAAAGGTTGGAATCCCATCATCAAGTTTAGCAAAAGGAGATGTCATATGCATGCACATGGAAATGCTTAATCCGAGGCTAATCCTTGATTTGCAACAAATAAACATTTGCTTAAGGACACTAGCCAAGCTCACATAGGCTCAAGAAAAGCTCAAGTTGAACACAACTAATGTCAGCTTCACAGGCGTACCTCTAGTCAGCAAGATTTATGTGATTTATTTGTCTATGAGAGCTGGCGGACAACAGCAGTCAGCCAGTTGGCCTGGTTGTAAGGCATATAATATTGATCATTGTTAGACACCTCACTCCCACTTGGGGCAGGTCTAGGATACGACCCTTGAGGTCTAGATTAGGACTTCTAGGTTGCTAAAGGCAGCCGACATCTTGAAACCTTTTGTACTATATGAAAATACTCAATGATGTCTCCATGAAGTTGAAATTACTAGACAGTTGGACTATGTGCGATTTCTTCCACGTCATGGTTGAAGCCTTATGTTGGACCATCTTTGCAAGAGATTCCGGATGAGCAGCAGCCTAAAGCGATCGACGAAGCAGAGGTTATCAAGCCCGAGCAAATACTCCTCCACAAGTGGAAGGATGGTTTCGGGCAAAGACTCAGGTAGTTCTACCCTAAATTCAAAGACCGAGGAACTCACAAAGCCGTTTGGCTCAGCAGCGAGTTCCTCCAAGAGTACCCAGGTCCCATAGATATTGGCGGACTACTTGGAGGCCATGCAACTACTGCCAAGTTATGCAGGACGGAATGTCACATGCTCCCATGCACTGAGGTGGCATGTGACACACTAGGCCATCATAAGAGCTATACTTTGTATAGATTTAGTACCTTTTTGGATCATTTGTCATACGTCATGACCCGGTTGTGAGCCCTAGTCTAGGGACATGTCCGGCACGAGCTACATAGGTCTTTCCAAGCCTTCGGTGTCAGAGTCTGTCACTTAAAAGTTAACCCACTTGGAGAACAGTCCGTTCATGTAGGTTATCCTAGCATAGGAGTCCATAGCAAGCATGTAGAAGCCTAGGGCACAAGGCATAAGGCTTGCCTTATGGCCACGCTTCATGGCATGGAACATGGGCAGCATAGCCCGAAGTCTTCTTCGGCATTCAGCCTTCATTCTTGCATCTCCCTTAGCAGATCTGGGTGTGCATAAAGGCTTCCAAAGTAGCTTCACAGTTGTCTTCAGTCTGCTTGATGGTTCAGCCAACTTTTGGTCTCCTCGTCCTTGCATTTGGCAATCCTCAGTCAACTGTCATCAAGAATTTTTTCTGCATTGTAATAAAGAAGTTCTCCAAAGCAATAAAGCAAATAGTCCTACTTGGGGGAGGGGGCCCTTAAGTGGGTAGACTGGGACCCAATCTGGTGTTGAGTCTAAATATTCTCTCTACAGCTTTATCTCCTGTGAATAAAGATTAAAGCGGATTGCTTCATGCTCACTAACATAACAGTATAAAGAAGGCCTTGGTGCACGATCATACTGATTGTGTGGCTAGTTCCAACGCTACTTATCGAATGAGAGAATCAGTTTAGGGAAGATAGCTCGTGGAAGAGAGTTGAATCTTTCAAGCGGTAATCCCCAGATTTCCTTGCAGCGATTTTTTGTTTAACACCGAGGTCGTCTTCTGAAGGAGGGCATATGCTATGTACCCAACACACAGCTAATTTGGCTTTAATACTGAGGCTAGGCTAATGCTAGTGAGACACTCTAATGATGGATTTATAACACTATATTAGTATAAGTTGATTATAAGTTAATGACCGTGTGTAAAGAGGCCTAGAGTTAAGGGAACCTCAACAAGTTATTTAAGTAAGTTGGGGTTAACTTAATTCATGGCACTTCCATCCGTGAAGACAATCCTGGGAAGTCAGGACTTGGAACAAGCATATGCTACACTCAAGCCTAACACCAGTGAGGTGGGTCCTGGTGGCATGGGATGAGCAATCGTGGTCAACTATGGATGACAACAACTTGTATGTGATGCTGCTCTCAAAATCTGTAGCACGTTATTCAGAGACATCCAACTGTGCAAGTACATAAAAGAAAAAGCATGTTGTGTTATGTCTTGTGTACGCATGCGGATCAATCAACTGTGCAATAGTGCACAGTGACCTATCTAAAACACAACATCTGAAACTCCACGTACATATAGCTATAAAGAAAATAAGAGACCGCTGGAATAAATACCACCTCTGAAGCTCCCCTTAAGTAGAACATATCTATAGCATTCTGAAAGTCATCCTGTTTTATAATATACATTGTGTTTAAATGGTGTGCTTAGTACTCGAGAAGAGAAATAACAGAAAGTACGCATAAACATCAGATATGTCTTTATCTATGCTGGTTCAATTTGAGACATGTATCTATTAATTCTGTCATTAGAGCTCCTTGCAATGGAGCTGCATGCTCTTATATCTTCTCGCAGTATTAAAGAGAATTGCCATAAACCAATCATCAATCTGTTTAATGGCCACAATATTGCCCTCAAAAGGACTGTTACCGGAATAGTTGAACACATAAGTGATGTCCATTCTGATTCTTCAAGGCAGCAAGCATGGCCAATCCTCTCAGGCTGAAAACACAGCATGCCTTGAACTTCTGCTGGATTCGGTACCTGCAATCACAACATAGTGATTCTATCTATTTTGATTGATGATATAGTGTACAATTACACGTGATACATTCATACTATGGAACTTAAAGATTCATGTTAACTAAAACACCTCCCATAGCTTTTGATCCCCAGTACTGCTAATTAACAAACCTTACCTCACCACAATGAAGGGTTATTGGGAGCCCTTGCTTCCTAGCCAAATTCAATGCTGGCACAAAAGTCTGCCTAGAAAGAAAAAGAAGAAAGGCAGTCAAATATTAAATGCATTAGAGAAGCGGCAAAATAACTTGGCAAGGCCAAAGAAGCATGCTTTCGGCGCAGGCTAGAGCAAGTACATACCAATCTCCAACCCGAGGGTTTCCTGAAAGGTCTACCCCTATAACTCCAAAACTTTGCATCTCCATTGCAAGCTGCACCTATCGAGCCAGCTAGGCATTCAGACCCTCACACCAAGACTAAAGGCATAAAAGAAGCACATTGTAAAAGCAGGTTAGTATGCTTATTATAAAGTGAAGACTTCTTGGTACATACTGTATCGATGGCTGCCTCAGTGCTCTCGCGGCGATCAATGCTGAGAAGCAGCTTCACATAAATGTTTGGCCTGTTTCGTTTCTCCTCTGCTTTTGCCTGCTGATTCTCAGAGGGGTCAAGTGATACTCTGACAGTTTCAACTGCCTTCAAGCCATCAAGGACAGCCTCCACATAAGACCTCTTGGTCATTCCCACTGACACATTGCACTAAGAAAGCACCACAATAAAGAAAACAGCAATCACAGATTAATGACAAACATATCAGGAAAAACAAACACATGAAAAAAAAAAAAAAGCAAAAAACTTTCTATGCACATGTGAGCACTGGCATGTGCAAGCATGCATAGGTGTGTTAGTTAAGACCTTTATGACAAAAGTTACCACCATTGTTTATGGACTAAATTTTCTACAATCATAAGCATTCAGAATTCTGAAAAGCAAAGCTATTATGGATTGTTGTTAGAGGCTACAAGCAAACATGTAAGCGAGATTTGTAAATAATTCATATGACTCAGATTTGACATTCCTAGCTCATAGCTCTCATCTTTGTTTTCTTTTGTACCATGTTGAGATAACATGGACAATATTGTATCACTTTTGGTCTCACAGACCCACTGGATCTTTTGAAGACGTTTAAAATAACTCTCTCTCCATTGTGCCCGATGTCCCCGGCCACCCAGACGTCGGCCAAGATCCCCTCATCAGCTCTAGATCCAGGACATGCTCCACCGCCATTAAGCTACCTTTCGACGTGACGTAGCTGAGGGAGACCTCTCGGTCAAACTCATTGGCCCCATGCTTGATATTTTGGAGTGTGGTATACCATCTACTGGTGGAGAGTGAGGAGTATTATGTATGCAGATGCAGAGCATATACAGCCATGAGAGAGAGAGATCCCATTTTATTCAGAGAGCCACATTCCCTACGCTAGCTCTTTGAGGCAACAGACCAGCGCATACTGGGGAGATTCATTCTAGACATACAGCGTCACAGAGAGACATCATTACAGGCTCAGACAGCTCCAGAGGGGGACGACAGACACAGATTACTACATACTTTCAGAGATCCACCCCACTCCCAGCCCCTACACAGCAGGGAATTACTCTCCAGAGAGCAGAGACACTCAGAGCCCGCAGGAGACAGAGGACACCTGGCTTTCGGACACCACGCCTATACCAGAGAGAGATGACAGAAATCAGATCTCAGTTTCACAGAGAGGGTGCGGAGCGACTGGCTTGCTTCAGAGCAGACCCAGGCATGTTCTTCAGGGAGCTATGGACACCCCCTTTATTGATGTATACCATTTTATACCCCCAGTATGGTACAGGATGGAGCTAGCTAGGTTGCATATCATGATTGTATACTCCATGCATATAGCTTTGCATTCTCCTAGTAGTAGCGCTCCATCCCCTCCCCCACTCATTGTACTTATTGCACACCCACATTTAGCTTTTAAAGTTCAGTACTTTTTCATTTTGTTGGGATGACAGAGGATACCCCACACAGGTACACTGATTTGTCTCATAGGCCGAGTTCAGTCTTTTGGAAGACGTTAATAAAATCTCTCTCTCTCTCTCTCTCTCTCTCTCTCTCTCTCTCTCTCTCTCACTTTGGTCTCATAGGCCCATTGGGTCTTTAGTAGACGCTTAATATATCTTTCTTTCTTTCTTGCTCGAGGACCAGCACAGAGAGCTCTCACCAACTTCTTCCATACCAGCACTCCGAGGACTGATCCACCCATCATACCCAGACCACAGGCTAGTGTAGGAGCTCAGCCGAGAGGTGTGACACTCGACAAAGCCACTGATCAGCACTCTGAGGACTGATCCACCCATCATACCCAGACCACAGGCTAGTGTAGGAGCTCAGCCGAGAGGTGTGACACTCGACAAAGCCACTGAGTTATGCAGAGCTCGATGCCCCAGACCCCATGGTCCACGCCCACGGCCACGCAACCACAGGAAGATCCAGGCCATCATCTCCCATCATCGCAGGACCTTCTCGCGCCAGCTCAGTTTTACCACCTTGAGCACCATGTCACAGTGGCCCAAGAGGGATGTATTAGGGTGAATGAGAGCTCTCTGCTCATGTACCTAGATCAGATTTTAAAGTTCTAAATTTTTGTTATCTTTCTTTATTACTATTTTGTACCCAAGATGATGTACCTCATGGATATGATGTAACCTTTTGGTCTCATAGGTCATTTTGGCCTTTTGAAGACGTTAATACAACTTTCTTCGGACATTGAGCACCTACGAAAGAAGCTCGGGGAGAACAAGGATAGTGATGACCTTAGGCATGAGTTGCGTGCCTCCATGCAAGAGGAGATGGATAGGTGGAAGGCAGACATGCAGGCATACATGGCAACTCAGCTAAGCAAGATGTAGGAGGAAATGGTCCAAATGTTGGATGAAAAAAACCAACCACCACACCTCACTAATCACGGAGCTGGAGGCCCAAGTCGCCACCCTCAGAGTGGAAAACGAGTGTAATATGCGGAAGCTTCGGAGAAGGATCGGTACTTCAAAACTCAGAAAACAGCACTCTTTTCGCGACGGAATTAACGCACAACTGAAAGACGATGTGCAGAAAAATAGAGAGAGAAGGGGGAGATGGAGAAGGACACAGTATTGGGTCCCAATTACCCTCTGTAGGGCCCCCACCACGGATGGTGTATTTGCTTTATTAGAATGATGTAAATCTGAAACAAATACAAAGTACTTGACCTTTTCTTGGCTGGAAAACCTGCCCTTGACCTTCAGTCCTTCACCCCTTAGCTTTAGCAAACCCTTGGCTGTCCTGGCCCTTGAATGCTTGGAGCTCTTGGTGAATTGTGAGATGGAATCAATGAATTATGGGCTGGGCTTTTATACCCTTCACTGCATCCAGTCGGCTGTCTTTATGAAGTCCCACGACTGAGTCTGATTAAATAAATGCTTTCACACCTATTTTACTACTGTCCAGCCTGCGCATACCTTCTGGACAGCTATCTGACTGCTGGGCACCTTGCGTAGAGGTGTGGGACTGCCCCCCACACCTGGCCGACTGGCTGGGTAGGGCTTCTAGCCCTGTCGGCTGCCTGTCCAGCAGCCCTAGGGCTGGCTGACAGCCCCTCCAGCCCAAGCCATGGCTGGTGGGCACAATGTGGGCCCTCCTGGCCCCTTGGGGGTGGTTCTATACCTCCCCCATGCCCACACTAAGAGTGCAAATGCAAGCTCTTCTATCCTGGGGTAGCCCTATGGGCTGGCCCCTATCTCTACATGCAAACCTACATGCCTACAGAGGCCTGGCATCCAGTTGCAAACCAGATACACAGATCATCTGACATCATTCCAGAGGGAGACTCACAGCGCGGACTGGCACTGCTCCATGTGCAGGACAATGCACACCTGACCTTGGACTCATGTGCAGGACAATGCACACCTGACCTCGGACGACTGAGATGGATCCCTGGCTGACTCGTCCCGGACTGGGCTCACATGGGACCAGTTCACCATCCCAGGTCCTGCACCTTCTGTACAGAATGTCTACGTGGCATCCAAATGCGGGATGCACGTGACACCTCCCATTGGATGTGCGTGTCCAGGCCATACAAGAACTGCCCTTTCTTGTCCGCATCAGATAAGCCTAATTGTAGACACAAGGTCGAAATTCTATTGGCAAACTGAAGGACTGGTTGCGCGTTCTGACGCGCTCCCCTAAACTCGTCTTCGAGTCGCTCAAGGTAGTGGGGCGGTAAAAACCGCTGCTTAAGGTCACGGACGAACTCGTCCCACCCATAAGCTGCCATACCTGATCTGGTGTGGGCATGAGCCCACTGAGTCCACGCCTCACCTTCCAAATACCAACTGGCTAAGATCACTTTGTCAATATCTGTTTTCCTAACTGCGGCAAAGTAAGCTTCAAATTGATGTAACCATGAATACAGAGTAGTGGGATCGAGTTTACCATTATACTTACTGAAGTTCATTTTCTCGGGAAAATGATTCGAGGGCGCCGCCGGTGTCAATCTGGCGTCCAAAGCTCGGAGGTAACGCTCGTGTTCCACTCGTCGCATGGCTTCGTCTTCTCGTTGTCGAATCTCCAATGCCCGTATCTGCATCTCAAGCAAGGAGCTTGACTGCGGCTGTGACCCCTCGAGAGGGTCCCTGTGACGAGGATCTGGTATCTGGGGTACGGAAGGAGAGGGAGGAGGAGATGGAAAACGCGACGCTGGAGAGCGAGAACGCTCCTCCAGAGCCAAAATCCGCGCCTTCTGCTCGTCCAACTTGGTTGTCTGGTCTGCGATTGCTCGCATCATCTGCTGGAACATGTCTTGTACACTCAAGCCGGGTGCCCTAGCTGGGCTGCCTGGTGCACTCTGGTCCCATGGTTCTGGTTCTCTCTCGTCGCCAAAGCTCGCCATAGCGGGAATCTGCAATTCCTTTCCGGAACGCAATCTGACCATCCACTGTCTGTGTGGGAGACTTCCGGAGGCTTCCGGAGGCTAAAAACCAACCGTCCTTCGAGGGACAGGAGTCACTCCGAAAGGGGTAGTCCACCGGCGTCTAAAAACCAACCACACGAGCGAAAAATTTTCTGGTTTTCTTTGCTGAATCTTCGTCCTTGAAGTAGGCTCTGATACCACTGTAATATGCGGAAGCTTCGGAGAAGGATCGGTACTTCAAAACTCAGAAAACAGCACTCTTTTCGCGACGGAATTAACGCACAACTGAAAGACGATGTGCAGAAAAATAGAGAGAGAAGGGGGAGATGGAGAAGGACACAGTATTGGGTCCCAATTACCCTCTGTAGGGCCCCCACCACGGATGGTGTATTTGCTTTATTAGAATGATGTAAATCTGAAACAAATACAAAGTACTTGACCTTTTCTTGGCTGGAAAACCTGCCCTTGACCTTCAGTCCTTCACCCCTTAGCTTTAGCAAACCCTTGGCTGTCCTGGCCCTTGAATGCTTGGAGCTCTTGGTGAATTGTGAGATGGAATCAATGAATTATGGGCTGGGCTTTTATACCCTTCACTGCATCCAGTCGGCTGTCTTTATGAAGTCCCACGACTGAGTCTGATTAAATAAATGCTTTCACACCTATTTTACTACTGTCCAGCCTGCGCATACCTTCTGGACAGCTATCTGACTGCTGGGCACCTTGCGTAGAGGTGTGGGACTGCCCCCCACACCTGGCCGACTGGCTGGGTAGGGCTTCTAGCCCTGTCGGCTGCCTGTCCAGCAGCCCTAGGGCTGGCTGACAGCCCCTCCAGCCCAAGCCATGGCTGGTGGGCACAATGTGGGCCCTCCTGGCCCCTTGGGGGTGGTTCTATACCTCCCCCATGCCCACACTAAGAGTGCAAATGCAAGCTCTTCTATCCTGGGGTAGCCCTATGGGCTGGCCCCTATCTCTACATGCAAACCTACATGCCTACAGAGGCCTGGCATCCAGTTGCAAACCAGATACACAGATCATCTGACATCATTCCAGAGGGAGACTCACAGCGCGGACTGGCACTGCTCCATGTGCAGGACAATGCACACCTGACCTTGGACTCATGTGCAGGACAATGCACACCTGACCTCGGACGACTAAGATGGATCCCTGGCTGACTCGTCCCGGACTGGGCTCACATGGGACCAGTTCACCATCCCAGGTCCTGCACCTTCTGTACAGAATGTCTACGTGGCATCCAAGTGCGGGATGCACGTGACAACGAGACCTTGAGGGCACGTACTCAATTCAAAGGAGAACTATCCCTCAATTATGAGCTGAATACACTTAGAGAGCAAATGTAGACCCTCCAGGAACAAGAGGAGAAGAATTCAAATGAGGCAACCACATGGGCCAAGGTGATTAAGAGGACACAGAAACAAGTGGAAGAAGCGGGCAGCTGGATTGAGGTTGCCAAGAAGCAACGGAACCCACCATCATCAACGACACACTTGAAGAGGAGAAAAGAAGGAAGATTAGGGCATTGAATGTGAGAGTGGTGGGATGGAAGGAAGGAGCCTCACCGAAAGAGGACGCCATAGCACTATGCAGAAAGCGGGAAATCGTTGATACCCCCTTCGTCGAGGCATGGAGGGTGGGCAAAGACACCACCAAGGAACGCGCACTCATCCTCAAGTTTGCGGGGTTGGAGGCGAGGCAAGCATTCCTTACCAAAAGGCGGGCACTATAAGGAGAAAAGACTTACCTCGAAGATGATCTCACACTAGCACAGGTGGCACACCGGAGGGAGTGCATGCCACGCATCTTGGATGCACGGAAGGCAGGGAAATGGGCAGTGTGGGAGGGTGATCATCACCGAGCGACGTGCCCAATGACGGTGCGAGACCTATGAGACCAAGCTAGAGATTGCAGTTTGGAACTACAATGGCGCCTTGAGGACAGATGCAGGTCTGTTCGAGGAGACATTTAGAGGGAGAGACTTGGTCTCACACACAGAGACTCATCAGTGCCAGGGGAGTCGGCTTCCAGAGGTGAGAGGATACATATGGGAGTCTGTTCACCGCCCACACCCACGCACAGTAGGGGGTACCCGAGGGTCGGGAGGGTGGCTTTTATATACAGGGAGGAGTTTCAACATGTGATACAGGTGGTCGGACGGGATGAGGCCGCACGGTTTTTGTGGGTGAGGATCCAGACAGAGAGGGCCCGAGACATCTACCTTGCAGTGTGCTACTTTGCACCCTCCAATTCTAAATATGCCACCCATGGAGAGTCCCCGTACCTGCCCCTTTATGGTGACATTATGAAGTTTTCCAATCTAGGGGACATCCTCCTGGCTAGAGACTTCAATGCCCGCACCGCAGGTGCACAGGTACCCTTCTTTGAGACAGATGATCCCATGTACCAGGAGATTGACACGGTGGGTACGGATCTGGAGCGGACATCACAGGATACAGTAGCCCGCATAGAATATGGAGAGTATCTCTTAGCCCTCGGCGGGGCTCATAGGCTAGCCATTTATAATGGCTTGGCTAGATGACCTAGATCCAACTCCTTCACCTCCTACCCCTTCGGACATGGAGCTAGTACAGTGGACTATCTAATAGGATCCCTCTCTTTGATCCCACTCATTCCGGAGTTTACCATCTCTCCTCGCCCCATCGGTGTTGCAGCCGACCATGCATACCTGGCCTTCTCCCTCACATGCCGATACACCATGCAACCACCTGCTTTTCCCCATCACCGTCTGAGATACCACTTCACCAGAGAGACCTCTTCCATCTATTCTGATCATGTCTACCGCATCCTCTCCGACCTCGACCCCCACATCCCACTTGATGAGCTTACTACACACCTCTCAGCCACCCTCCATACGTCCGCTGCAGCCACCTTCCCACACTCCAAAGCCACCCCTACATCACCAGGAGGGACTGTCCCACAAAATAGCTGGTACGACGAGGAATGTCGTGATACCCGAGCCCATCTACATCGGGAGATGGCACTAGGATCCACCACTCACCAGCAGGCGCGAGTGATCTTTCGACATCTCATACGGAGAAAGAAGAGAGCCTACCTAGCCAAGCTTGAGCACGAGCTATACCAGCTATTTCTTGGAAGGGACTGTATGGAGGCCTGGAGGATCTTCCAGGATCATCGCCTTCCAACTCCGATTACTTCACCCAGCACCTAGCACACCTATGCCACCTCTCTACCATGTCCCCGAGCAGCCACCTCTCCCCCATCCACCCAAACCTCGTCCCCCACACTCTTCCTTCTTTCACCTCAGCATGGTGAGAGATGCTATTGACAGGATGCAGACTGGGAGAGCACAAGATCATGATGGACTCCTCACCGAGCATTTCTCCCATGCTAGGGACACGCTAGCCCCTTTACTGGTTCACATGTTTAACAGGGCTTTATGTGAGGGCTTCCCCGTCAGCTGGTCATCGAATACTATTGTACCTATCTTGAAAGCAAGTGACCCCATGGACCCCAACAACTATAGGACTGTCATGATTGGTCACACCTTGGCCAAGATTTATGGTTCGATTTTGGAGCATGAGCTTAAGAGATGGTCCGAGGAGCAGAGACTCAGAGCACCGGGGCAGGCAGGCTTCAGGAGAGGGCACTCCACACTTGATCATATCTTTGCACTACCGGGGATCATTGAGGAGGGGAGAGCTCACGGGCAATGGATATATTGCTGCTTTGTGGATTTCCGCAAAGCTTTTGATACTATCCCATGGGCCAGACTGATCAAGAGACTGCAAGATATGGGAGTGCCAGCAGAGATGCTGGGGGGGATCATTACACTCTATGAGTCAGTCCAGGTAGAGTACGGGCTCCAGGAGGTGACTCAGAGATCATACACAGCACTATCGGGGTGAAGCAGGGCTGCCCCTTGTCTCCTACTCTATTTGGTCTATACATTGACGAGATCTCGGATTACATAGACAGACAGGGAGGACCAGGAGCACATTTGGTAGGAGTCTTGATACCGATCCTCTTGCATGCAGATGATATTGTTCTTATTTCTGATTCACCAGAGGGGCTGCAGAGGCATTTGGATGCATTACGGGCCTTTTGCGAGGACCGGGACCTTACTGTGAACCTTGGAAAGACCAAGGTCATGATCTTTAACACCTCCTCACAGTGGATAACTAGATCTACAGTACAGTTTACATACAGTGGAGAGCCTGTGGAGTATGTTACCTCATATGCATACCTTGGGATCACTTTTGTTGGACCTCAGTTCTCGATGCGGAAGGCGGCCAACGCTAGATTGATGAGGGGATATGCAGCCCTTGGCTCGCTAGAGAGGCAATGCTCATAGATACAGTTTCAGGAGCCGAGGACGAAGCTTTGGCTATTTGATACTCTAGTTACACCTGCACTACTGTATGCTGCCCCCATCTGGGGTCCTAGCTTATACCACAGGAGGAGAGGAGGGAGCCGGCCGAGACAGATACAGAGGAGGTTTATGATGGGTGGAAGCCGATGGAGAGGCCCCTAGTGGCGATGATCTCACGCATGATTAGGAGTAAACCATCAGTGCCACACGAGATTGTGCAGGCAGAGATGGGCGTTGCACCGATAGTGACACAGGCTCTATTCCAGACAGTGACATACTGGCATGGGCTATGGGAGCTTCCACTTGATAGATACCCCCGGCTAGGCCTGGAGTCCTCGAGACGGTTGACACTTGAGGGAGATACAAAGTGCTGGTATACACATGTAGGCACTTGGTTTGGCATGCACGGTATGCAGATGGAGGCACTCCCCCCCTTCCAGTACAGCATAAGAGGCCCCGTCATTTGCTCTCAGCCGCACAAAGCAGAACAGGGTTATCAGGAAGGACATTGTCAGACTGGATACTCAGAGGACATGGAGTTCACCTAGTCGTCCACTGGGGACGAAGATGGCCTTCTACAGAGATCACCTCCTATGCCTAACAGAGGATGGGTTCATCATCCGTCCACGCTACATGGACATACACCTATCCTTTGGGGTGAGATGTGCGATCGGCCAGATCCGCACCTCGTCCCACCAGCTGAGAGTGGAGACAGCTAGATATGGGCCTAGGGCGGCCTCACTAGAGGACAGGATATGCCAGCTGTGTCACACAGAGCCCAAGAGAGAGGACCGTATGTAGAGAGGACCATTACATATGCCGATGGCCTGTATACTATGAGATTCGGGGGAGGGTCCACTACCTCTTCCGAGCTAGGTTCGGACCACTTTCCAGGATCATGGACTTCCCAGATCAGAGATGCCTGGGACTTTTTCTTCTAGAGCTCCGCAGACACAGGGAGTCCTTAGTGTGAGATCCAAATCAGCTGTACTTGCTCGAGGACCAGCACAGAGAGCTCTCACCGACTTCTTCCATACCAACACTCCGAGGGCCGATCCACCCATCATACCCAGACCACAAGCTAGTGTTGGAACTCGGCCGAGAGGTGTGACACTCGACAGAGCCACTGAGTTATGCAGAGCTCGACGCCCCAGACCCCATGGCCCTCGCCCACGGCCACGCCACCACAAGAAGATCCAGGCCATCATCTCCCATCATCGCAGGACCTTCTCGCGCCAGCTCAGTTTTACCACCTTGAGCACCATGTCACAGCGGCCCATGAGGGATGTATGAGGGTGATATGAGAGCTCTTTGCTCATGTACCTAGATCAGATTTTAAAGTTCTAGATTTTTTGTTATCTTTCTTTATTACTATTTTGTACCCAGGATGATGTGCCTCATGATGTAACCTTTTGGTCTCATAGGTCATTTGGGCCTTTTGAAGACGTTAATACAACCAGCGCAGATTTGGCCAGTTCTTGCTAGAGAGACAGCGCCATAGAGAGACACTGCTACGGACTCATACCACAGGGAGAGGTGGGCGACAGCTCCATCTCACTGATTTCTTCCAGAGATCTATCCCAGTGCCTACCCTGACACACGAGGGGGTTACACTTCAGCGCGTTGCGGACCTCCGAGCCAGACGGAGACCGAGAGCACCAGGCTACCAGACTCCCAGACTACATCAGAGGGAAATCACAGAGATACGGGCTCGACATCAGAACCATATCCAGGAGCGGCTAGCTCATTTACATTCACAACCAGAGATCATGCTCCGAGGTATTTTTGCCTCGCCATCGCCTATGAATCACATATTACACCCCCATTATGGTACTGGTTGGAGCTAGACAGATCTGCATTGCATTCTTGTATACCCTGCGCGTATAGTTTGCATACTGAGCCTCTAGCAATAGTGCTCCATCCATCACACCCCCCCATTAGCTCAGTACTTTCATAGTTTATTTCATGTTCATTTTGTCCTCTTTTTTTTTTTCTGGACATCCAGAAGACATTGACAGTTGTACATTGATCTATCTCATAGGTCGAGTTCGGCCTCTAGTAGACGTTAATATAGCTTTCTTTCTTTCTTTCTTTCTCTTGGTGGATTTCCGCAAGGCCTTTAACACAGTACCACGAGGGAGGATGCAGAGGCTGCAGGACATGGGGGTGCCCGCTGAGATGAGATGTATGAGTCTGTCATCAGAGGCTAGGTCGGGCTCTGGGAGGGATGTCAGAGGAGATCACCAGCACTATTGGGATGAAGCAAGGTTGCCCGCTATCACCCACATTCTTTGAGCTATACATTGATGAGATCTCTAACTAGATTGACAGACTAGGACCTGGAGTTGGCTTGGGAGGAGTGTTGATCCCTCTGCTACTCTATGCCGATGACATTGTACTTATCTCAGATACACCAGAGGGGCTACAGAGACACCTGGATGCATTACAGACCTTCTACCAGGATAGGGACCTTACAGTGAACCTTGGGAAGACCAAGGTAATGGTGTTTAACACCTCTCAGCATGGGCTGACTGGTTGCCTAAGTTCAGCTATGGTGGGGAGACAGTACAGAGAGTCAGGAGATATGTCTGCCTGGGGGCCACTTTTGTTGGACCGTGCTTTACCACGAGGAGGGTGGCGGAGGACAGATTGACTCGGAGCCCTAGAGAGCCAATGTGCACACATCCAGCTTCATGAGCCTCATACAAAGCTCTGGTTATTTGACACGTTGGTTACACCAGCACTTTTGTATGGTGCTCCCATCTGGGGGCCGAGTCTCTTATCACAGGCGGAGGAGTGGATCTACAACAGAGCAGCCAACCTTGAGCGGAGGGGAGTTTTATGATGGGTGGGAGCAGATGGAGAGACCACTAGCGATGATCTCCCGCATGATCAAGAGTAAATCATCAGTACCACATGAGATAGTCCAAGCAAAGATGGGAGCCCCACCAATCGTAGCCAAGGCCCTCCCTCTTCCAAACGGTCACTTTCATACATAGGCTATGGAGCCTCTCTAGGCACAGATACTCTAGACTCGCGCTAGAGTCATCCAGACAGCTCGCATCACAGGGCGACACGGAGTGCTGGTATGCCCAGACTAGCACATGGTTACACCTACATGGTATGCATATGGACTGCCTTCCACCTTTACAGTACAGCCTGGACTCCCCCTTCCTAGAGTTGAGCCGGAGTGAGCTCAACAAGATCATCAGGATGGATATCATTCAGCTACACATAGCACGCACATGGATCACACCGGCCGAGCCACTAGGGACGAAGATGGCTTTCTACCGAGAGCATCTTCTCCACTTATCCCCTGATGGTTTTGTTGTCCACCCGAGGTACATGGACATTCACCTCTCTCATGGAGTCAGATGTGCTATCGGCCAGATCCGCACATCTTCACATTAGCTAAGGATAGAGACCGATCGATATGGAGCCGTCTCCCTTGCCCCTAAGGATTGGATTTGCCAGCTCTGTCAGCTGGAGCCAAAGACTGAGAAGCACTACATATGTCGGTGCCCAGTGTACTACGAGATCCGGGGCGCTTTCATTGCCTCTTCCAAGATGGATTTGGGCCATTGTCCAGAGTGATGGACTACTTAGACCACCGTTGTCTTGGGCTTTTTCTCCTCGAGCTATGCAAACACCGAGACCACATCCTACGCTCCAGACAAGGGGGCACGTCCGAGACACACGCCAGCACACCCTTACCCACTTCTTCAGAGCAACAGTGACCCCGTGCACCGTTGACCACGAGTCGACTGGGCCCACACAGCCACCTCGAGGAGTCACCCTGGACAGAGCTGGAGAGCTATGTAGAGCACGGTGTCCACGACCTGCTTGGCCGCGGCCCCAGCTGAGACATTATCAGAGGATACAGGCAATATTGGCACGACCTCGGCGCTTCAGCCTATCTATGCTGGATTGACCTATGCGAGACATTATGGGATGAGTCTATCTCAACTGCTTCCCATAGCCTACCATTTTTCCAGTTCCACACTTTTATCAAATATGCCTTTTTCTGGCAATTGTATCAAGCCACTAGTTCCTCTTTGGCCACATGTTATAGCTAGTTGTTTTTCGGTTTATGCTTTTCATTTTCTACTCGGGACATTTAGTTTCCTTGAGTTTTGGATGTATTGGTACTTTTGTCTCATAGGCCACTTTGGCCTCTTGTAGACGTTAATATATCTTTCTTTCTTTCTCTCTCCTGCGTGTGCTTTGCGCCCTCCATCTTCTCTGTCCGCCGCCGCCCTCTCTCCTATTTCCGGTTGGGCTGGCTCTGTCCTGTCTAACCCCAGTAATGTAGAATGTCATTACACCGGACAAATGGTTGAAACCTCAACCAAAAGCCACTCCCACCCTTACCCCACCGCACATCGAGCCGGCTCCCGTCTTCTCCCGTGTCCTTGACCACAGCTTAAGCTGGGTGATTGTGACATGGTGCTCCCTCTTGAAGATAGAGTGAACAAGATCGAAGAACAGGCTCAAAAGGCCCTTTCAAACCAAAAGAAGCTGATAGATACAACATTGAACCAGCATCAAAAGGAGATTCATGCTATAAGGACTGAGATCCAAGGAAAAGACAACCGGGTAGAGAAAATGTACAAACAGCTGCAAGATGAGATGCAACAAGAGATGGAAGCCTGGAAGGACGCATGCCTAGCTGCATGCATGGAGAAATGTATGGAATTATGCAAGGAAGAGACAAGTATGGCAAAGAGAAAGAAGGAGAGCTAGAGTATGGCAAAGAGAAAGAAGGAGAGCTAGCCACACAAGAAGCTCTTGCTCTAGAGATTGCCCAATTGCAAGACGCCAATGCCAAACTTGAGGTGGAACTAGAGAAGGCTAAGAGGGCAATCACGACAGAGATTCAAGAGGCCAAATCAGGATTCCGGGCCTCCGAAAAGACATGGAAGCAACCAAAGAGGAGGTTGGAGAAACCTCCAAACGGGTTGAGGTTGTGAAAAAGCAAAAAACAGTCCACACCCCAAATGCCACATCCATCATGATGGCCACACTTGTGGAAGAGAAGTGTCGCCAATCTAGGGCTCTACATGTGCGAGTAATAGGCTTGCAAGCGGGCAACTCACCAAAAGAGGACGGTGAGACTTTATGCAAACAGATGGGCCTCAGTGACACCCCTTTTGTAGATGCTTCGCGAGTCGGGAAGGACTTGACAAGAGAGAGCCTCTCCTCCTCAAGTTCAAGTTTGGCATTCTTGAAGAAGAGGGCCACCCTCCGAACCACCAAAATATACCTTGGAGATGACCTCACCCCTAGAGGTGGAACATAGGAAAGCTGGGATGGTTCAGGTTATGGAAGCCCACAAGGCAAGAAAATGGGCCATTTATCGTGATGACCGAGTCATCATCACGGATAAACGCCCCACATGACGGTGCAAGGTCTATGAGACCATAGATGCATTGAGGATGGGAGTATGGAATTGCGATGGAACTCTATGGTCAAACATAGGAGGCTTCACAGCGACTTACACAAATAGGGATATTATCTTCTACACAGAAATGCATCAAAGCCCTAAGAGAGGGCTACCCAAAGTGGAGGGTTACACATGGGAGTCAGCTTTCAAAGGACAAACACGCACCACGGGGGGGTACGTGACTCGGGAGGAGTGGCATGCTTGTTTCGCCCTCATTTGAAAGGCATGCTCACAATGGTTAGACACGATGAGGAGGCTCACTTTATGTGGATGTGATTAGCTAGGCCTGGCTTCAGAGTGATGCATATTGCAGTATGCTACTTCCCACTAGAGAAATCAGAATATGCATGCAGGTTGAAAGAGAAAGGGGAGACTCCATATGCACCATTATTTGCAAACATTGCAGAGTTCTCCAAACAAGGAGAGGTCCTCCTATTAGGAGACTTTAATGCACAGAAAAAAGGGGAACAAGTGCAGACATATGACTTCCAGAGGAAGATGCCATTATGTTGTCAGAAATTGACTTGGCTGAGATGGGCCTCCAGAGGACCAACAAGGATATGGGGAATGCAACACCATATGGTAGACACTTCTTGGAGATGGGGGCTATGCATGAGCTGGTTATATATAATGGGCTGTCCAGATGGCCGCATTCGGACAGCCTTACATCTTTTCCGCATGGGGGAGGCACTAGTACGGTGGATTACCTCATATGGGGTCTCCCACTCTTATACCACACATCCCAGACTTCACCATCCCTCCTCCCCCCATACTAGCTGACCACGCATTACTTTCTTTCACGATCTCATGCCCCACCTTACCGCCCACACCCCTTGCCACCACCTTCACACGGATTCATTTCCATCATGATCTTGACCACATCTATGAGGCCCACCTCTCCCGCCACATTTCAGCTCTAAACTTATCCCTCCCTATCTCCACCATTACATCCCAGCTTTCCTCCATCATCCATGACTCCGCCCACACCAGCTTCCCCTAAACCACATACTCCACAACAACTTTGACAGTAGTATCCCAACCCCACAATGGATGGTATGATGAAGAGTGCAAAACCACCAGGCTTCGCCTCTTACCCGAGGGAACATGGGCTGATTTCAACACATAAGATGTGAAACTCGCGGCGGGTGCCCGGGTGACTAGGGCCTTTGACACACTTGTTGATACCATCAATGCATATTAAAACATTTAAACATGGCCACAGCCTTAACACATATCCATCATCACTTTGCATAAAACATAAAGCTGGACAAAACATCCACAAATGCTGAAAATGGAGCTTGCACGTGTGACACCGCATAGAGGCCGGAATGGGCCGACCCCCCCCCTTGGAGTATTTTATTACCCAAGGAGAATAATATCATGTACAAGCTTTGAGGGCCTTACTCTCCCCACGGGAGATGCCGGATTATCCCTATACAAATGCCATAACACAGCCCAACACAAGGCTACCAAGCCGGAACATAGGATGTAGAAATGCTGAGCCAAACATATAATCCATATACCTCCGTGTGGGTACTAATTCTTCCCCAAAAACCATGGGTCTTCATGCAATAGAGCTGGTACAGCAAGTATAACTCTCCATTCAGCCGGTACAGCAAGTACAATGGCTGGTACAACAAGTACAATGGCTGGTGCAGCAGGTACAGTGGCTGGTACAGCCGGTGCAGTGGCTGGTACAGTAGGTACAACAAGTACAAATGCTGGTACAATAGGTACAATGACTAGTACAGTAGGTACAGTGGCTTGTACAGCCGGTACGGTGGTTGGTACGGTAGGTACAGTGGCTGGTACAGCCAATACGATGGCTGGTACAACAGGTACAGCAAGTACAAATGCTAGTGCAACAAGTACAATGGCTGGAAATCATAATAAATGATTAAATACCCTTGCCTTCAGTATTTCTTCGCGATGGAAGCCTCCAAAACAGTCCCCAACAGCCGGTATTCTTCATGGGCAGCCTTCAAGAGAGAGAGAAAGAGAGTAGCCATCATTAGGGCAGCCTGTAATAACGGTGGTAGAGGCTAGTGTGCAGCAAGAGAGCCTCCATTAATGAAGAGAGAGGGCTCCAATTTATAGATTTGGGCCTCCCATGAGCTAAAATGGCAAGAGAAGGCTACAATGACAAGTGGAGAGCCACACAATAGCTGAAGTGACAAGTGTGAGGCCACTTGTCTCACTTTGATCCACTTTCTAACAAGTGTCAGGCCACTTGTCTCACTTTGGTCCACTTTCTTGCCACATGTCCCAATCTAAGAGATGGGTCCTTCCATAAACTTTATCTCTAAAAATATCCCAACTAGTAGAGATTCTGTCATAGGCACTTTGCCAACTCTTGGTATCTGCTCAATTCCAGATGTAATGACGCGAACAGAATTTCCATCGGAGTCGGGCCAAAAATAGCAACTCTCCTAAATTTTAGGAGTGTGGTCCTTTGTATTCTAGGATAATCCCCCATTCCCAAAGCTTGTACTTTCCAAATATTTAAACATCCTGGAGTCCACCAGACCCCTTTCAGACCTGGTAAATGTCCAGGCTGGTGACATCCTCCCCAACTTCTTAAAAGTTGTCCGCAACTTTAAGCTTCAGGCCATATATTCAAGATATAATCATGTCCCATCGATTGGGCGAGACGAGACAGTCTCAAAAATCCAATATAACTGAAGAATCCATGTCCCAAAGAAATGGGCGAGACTAAATAAGTCTCCATAATACCAATATCAAAATCATGTCCCAGATAAATGGGCGAGACAAAAACAGTCCCATAAGTCTAGATATCATAATCATGTCCCAAGATAAATGGGCGAGACAAATCAGTCCCATAAGCCAGATATCATAATCCATGTCCCAAGTAAATGGGCGAGACAAATCAGTCCCATAAGCCAGATATCATAATCCATGTCCCAAGTAAATGGGCGAGACAAAACAGTCCCATAAATCCAGATATCATAATCCATGTCCCAAGTAAATGGGCGAGACAAATCAGTCCCATAAGTCCAGATATCATAATCCATGTCCCAAGTAAATGGGCGAGACAAAATAAGTCTCCTGCCAACAAGACATCGGTCCACATGACCCTTGGCATAGACATAAGTCCCATCATGTCCAACAGATTCGTCCATAGAAATTGCTTGTGAAGCCCAATATCTATATAAATCTCGTCGAAGAAAGAAATCTCCGTAGATATAATCCATCCCAATAAAGGGATCCATGAAAAGAATTCATCCCACTAAAGGGAGCCATAAACAATGTTTCCCTGAAACCATCTCAAGGCAAACAACACCACCTTTCTCCTTGCATAGCTATACAAGGGTTAGTGAACATCAAAAACACTTCATAGTAAATAGCCAAAGCACCAACTTTGCAAACTCAAAGTATACTTAGCTTTTCTTTGCCAGGTTGGTCATGAAGCCAAAAGAAACATCTCGTCACCATATTCTTAAGATATCCTGAGATATATCTCCATATAGCTTGCCTGTAAGCTTGATAATATAATCCACAATATCCATATGGAAAGAGTGCTAAACGTGTGCACATAAAGCCAACTTCACACTTCCACGATAAAATTCTGTGAATTCATAAATCCTTAGATCAACAAGCTGTCTACTGCTCATGCTCTTGCTTCATAAGCTATGAAGCAGCTGGCCATGCTTAACAGCAATGATGGTAAGTGTGGTCCCCCACTTGAGATCTTTTCTCTTCCTTTATTGATAGAAGGAAGCCTCCACTTCCAAAAAAGCCTATGCTCTGATACCAATGAAACTCGCGGCGGGTGCCCGGGGGACTAGGGCCTTTGACACACTTGTTGATACCATCAATGCATATTAAAACATTTAAACATGGCCACAGCCTTAACACATATCCATCATCACTTTGCATAAAACATAAAGCTGGACAAAACATCCACAAATGCTGAAAATGGAGCTTGCACGTGTGACACCGCATAGAGGCCGGAATGGGCTGACTCCCCCCCCCTTGGAGTATTTTATTACCCAAGGAGAATAATATCATGTACAAGCTTTGAGGGCCTTACTCTCCCCACGGGAGATGCCGGATTATCCCTATACAAATGCCATAACACAGCCCAACACAAGGCTACCAAGCCGGAACATAGGCTGTAGAAATGCCGAGCCAACCATATAATCCATATACCTCCGTGTGGGTACTAATTCTTCCCCAAAAACCACGGGTCTTCATGCAATAGAGCTGGTACAGCAAGTATAACTCTCCATTCAGCCGGTACAGCAGGTACAATTGCTGGTACAGCAAGTACAATGGCTGGTACAGCAAGTACAATGGCTGGTACAGCCGGTACAATGGCTGGTACAGCAAGTACAACAAGTACAAATGCTGGTACAATAGGTACAATGACTAGTACAGCAGGTACGGTGGCTGGTACAGCCGGTACGGTGGCTGGTACGGCAGGTACAATGGCTGGTACAGCCAATACGATGGCTGGTACAACAGGTACAGCAAGTACAAATGCTGGTGCAACAAGTACAATGGCTAGAAATCATAATAAATGATTAAATACCCTTGCCTTCAGTATTTCTTCGCGATGGAAGCCTCCAAAACAGTCCCCAACAGCCAGTATTCTTCATGGGCAGCCTTCAAGAGAGAGAGAAAGAGAGTAGCCATCATTAGGGCAGCCTGTAACGGTGGTAGAGGCTAGTGTGCAGCAAGAGAGCCTCCATTAATGAAGAGAGAGGGCTCCAATTTATAGATTTGGGCCTCCCATGAGCTGAAATGGCAAGAGAAGGCTACAATGACAAGTGGGGAGCCACACAATAGCTGAAGTGACAAGTGTGAGGCCACTTGTCTCACTTTGATCCACTTTCTAACAAGTGTCAGGCCACTTGTCTCACTTTGGTCCACTTTCTTGCCACATGTCCCAATCTAAGAGATAGGTCCTTCCATAAACTTTATCTCTAAAAATATCCCAACTAGTAGATATTCTGTCATAGGCACTTTGCCAACTCTTGGTATCTGCTCAATTCCAAATGTAATGACGCGAACAGAATTTCCATCGGAGTCGGGCCAAAAATAGCAACTCTCCTAAAATTTAGGAGTGTGGTCCTTTGTATTCTAGGATAATCCCCCATTCCCAAAGCTTGTACTTTCCAAATATTTAAACATCCTGGAGTCCACCAGACCCCTTTCAAACTTGGTAATGTCCAGGCTGGTGACAAGATGCAACGCATCTTCTGTACATTCACTCACCGAAAGAAACGGGTATTTCTCGCCAGACGAGAACACGAGTTATACCGACTCTTTTTGAGCGAGGACAACTCAAAGGCTTGGCGCATTCTTGAAGAAAAAAGAGAACCTACACCTATCACAGATCCTAGCCTTTGGGCAGCCTATGCACGACAGTTGTATGATGTGCCAAACCAACCTATACCACAAATGTCACACATCCCTCGGCCTACATCATCTTATCTCTTTGATTCCCCCAATGTCACTAGGGCTCTTTAAAAAGCTGCATAATGGGAGAAAAAAAGATCATGAGGATCTACGCGCAGAACATTTTGCCACGGGCACCGCGTATTGGCTCCCATTCTTGCCTATCTTTTTAACAGAGCAGTCTGTGAAGGCTTCCCACCCTCCTGGACTACCAACACCATCATCCTCATCCACAAAGCAGGAGACCCCACGGACCCAGGTAACTACAGGACTATCATGATTGGTCACACAATGGCTAAAATCTATGGGGCAGTACTAGAGGACATGATGAGCTCTATGGTAGAGAGGATGGGAAACAGAGCATCAAGCCAAGCAGGCTACAAGAAAAACTTCTCCACACTGGACCATATCTTTACTTTACGAGCTATCATAGAGGAAGCGAGGTCTTCAAAGAGACATGTGTATTGTTGCTTTGTGAATTCCCGCAAAGCCTTTGACTTCGTCCCTCTGTGATGGCACTATATGAGGCAGTACTCAGCCGAGCACGTGCACCCGGTGGGACCTCGAGAGCATATATGTAGCACTATTGGGGTTAAGCAAGCCTGCCCACTCTCATCTATACTCTTTGGCCTATACATTGATGAGATCGCAATATTTGTGGATAGTTTCGGAGGGAGAGGTTCACCATTGGCTCAGACAGTAGTGCCCATATTGCTATATGCTGATGACATTGTCTTGATCTCAGGTTCAGCTGAGGGTTTACAGAAACACTTACATGCGTTGGACAGATTTTGCAGGGGGAGAGACCTTACGGTAAATGGGCAAAACCAAGGTTATGGTCTTCAGCACATCTTATGCAGTCGCCTCACGATTTTCTTTCATATATAGAGATACCCCAGTGGAGATTGTGCAGAAGTATGTGTATCTAGGAGTCCCTTTTACAGGCCCTTTGTTTTGCATGACCGCAGCTGCCATTGGCCGACTTGCGAGCGGGCATGCCTCCCTAGCCCGTATGGAGAGACAGTGTTTCCAAGCACATTTCCAAGAACCTCACACTAAGTGCTGGCTCTTCGATACTTTAGTGCGACCAACAGCTAGGTATCGTGCAGCCTTTTGGGGGCCAGGCCAAGAGAAGGATCACTGGAGGAGCATAGAGAGGCTACAAGTGATGATGTTGTCACGCATGATCAAGATTAAGCCATTTGTATTACATGGCATTCTACATGCAGAGTTTGGGGTGGCCCCACTGGTTATAGATGCCCTTTTTCAGACTATCACTTATATTCAACATGTATACACGCTTGACAGAGATCGCCTCCCACGCCTAGCACTAGAGTCCTCTATGCAATTATATTGCGAGAGGGAGAGGGAGCGATTGAGACAGTCTGGACTGCCCTCCTCCTCAATGACACGGCCACCACCATTACCGACACATGCATGGTACTCTGAGGTAGTCGAGTGGTTTCGTGCACATGGCATTAAAATGGACCATCTCCCCCCGTTTCAGTATAGCCTAGATTCCCCCTACCTTGATCTCTCACGACAGGAGATCAACCGGATCATCCGGTTAGATCTACTTGGGCTACCACATATACCAGACAAGGGTGTCTCAGTCATTTGGTAAGAAGTGTGAGTTCTACAAAGATCACTTCTTGAGACTCTCTGACGATGATTTCTTTGAGATACCGGGATACATACAGATACACGTCACGTGCTATGCGTATCACGATCAACCAGCTCAGGGTATCCTCCCACCGCCTCAAAGTAGAGACTAGCAGGGTTGAGGATATCCCACATGAGGAGAGGACATGCACAGCATGCATCACAGGAGCAGTAGAGGATGAGGCCCATTATATGGGCAGTTACCCGGCTTACTATGAGATACGGGGGAGATTCCAGTGCCTCTTCCGAGAGGGATTCGGAGACCAGTCACACGGGTGATATAATTTGAGGATCAAAGGTGCTTGGGCATGTACTTGATGGAGCTCAAACAACAAAGGGATGTAGTGTTGAGGCAGCATGCTCAGAGACAGCCTTGGCTCCGACAGGACACCTCATAGAGAGCCATCACAGATTTCTTTGTGGTACACACATCCACATCGGAATCCACTACCCACAACAATTCCTCTACGATGACATCAGAGCCCACCACCCATACCCACGCTCTAGCTCCACACCCCAAAGGAATTCTTAGCGAGAGAGCTCAATCCATTCTGCAAGCCAAACGTCCACGACCAAGAGCATCATGACCCTCCACCACACAGAGACGGATTCGTGAGGTTCTCCGTCGACATGACACGCTCCATCACAGAGGCCTGAAATTCACTCCACCATCAGATCAGTTCTGGCCGAGGTGGGTATCGTCATTAGCTGCTCACAGCATATCTCACTCTACATCACATGTACTATCAGATGTTTTTACTTTTTCTTTCAGTTTTCCATGGCTCAGTATATCCATGGTACCATTGTATTACTTTTGGTCTCATAGACGCTTGGGGTCTTCCATAGACGTCAATATAACTTTCTTTCCTCTCTCTCTCTCTCCCCCTCTCTCTCTCTCATACGAAGACCCGGAGAGGAGAGGATCTGCCAATTATGCCACACAGAGGTTGAGACAGAGGAGCATTACATATGCCGCTGCCCAGTATACTATGAGATCTGCGGGAGGTTTCACTGTGTATTTCATGAGGGATTTGGTCCACTCTCCAGGATCATTGACTTCCAAAACCAGCGTTTGAGATTCCCCCGGTCGGGGTTGAGCACAATCTTGGCAAACACTTAAGCTATTAACATAATTAAACAATTTTAAACGGCGCAACACAATAGAGTAAGAAGCTGAATTTTATTTTTGCACACTGCACTAGGGCCGGAAAAGGCCGACCCCCCTTGTAATAGATTTTATTATCAAGGAAAACTGTTACAAGCCTCACGGGCATTCACATGCCAAACTGTTCAAGTGCATCCATGATCATGAAAACAGCATTGCAAACAAATTTGTCGTAGACGATGGAATCCATAGCTTCACTTGAGAGTAGCTTCGTTCCTTGATTCCTTGAAGCTTGTCAAACGCAGCTATGCTCCACTGGCATCCATACACATACACATGTGTGTGCCAGGACCGAGACATAGGAGACCATATTGACAAAGCATTCGAATCTCAAATTGAAAATTGCTTGCAAAATGCTCTTACCAAGTATTGGACGATCAATGTCGAGCTCCACCTCCGTGCGGACGAACTACAGCTTGAATGTGACCGTTTTCCACTTCCGGCTGAAATTAGGGTTTCTGATTTTTAGGGTTTTAAGCAGGTTATATGAGTCCAAAATTGGGCATTTTGGGCTCTTTAGATGCCTATGAGTAAGGGGCACAGCTTGGTATGGTTTCCTCCAAAATTAGGGTTTCTGAAATTAGGGTTTCTGCAGAATTAGGGTTTCTGAAAATTAGGGTTTCAGCAGAATTTGGGGGCGGTAGAATGGTTAGGAGACTCCATATTCATTTAGAAGAGAGAGATAGAGTGAAAAGGTGAGCAACTGGAGGCTTAACTGTGAAAGGAAGAATCTTCAAGCTTTCCATTGGAGTTGGGAGCAAGAGGGAATGAAAATCAGCACTCTCACCAAGCAAAAAGTTAGAGAGAATAACAAAAATAGGCTCTCTTGAAGGGGGGCGCCTATTTCTAGAGAGAGAGTGTAGAGAGAGGTAATTTTCAAAATGAGTAATAGCATGGTGGCAGGTCCTCATACTGCCACCCAGTCCATAACCATCCCTTTTCCACACAAATTTAGTGGGAAGGGTGCCTGGACACTCGCCTAGCCGACCGGAAGGAAATTCTAGTCTATTCTTACTTATAGTTTGTCCGCCCGAGCTTTAATGAAGTGTGGACGCCCAATCTCACTTATAACTTGGGCGGACACACTTATTAAAGTGTGGACCTGCAAAACAAAGAATACATTGCTTTAACTCATAAAAAAAAAGTAAAGTGGTGTACTTACCACCTGTCTACAGCCCACAAACGAGGTCAGAATACAGTTTCACTCGCACGGTTCACAAGAGGGCGTCCCCTACATGTGAACTACACAAACAAATCTTGCATGCAATCAAATAGTTCATGCAAAGACAGGATTTTTAACTTGCAAACATGTTATGCAAGGATGCATTGAACAGTCTCCCTATTCATTTAGCTTGTAGTCCGTGGTACCACACTCTGGATTTGGGCGCAGATACACAATCCCAACCCATATATCCAGCCTACTGGCTCTCGGTGTAGACATAAGTCCCCAACCATAAGATGCCAGTCCATCCTACAGAACTCGTCCATAGGCCGGAAGCGCAGAGAATGCCCAAATAGTGACATCCTCCCCTGCTTCTAAACAGTTGACCGCAACTGAAATGCTTCCAAATATGCTTGAAGGAGCTGCGGATACTCCTGGAAGTATGTTTCATCCATCCATTTTGCATCCATAGGAGAATAGTTCTTGAATTTCACCAGGTAGCGCCTCTGGAGTTTGCCACCTGCAAACTTTCGCTCCTTATGAAACACAATTTGCTCTGGCTGCAATACCTCTTCCAGCTCTTCCACCTCTGGTGGATCTTCCATAACCGGTTCCAAAGGTTCCGGTCCCACATATTTGCGCAAGAGGCTCACATGGAATGCATTATGAATCTTCCAATGATCCGGTAAAGCAAGTCGAAAAGCCACATCATTGATCTTCTTGATCACCTTGAAGGGTCCATAATACCTGGTAGAGTTTTGGGCATGCTCTCTCCTTGCCAGACCTCTTCCTGAGTCTAGCTTTCTCAAATTTTAGCAATACCAAGTCATTCTCTTTAATGTCCAATTGCCTTCTATGCTTGTCGGCAGCTTTCTTATGCTTTGCTTGAGAGCGTGCAATGGCTGTCCGAACTTGTGAAAAGGCAATATCAAGGTCCCTGACAAAGTCATCAGCAGCAAATATCTCATCTTTTGTGCGTAAGATAGGTGGTAATACCACTTTGCCATAAATGATCTCAAATGGGGCCTTGCCTGTAGAAGCATGTACCGTATTATTGTATGCAAATTCTACAAGCGGTAGATACTTTTCCCAAGAAGATTTCTGATCTGTCACATAGCATTTAAGCAAATCCAACACAGCTGAATTTGCAGCTTCACTTTGTCCATCCGTTTGAGGATGATAAGCTGAAGAAAAATTCAGCTTTGTGCCCATGTTATCAAAAAGAGCTCTCCAAAAAGAGGCTTGTTGTTCGGGGATCCCTGTCTCCCACAATTGATTTGGGCATACCATGGTGTTTAAATACCTGTGACACAAAAATTTTGACCATATGTTCTGGTTTTATGGTCTTTTTGACAGGTAGAAAATGTGCTTGTTTACTAAACCTGTCCACAATTGTCCATATTGCATCATTGCCATTTGGGGTGCGGGGCAAATCCATAATAAAATCCATTGCAATGCTTTCCCATGGCTGGTCCGGAATAGGCAAAGGCTGAAGCAAACCAGGAGTCTTTTGCCTATCAAATTTTACCTTTTGGCAGGTGACACATGCACGTACATAGGCTTCTATATCTTTCCTCATACCTGGCCAAAAGAAGTATCTCTCAATCATTTGAGTAGTAGGGAGTATCCCTCTATGCCCTGCATAAGGTGGTGCATGACATTCATCCAAAACTTTTTGTCTCATGTTTGAAACCACACATAAGCAGTTATCCTTCATGATATAACCATCTTTGACCACATAAGAAGCATGTGTATGACCAGTCATTAAATCAGCCCATAAATCTGAAAAATCAGCATCCAAATGGTACATTTCTCGCATAGTAGACAAGTCTTGATGAGAAGCAACCGAAATTGCAGCCACATATGGTTTTCTGGACAATGCATCTGCTACCACATTTTTCTTGCCAGGAGTATGCAAAATCTGAAAATGAAACATTGAGAGAAAATTGGCCATTCTCATTTGTTTCTCAGAGAGTTTAGTTTGCGTAAGAAAGTACCGCAAACTTTGGTGATCAGTTTTGACAACAAATTCAGCTCCCAATAAGTAATGTTTCCATACTGTGAGAGCATGAATGACGGCCAATAATTCCTTCTGATAAACATCAAGAGTAAGTTCAGCATTTTGCAATCTCCTGCTTTCAAATGCAATGGCATGTCCTTCTTGATTTAAGACGGCTCCAATGCAATTGCCACAAGCATCACATTCTACCACAAATGGCTTTTGCAAGTCTGGAATGATTAAGACTGGCCCTGTGATAATGGCATTTTTGAGCTTATTGAAAGCATTAATCTCAACCTCTGTCCATTTAAACATAGGACGTTTCTTGGTGAGTTCATGCAATGGCGAAGCAATCATTGCAAAGTGAAAGATAAATCTCCTGTAATATGAACATAGACCAAGAAAGCTTCGGACTTCATGAATAGATTTAAGTTCTGGCCAATCTTTGATGGTTTGGATCTTTGCAGGATCCATTCGTACACCATCCTTTGATACTATGTGTCCCAAGTAGTGAATCTCTGAAAGGAAAAATTCACTCTTTTTGGCGTTGATCATAAGCTTATGCTGCCTTAGTTCTTCAAAGACCACTCTTAAGTGCTTTTTGTGATCCTCCTCATTCTTGGAGAATACAAGAATGTCATCAAAGAACACACCTGTAAAAGTTCTATGATTTCTGAAAATTCGGTCCATCATGCGATTGAAAGTAGCCGGGGCATTTGTAAGACCGAATGGCATAACCAAATACTCATAGAGACCAAAAGAAGTGCGAAATGCTGTCTTATGTACATCCTGTGGCATCACTCGCACTTGATGATAGCCGCTTTTAAGATCAATGCGACTAAAACAAGATGATCCATCCAGCTTGTCCAAGATATCATCAATCCTCGGTATGGGAAACCGATTCTTGATGGTAATCTTATTTAATGCCCTGTAATCCACACACATACGGAATGAACCGTCTTTCTTTTGTACAAGAAGAACGGGTGAACAAAATGGCGAAGAACTAGGCCGCACCAAGCCTTTCTCAAGTAGTTCACCCACTTGTTTCATAATCTCTTCTTGTTGGCAAGCACTAACACGATATGCTGGCCTATTTGGAGGTGAATTCCCTGGAACTAATTCAATGCGGTGATCTTCTGGCCGTGAAGGAGGCATTACATTAGGTAAAGAGTCAGCAAAACAATCCCCGAATTCGCTTAAAAATTTCAGCCTCTCTTTAGTAAGAGTGTCCACATGTACATTACTGTGTTCCACATTATCACGTACAAAAACCAAGTACGAAGAAACACTCTTTTTCATTGCTTTATTGATTTGTATATGAGATACAACGGGGATAGTATCACCCGACACACCTGCATCTAAATGATGCTCTCTATCTTTATACATAAAAGTGATTTTGTTGGTCTTGTAATTCTTGGTAGGCTCAAGGCGTGCATGCCAAGGTTTTCCCAGTAATACATCACATCCACTAAGAGGGGCAACGAGAAAGTTCTCGTGGTCGAGGTATCCTTGGATATGCATTCGCAGCTTTCCAATAAGGGGTGTAACCTTCACATCTTTTTCCAGAAAAGCTGAACATGCATGAATTTCGGGTCCCATGTCACCTACTTCAATCCCCAAGGCAGCAGCCATATCAGTGGAGATGAAGTTGTCAGTGGAGCAGTCATCAAACATGAATAAAGCTGGCTGGTCTTTTAGTTGTCCCCATGCTTTGCATACCATTCTATGCATGTTTGCATGTCCCGTGTTGCCCTGTACATCATATACCATGTTGACATGCACTTTAGGCTCTTCTGGCTTCTTATTCTTGTTAGGGCATTGTGGAGAGATGTGATCTTTACTACCGCATTTAAAGCATTTGCCTTCACGAATGTATTGTACCCTTTGTTGAGGAGTCAAGCCATAAACACCCTTTTTCTGCCACGGTTTCTTTTCTTTTGCATTTTCAGCTCTTTGAGGGGGCTTTACATCCTTCAAATCTGAATTTTCAGCTTTGTGTATGGCTTTGAAATCTCTTCTAAAGGGCTGTCCACCCTTTTGCACATTAAAACGAGCTTTCTCCTTACCCTTGCCCAAGCTTTGGTCAATTCTAGATTGCACCCATTTGACATTAAGCTCTTCGGAAGCCAAGACCGAGTTTATGAGTTGACGAAGAGTTTGGTTTGGATAGATTTGTAGTCCTCTTTGGAAGATGGGTTGCAATCCTGACTCAAATTTCCTCTTCTTTTCTTCTTCAGTAACGGTCATGAAGGGTAACACTTCCATTAATACCTCCCAAAATTTGGAGACGTAAGAGGTAATGGATTGCCCTTCTTTTTGCTCCAACCTGTCCCACTTCCTGCATATATCTTGAGTAAAATTTGGAGGCAAAAATTGATCATAAAACTTTTGTTTGAATTCAGCCCATGTAGAAATGGTGTTGCCGGAAAGCTTCTCGGCCAACCACCAATGAGCAGCAGTGCCTTTCATGTACATGCCCACATGTCTGAGTTTTGATGATTCTGAAAATTCTCCCTCATGAAAAGCAATTTCAAATTGGGAGATAAAAGATAGAGCTTTGGTAGAATCATATTCTCCATGAAAATACTCAAACTTAACTGTTTTGTCACCTGCAGTAAACTCTTTAGTCTTCTTCTTCTTATGTTGATGCGTTTCCTCTTCATCTCTCTCGATTGGTTGCTTATTTGCTTCATTAGTAGGAACATATCGCTCAATTCCATCATGAGGAGGGGCTGATTTATGAGTCGGTTCCTTGAGAAGACTTTCATGAGCTTTAATAGATGACCTGTGGGGAGGAGAAACATGTGCGGTAGAGGCATGATGAGAGGTAGCAGACGCCTCTTCTCTTTCCTGTCGCACAATAGATTTAAGCTTTGATGTTTCAGCTGCATGTTGATTCATAAGAGGAGGCTTTTTAAACCTAAGCCCTCCTTCCTTTCGAGTAACTACATCACCTTGTCCCATGAGGTAAGAGACAGCCATATCTCTTGGTTGAACCCCCAATTCCATGGCAACATTTTCCAATGCATCATTCACAAAAGGAGAATGCTTTGACACACGAGATACATGCCTTGACTGTGAGTCTTCATGCATATCCTTGAGTTGTTTTTGCATCATACATAATTGCCTTTTGAGGTCTGCAATTTCAGCCTGCATAGCATCATGTGCATCACTCTGTATAGCCTTCTCCTTACCTCGGGATGGCTGTCCCATATATACATGAGTTGCATTTCCTTCCCTTCTAACATAAGATGGCTGTCCGGCATGTGCAATACCATCATGTGACACAAGAAAAACATTTTCAGCAGTGTATTGTTCATGCATTTGAGTATCATCATGCACATTGTCTCCTCTTGGCTTCACATATGTACTCTTCCTTGGATTTACATCCCGTGAAGTACCTGTTTGGCTCGCCATAATGCTTAAGAATGCTAACAGCTAGTGTAAGCTAGATTAGGACCGTCTTCCACACAGAAAGGAGGAAGATCCTAGGCTCTGATACCAATGAGATTCCCCCGGTCGGGGTTGAGCACAATCTTGGCAAACACTTAAGCTATTAACATAATTAAACAATTTTAAACGGCGCAACACAATAGAGTAAGAAGCTGAATTTTATTTTTGCACACTGCACTAGGGCCGGAAAAGGCCGACCCCCCTTGTAATAGATTTTATTATCAAGGAAAACTGTTACAAGCCTCACGGGCATTCACATGCCAAACTGTTCAAGTGCATCCATGATCATGAAAACAGCATTGCAAACAAATTTGTCGTAGACGATGGAATCCATAGCTTCACTTGAGAGTAGCTTCGTTCCTTGATTCCTTGAAGCTTGTCAAACGCAGCTATGCTCCACTGGCATCCATACACATACACATGTGTGTGCCAGGACCGAGACATAGGAGACCATATTGACAAAGCATTCGAATCTCAAATTGAAAATTGCTTGCAAAATGCTCTTACCAAGTATTGGACGATCAATGTCGAGCTCCACCTCCGTGCGGACGAACTACAGCTTGAATGTGACCGTTTTCCACTTCCGGCTGAAATTAGGGTTTCTGATTTTTAGGGTTTTAAGCAGGTTATATGAGTCCAAAATTGGGCATTTTGGGCTCTTTAGATGCCTATGAGTAAGGGGCACAGCTTGGTATGGTTTCCTCCAAAATTAGGGTTTCTGAAATTAGGGTTTCTGCAGAATTAGGGTTTCTGAAAATTAGGGTTTCAGCAGAATTTGGGGGCGGTAGAATGGTTAGGAGACTCCATATTCATTTAGAAGAGAGAGATAGAGTGAAAAGGTGAGCAACTGGAGGCTTAACTGTGAAAGGAAGAATCTTCAAGCTTTCCATTGGAGTTGGGAGCAAGAGGGAATGAAAATCAACACTCTCACCAAGCAAAAAGTTAGAGAGAATAACAAAAATAGGCTCTCTTGAAGGGGGGCGCCTATTTCTAGAGAGAGAGTGTAGAGAGAGGTAATTTTCAAAATGAGTAATAGCATGGTGGCAGGTCCTCATACTGCCACCCAGTCCATAACCATCCCTTTTCCACACAAATTTAGTGGGAAGGGTGCCTGGACACTCGCCTAGCCGACCGGAAGGAAATTCTAGTCTATTCTTACTTATAGTTTGTCCGCCCGAGCTTTAATGAAGTGTGGACGCCCAATCTCACTTATAACTTGGGCGGACACACTTATTAAAGTGTGGACCTGCAAAACAAAGAATACATTGCTTTAACTCATAAAAAAAAAGTAAAGTGGTGTACTTACCACCTGTCTACAGCCCACAAACGAGGTCAGAATACAGTTTCACTCGCACGGTTCACAAGAGGGCGTCCCCTACATGTGAACTACACAAACAAATCTTGCATGCAATCAAATAGTTCATGCAAAGACAGGATTTTTAACTTGCAAACATGTTATGCAAGGATGCATTGAACAGTCTCCCTATTCATTTAGCTTGTAGTCCGTGGTACCACACTCTGGATTTGGACGCAGATACACAATCCCAACCCATATATCCAGCCTACTGGCTCTCGGTGTAGACATAAGTCCCCAACCATAAGATGCCAGTCCATCCTACAGAACTCGTCCATAGGCCGGAAGCGCAGAGAATGCCCAAATAGTGACAGCGTTGCCTAGGTCTATTCCTGCTTGAGCTCCATAGACACAAGGACACCTTCTTGAGAGAGCTTCGACCCCAACCACCCCGCCCCTTCCCTCGCTAGCCAACCATCACAAGTTTCTTCCGAAGCCAGGAGGTGGAGGACACCGACATAGTGGATCTTGTGGACCCTGCTCCAAACCTACCTCGCCCGAGAGAAGTTACCTCGGACCGAGCCTCCGCACTCCAGCGTGCCCGATGCCCCCCAACCATCGGCCATGATCACCTCATCAGCTCCGGATCCAAGATATGCTCCACCGCCATCGAGCTACCTTTCCACGTGACATAGATGAGGGAGACCTCTCAGCCATACTCATTAGCCCCATGCTTGATATTTTGGAGAGTGGTTTACCATCTACCAGAGCTGATACTGCTCTCATATTTCTATGTTCTCAGTATTCCATGGTGAGTTTCAATGGACAGTTTTGTATCACCCAGTAAGATAGCTATGTTTATGTTTTCTTTCTGTTTCATTTTCCATTCCATGTTGAGATATGCCATGGACATTATTGTGTATCACTTTGGTCTCATAGGCCCATTGAGTCGGGCATTAAAGTCCCCTAACAGGATGATGTCTCCATCCCTAGAGAACTCCCATATGTCATCATCTAGCACAGAGAAAGGAGACTGCCCTCTAGGTGCTGCATATGTCGATGTACTAGGAGCAAAATAGCATATGGCAATATACAAGAATCTGCCTGTGTCGGCCCTCAGTCTCACCCACATATATCTGGCCTGATCATCTCTCCGAACGATGTGTAGAAGCGGTTGCACCTCCTCCCTGAAAAGAACTACCACCCCCCCTGATCCTCTACTACTGTGTTCCGATCTCGTCCCTACTCTGCAAGCTCTCCCATCTGTATCCTATCACCTGTGGCATCATCTGACCAAGGGCCTGGTGAGTCTCCAAGTAGAAGACTATATCTCTATCTCTAAAGCTGTCCTCAAAGGCACCTACATCAAGTCTGAGGGATCCATTGCAGTTCCAGGCTGCCAGCTTTAATTTGGTCCCATAGGTCTCGCACCGTCATGTAGAGCGTCGCTCCACGATGACCACCCTCCCTTCTCTGTAAAATGCTATCTTTCCCTTTTCTCTTGCCGCCCTAATCTTTGGCACGACTTCCTTCATATGTGCAAGCTGTGAAAGAGTAAGATCGTCACCAAGAAAAATCTCTGTATTCTTTAAAGTGGGTCGTCTCTTCAAGAACTCCTTCGCCTCAATAGAGGGGAAGCGAAGTATGAGAGCTCTTTCCTTTGATGTTTCCCCGTTGCCTCCGCTTTTTTTGCCCACTCTCCAGGCTTTTGCGTGTGCCGGACTATCAATCCCCATCAACACCATAAGCTCTTTCACCTCCTCTTCAACTTTATCCCCGTCTTTAAGGCCGGTAATCCTCACATGCAAAGCACGTGTACGTCTTCGTTGTTCCTCTTCCAAAGTCATGTTAATGATTGTAGGTGTAGGGGTTGTTATCTCCTTACCTTTACCCTTCTTGGCGACCTCTATCCACTTCTCCGCTTCATCCATCTTCTTTTGAGTCTTGGTGATGACTTCCACCCATGAGGCAGTCATTGCTTCGTGTTGCTTCTCTTTTTCCTTAATTGCCTGTACTTGTTCCTTGATAACCTTGAGCTCTTCTATCATGGATGGCTGAATTTCACCTTCTTCAAGTCCACCATTTGCCTTAGCCTCTGCAAGCTCCCTCTGAAGAGCTGAAATTACGCCTTTGAGCGTGTTGACTTCCCCGTGAAGGTCTTTGACTTCTGCTATGAGGTCCTCCTCCTCCTCTTTCCACCGCTTACCCTCATTGAATACCATTTGGAGAAAGTTGGCTTTCTCCTTCCACCATCCCTTCATCTCCGCCTTCCATTCCTTCATCTCCTTTTCCACATTTGTTATCCTCTTGTTTCTGACCATAAAGTCGCCTTCGTCGGGTTGCGCAAGGGGGAAGCCATGGAAGAAGCGAGAGAGAGAGAGTTATGTTGCTGCCTTGGGGGCCTGAGCAAGGGTGGGTGGGGAAAAGCGAGCCAGCATAGTGCCAGCAGTACTGTGCGGCGAGCAGAGAGGGCGGCTACGAGAGAGAAAGCGGCTAACAGCGAACAGGGCAGCAGGTTCGAAGAGAGAGAGGGAGGCGACAGGTCAGCAGGTGGGAGGGAGGGCGGCGGAAGCGAACAGAGAGGGAGGGCGGCGGGAGGGAGTGAGACGACAGGTTCGAAGAGAGAGGGGGCGGCGAGCAGGGCGAACAGCAGGCGGGAGGGAGGGCGGCGGAAGCGAACAGCAGGCGGGAGGGAGAGAGAGAGAATCTACTGAAACTCAGCTATCTCTCTCTCTTATCTCCCATCTCTTGCTTGCATTTTGCATTGGGTTGTTCTAGGAAAGGTGTTTCGGGCTGAAAGAAGACTCTCAGAGCTTCCGCATGTGATAGTACACTTGTCATTTACCATTTGGATAAGCATTGAGCATGTTGTGAGCCCTTGTCCAGAGATAAATCGTGAGTTGCCATCACATTTAGGTCCAAGAAAGTGTCAAATCATGTGTTGCCCCGCATATCAGATACAACCCACTTGGATACAAATGTCCATGCAACTTACTAGGCCAAAAGCCGTGCAAAGCACCGAACACAATCAAGTCGAGGTATGGAGTAAGTCGGGAGGTTGCCAGGCTAAATACCCAACGTCATGCAGCTAAGTCATCAAGGGCAGATGTGTTCTGAAGCACCAGGCAGGGCTGGACAGGTCATGGGTAGTGTAGACAGCTTTTGGGCAGCTTGTACTTGCTGTACCTGCTGTACCAGCTGTACCAGCCTGTGATCGCATTTGCTAGTCTGTACCCAACTGCGATCACACTGTCACAGACTAGTCGACCAGGCCTACCATGAGAAAACGCAGCATTTTTTTTAAAAAAAATCTATTTTAACATGATTTTTCCCAGTTGTGAGAATGTAAGGCTGCTCTACCAGAGACAAGGGCTCCTTAGAACCTATATAAAGGGATTTTGGATTCTACTCAGCACTAAAGCAAGGAGATCCAAGCGAGTCCAATGCTGTCCACCATCTTCAAGAGGCTAGCGTCATACTCTCCCAAGCTCAACAGGCCATCCTCCCCAGTAAAATCAAGCAGCCTGGTTGCATGGCTGCCGAATCAGCCCAGAAATGGCCTAACGCAGCCCACAATAATCCAGACACTCCGGCAAGTCAAGTATTACACTGGTAACATCTTTGTATTAAGCATAATATAATCGTAAATCGAACACACCATTCATGGTGGGGCCCTTAAGTGGATGATAGGAACCCTATCAGGTGTCGCCTCTCCTCTCCCTTCTTTCCATCTTCTCATCTCTCCATCCTCCTCTCTGTCTCTTCCTAATTGAGTTAATGCATGCCTTAATTTTCATTCTTATCATTTTCCTCATTGTGCAATCAACTTGGAGATTTAAGCACCATGCTTATTGCTGGATCTGTGGAAAGTTTTGCAGTGTTCTAGGCTGCTAGATCTAATGGTGGGCTGTTTTGGAACTAATTAGTAGGACAAACTACAACCCATGTAAAACTACCCGAACTCACTCACTTAATAGGACAAACTACTTATAAAAATCACCCTTAGACTCACTTCTAGGGCCTTGTCTTTAGGGTCAATCGTACACTTATGTGGAGGCACCTTTCAGATTTACTTGCATCATTTTTCATCACATAAATTGCTACTGATTTTTCTTTCTCCATGTGCCTCCTGCATCCCTTCCTTGGGATGCAACCCATGCGAAACCACCCCAACTTATTGTTCACTCTGTAGTCATTTTTCTCCCTTTATCAGGGATCACAAAAAGGCCTTATGGTCTCAATCTATCTAGCGCTAGACCATAATAATGGCTATTTTGCATGTAAAATCCCTCCTGCTTATCTTTAAACAAGAGCGCTTTATCAGCAATTGGCCGTGCAATTACAATCTTATCTAGTACTACTCACGTTTGTGCTGCTACTTGTACTTGCACGTCGTTCTTGTCCACAAAATAACAGTGGAAGTGAGACAAAGGCACCAAAACTTGGCATTGAACTGTCTGGATTGAACTAAACTCAGAAGATCTCAGTAGGAAGATTCAGATGCTCGGTTTACTCCTTCCTAAGTTGCAGTTTAAGCATTTGCATGAGAATCTAAGTTATGTACATAACCCTACAATCTGGTGTGGACTGCTCCTAAATGAATGGTTGGATGGTACTCATGCATGGACTTTATGCCCAAAGTGATGTCAAGTGCCTGTAAACGTGCGTCTATCAGTGATCCGCATGGCTTGACCTCTATATTTTCACTAGTCTTCAGTAATATGCAATTAATTCTCAAATATTTTGTCCTTTTTACGTTACAGTAAACCTTTGTGTACTTTCTGGTGCTTGCACAATTAGAACGTGATGGAGCTTTAATTAAAAATGAATTATGGATGATAAGAGAGAAAGGAGTAAAGGCCTACAGTGATCTAACAAAAATTGCAGTTCAGGTTGATCACCAGCCCGAACAGGCTTACCGGCAAATACCTTTGGAGTTGTTCGCAGTTCCAGGTAGATGACATTCTCTGCAGCAAAGTCTTCAATGACCTGAGAGGAGACAAAACCCGACACTGAGACTGCGCTCCTCTCTCTCTCTCTCTCTCTCTCTCTCTCTCTCTCTCTCTCTACCAGCGGGGAAGGCTAGGTGTAGAAAAATCGCTTTACCTCCTTGGTTATTCGCGTGATGGTTTTGTGGTCGGTGGTGAGAAGATGGATCAAATCAAAGAGCTTGAAACACTCCGCAAGGGAACGATCACCTGGCAAAGTAAGAAAGGGCAACAATTGCAAGAAGCCTGAAAAACTGAAGCTTGCAGCTCTAAAGAGGAGAAAAGCCAAGAATTGCAACGACTCACAAGAAATGAAGCGTGCAGGTCTAGTCAAAAGAAAGGGCAAGAAATGCAAGAATTGAGAAGAACCGAACAAAGCGCAACGTTCTGAGAGAAGCGGGATGCGCACCTTTGAGTATGATGGCTTGAACTCCAGGAAGGTCGATGAGGCCTTTCTTGCTCAGGCCTGCGGCGAGCTCTCTGCACAGACAGTCTCACGCAGTCAGAGAGAGAAGGAGATGGTGGGAGTGTGTTTTTGAAACGGAGAAGAAGAAGGAGAAGAAACAGATAAGAGGAGAGGTGTGCACAAGAGCGTGGAAGAGCGGATGGAGCCATTGAGGTGAGCGTGCAATTCGACTTTTGGCAGAGAGCGGCACCATGGCATCCATGAACGCACACACTCTTCATCGTCTTCGCCATAGCCTGCAACTCGCGTTGTGCAATCTTCCTCCGCCATAGCTCTCTCCCAGGGCGCACTCTGGTTCTCTCTCCCAGGGCGCTCTCTGGTTCTCAGAGTAGCCAAACTGAAAGCCACAGTGATATTCTAATCCATATGAAATTATCCCTTGATTCCCACCTGAGGGTCCTAACGGCCTTTTCCCATGCCAATAAACTTGGGCAACTTTTAGGCCATGGAGTTTTGGCTTGGCAACATCTATGAAACTTGGGCAGCTTAACCATGGAGTTTTGGCATGGAAACTTACCACAACATATATGAAAACTTACCTCCACCAACTATATATAATAAATAAATGTGCAGTACATATTCCTAGTTATGTTTAACTAACAAAAAATATAGCTATCCCCACCACCGACTTTGAGGCTTGAACTATTTTTACACCCTAGTGGGGGATAGACAGGGGAGACTCCGCATCCACACGCATGGAGTATCAACATGAAAAGCAAGAAAAAGTGGCGAGCAAGCACTTGATGTGTAAAGCAACCCCCCCCTCCCCCTTGAGGGTGAGGGTGACCACATGTATTTGGCATAAAAAGTTTGATATTCACCTAGCTTGTGGTGAAAATGATCATCACTTTTTTATCTTCACAAAGCCCATGCTCATCCATCTTGACTCATCCCATGTCCATAACTTCATCACCATGATTCCAACTTTGGTGAAAGGAGGTCCAATTTTGGGGCTGCAAAAGGCCAAGTTTCATGGTTGCCCCGAAGTTGTGTGCACCACTACTCATCTATATGAAGCCAAAATATGTGTTTGTTAAAGCTAGCAGGCTTCCCAACTAGAGAGGATTTTGATTGGTTTAATTCTAAAATGTGTATCCCTTCGTGCGGTGCAAATAAATCCCATATTCTCTATCGGCAATTTGTCTACAACTCCAAATGTACTCCCACATAACTTTAACACCTCTCATGGTCCCATGGAAAGACTTTATGACCACTAGGCCCAGCTTTTGCACTTTCTATTTCTAACTTTTGAAGTGCACGATTTTTGTGAAAAAAACCCTGACAAGGATGGAAAAGGGAAGCGGACATGGACAATTTTCACCATGTTTATCTGCAAACTCATTTGAAGTTCCCCTAAATACCTAAAGACTAGAGAAATCTTGTGAACACATCAAAGTTGAGCTGCCAGTGTAGAGAAGGGGGAGGGGGGGCAAGGTGGTAGGGGTGGTGTTTGGGTTAGCTCTAAGCATTTGCAACTCTTTAAATTAAAAAATCTCCTCTCTAAGTCTCTTAATTTGTGATGGGTTATAACGTTCAAAATTACAAGTGGTAGTTAAAGCAAAAAAAAAAAAAACCCAAAAAAAAGGTCACCCTAGTCCATTTTGTGACATTTTACTACTTGGTCAATCTATTGTCCATTTTGTGGTCTGCTTGGCTATATAGAAGTGGTCTGCTTGGCTAGCAAAAAGGTATTATTATGGATATGAAATCGGCTTGCGTATGCAATTGCATTTTAAATATGGTATATTTTCTTATGTTGGCATTAATTAATGCCCACATAAGGAGGGCATTAACTAATACCTAAGGTACCTTAGAGGGTCCTCCGCAATCTATTGCTCCCATCTCCTCCTCCCACTAAGGAGGGCATTAACTAATATGTAAGGTACCTTAGAGAGTCTTGCGTGACCTATTGCTTCCCTTTCCTCCTCAATGTAGCTCTCATCATAATAGAAAATGATACACGTGTATAACTCTAGGTGCCACAACTCCTTAGCCACCAACACTCCCTTCTCCCAACCTCAACCTTCTCCCACCTCTTGCATGGTAGCCCTCAAGCCATACGACACCTCCTCATCTTTCCCTCATTCATGCAAACAAAACCGGCTACATATATGGCTAATAAGGGTTCAAGGAGAGTGACACAAAGGTACCTAGATTAGGGTTCATAGGCAAAGAAGCCTCCCAGATAAAGATCGTTTTAAGAGAGAGATGCATATTTAGGCCCATCAGGTTGTGCCCCCCCCCTACTAATGGCGATAAAGGGACCCCTTTCTAACCTTTCTAAGAGAGGGGGGGTAGTATTTTGAGTGGGTTCTAAAGATAAAATCCCAAGAATACACCACATGTTAGCACATAAGATAGAATTTTTGAAAGATTCATCCATCTTTTCTATACTTTCGTATACATCGAAAAATACCCATGTATATTTATACCATGATAATAGGCCCTTATTTTTTACATTAATCGATCAAGAATTTCTACAATTATTGATCTCATGTTTAGATCAAAATCAAAGCCAACTTGATATGGCTTCTCTTTCAAATCTATGTGGCCCTTAGTAACAACAATTTAGTTCTATCACTTTTTACACTTTTGATCTGTCTCTTTGTTGGCTTTACACGTGCATGCCCACCAAGGAAGTACATAGGCAATCAAGTGCCTAAGATGGACAACAACCACATCACTTAAATCTATTTGGGCCACCCAGACAATATAATCATTGAAGATTTCATTCTCAATTTGGTCTTTTATTCCCTTGTTTTTTATATATAGAAATTTCAAGGCTTCTTTCTCCTCTAAATTAATTAGAGAGTAAGTCCATCTCTCTACACTAGAAGAAGAAGATGGCACTCTCTCTCTCTCTCTCTCTCTCTCTCTCTCAAAGTAATCTATCAACAACCATGCTCAATTAGTATGTCATATCTTCTTGTTAAATTTGCTATTTAGGATCTTATTTAGTAAACATGTTGGTGAAAACTAGCAATGTGCAACTAAGTTCTTGAATTTTAGGCTACAACACCTAACATGTACAATCGTTTAACTTAAACAACTATGTACACAACAATGGAGTAATCTATAAACAACTATGCTCATTTGATATGTACTATGTTTGATTGATAACTCGTTTATTTAATTTTTTTGCTTGCAAACATGCTGTGAAAATAAGTAATGTAAAACTAAGTTCTTAACGACTTCATGCCACAACACCTTACCTTACCTGTACAAGAGTTCAACTTAAAGAACTATATCCACAACAACACTAGTGCTAAGTGCATCCTATAAATAACTATGCTCACTTGATATGTTCTATCTTCAATTCTTAACTCAACTCTTAACTTTCTTAGCTGACAAACATGTGTGTGGACCAAAACTATTTCCACTCAATATGTCTATCTTTAACTCTTAGTAGAGCTATTTGAAAGTCAATAGGAAGGTAGAGCTAGTTCCTGAAAATTTCATGCCATGACACCTTGCCTATACAAGAGTTCAACTCAAACAACCATGTCCACTTGATATGTTCCATCTTCAATTAACCCTCCTCTCTTCATTTCCTGATCTAGGAGGTAAGCTTTTGAAAATTAGCAACATATAGCTACATTCTTAACAATTTCATGCTACTACACCTCACCTATATGTGCTCATATAGATACCTTCATACTTTTGAGTTGTTGTGAGTTATTACAATATGTAAGTCAAGTGGTAGCTTTTAATCCCCAAATGGATCAATATGTGATATAAAAGGTGCGAAAGGTTTTACAATGTAAGTCAAGTAGTAGCTTTTGATCCCCAAATGGATCACTAGGTGCTAAAGGTTTTCAATGAGTAGAAAGTCAAGTTCTTGCTTGGATAGAATTTTGCTTTCTATGAGTAAAAATGCATGCCCTTTCTTTCTCAAAGATTTCTATGAGTAAATTATGCATGCCCTTTCTTTCTCAAATATTTGTACAAAAGATCTGACTTTGGAAAGGAGATACGAATCAAACAAGCATACAAACCCTTTATACAACATGCAATATAATATTACACACTTCTATATAATCCTCCTTTCTAAAAATTGAACAACAATCTATGATATGTATAATGGATTACAATTACTTGGCTCTTAATGTGTGCACTACATAAACATTCAATATCTTTGAAATCAAATAGTTTGATTTTAAAGCCTTCTTACATTACCATGTTACAAAAAGCTAGCAAGTGAATCTTCCACAATATGCATGGCTTGGCTTTTAAAATAGATATTTTATTTTGGTTTTTGAATTCACTCTCAAGGTTAGCTATCCATGTTATTTAAAACTCCAATGCCTTAATTATGAAGCAAATCTGGATCCTTTAAATTTACCTACTTTGATTTCTATAAGAAATAGCAACTCACTCTCTATTCTCCCCCAATAATTAAATTTGTGATTATGTCTAACATGTGTTTTTGGCCTATTTTACTCTCTAACTCATCATTTCTTTCAATACTCATAGCATGAGATGGGTTGGGCACCATCCAAGAAGGGCCCCATTCCTTGCATGCTATGATCACATTAGAGGGAAACTCTCTCTCTCTCTCTCTCTCTCTCTCTCTCTCTCTCTCTCTCACCCCTCCTCATGATTGCCTTATTCAACTAGCCTCCAAATCCCTTGAATGAAAAATATAGAGTGTCGCATATACATATACAAACATATATACATGTACTTTAACAATAGGTTTTTCTTATATTTGAGATCCCTATATATAAATGCATGCATGCATACAGATACATATGCATATGCACACATACATATACATAGGCATGTATATAAATGCACATACGTATATATACATAGGCATACATATAACACATGTGCACACATACACACACACACACATACTACACACTGTGTGTGTGCGCGCGCGCACACACGCATGTGTGTGTGTGATTATATAAAGATCATAACAAAACGCTTAATGAGTAAAATCACTTTGTAAATGCTATAGGGAGACCCTTAACCAAGGCACAACAATATGCTTTGTTAAAGAGGAGAAAAAAAACCCAGTTTTTTCAAGCACTTAGATAATAGTAGTGGTGCCCAATATGGTAAAGAGTTTGAAATTTACAAGTGCTCTTTATTTCATAGTTAGACATATGCTATTGAAAAGCATACATTTATTTCAAAACTTATAAGAAGTTTGTAGGATGAAATTGTAGTATTAAAGTTTGATGTGTTAAGGATCTCACACAGTTTTTTTAATATGCAAAATCATGCATCACTGATCATGCAAAATCATGCAAAATCCATCCCTACATCTAAAAGGCATAACCATAGATTGCGATAGAGGCTCACAAGTATGAGCACAATTAAGTGATTTAGCCCACATAATTGCAATGTCTCTTGTGAAAAAAAAATTGGTAGATAGAAATAAATACATTTTATCACATAAAGAAATCTTTATTATAAATAGTACAAATCAAGGCAATCAATCCACCAATTTGAATCACTACAACATAGTCTGAGAGTTCTTTATTATAAATAGTACAAATCAAGGCAATCAATCCACCAATTTGAATCAGTAGAACATAGTCTAAGAGTTCTTAAAGCCCCATAATCCATTGATTTGGATTAGTAGAACATAATCTAAGAGTTCTTAAAGCTTCACAATTAAAGTCATCATCATCAATAGTGCTTACACGTGTGCTCAAGAGAACGGTGCCATTGTGGCCAAAACAAACCATCCACACTAAGTATTGCTACCAAAATCAAAGAAAACTGTTACAATAAGAAGTGTGTGTGCGTGCATCCATGTGCACGTGTGTGTGTGTGTGTGTGTGTGTGGAGGAGATTCAAAGAATAAGAGAGAGATTCATATATAATATGACTAGAATGTGCATGTGGGTGTGTGGGCTTATGTGTTGGGGGGGGGACTCTTTAAATTATATATTTTTTTGTATATAACCATTCATAATAAGTAAATGGCACATGAAAGTGGTGTAGTTTATATATACATAATTATATATACATGTGTGTGAGTACATATAGATGTTTGTATATGCATGTAGAGATTTTTATGTGCATGTATAGATAAAGAATGTGCATACACGTGCGCACGTGTATGTGTGTGTGTGTTTGATTTACCATCTCATTCGCATAGACCTTACTTTTGGAAATGAAAGACAAGTTTTAGATTTACCATGTCATTTGCATAGACCTTACTTTTGGAAGTGAAAGACAAGTTTTATTAATTGTTTTAAACCTTTTGACCTTACCTTTGGAAGTGAATTACAAGTTTTTGACCTTCTACATTTGTGTAGACCTTACCTTTGGAAGTAAAAGACAAGTTTTATTAATTGTTTTAACCTTCTACAAAGGTTCAAATTTGACTAGTTTATAAGGTCACTTTAGCATTTGTAACCTGCAAAGGTAAATGAAAATACTTTTTAAACAACAAGCTTCTTTTACTCCATTATGGTCAAAGAAATGAGATATACACCCATTGTTTTAAATTTATAGCAGACAACTTGCCATCATTCAATCTATAAAGCAAAAAGGGAAGGATTCATGCTTGCCATCATCCCAAAAATAAAAACAATTGTAATAGAGAATAGTGATAAAAGTGGAACTACTAATATTTATTCGAGAAAATCATAAAGGTAGGAGAACTTTGTAAGAAGTGCTAAGGCTAAATCATTAATTGACCAAATGGGATCATGGAAAAAGGACTTGTAAAGGGCACTCGGCCAATAAAGGGGCCATGGGCATAGTCCAATGTAAAGCCCAAGGAGAAAGTGAGTGAGAACATGGGGTATAGGTATATAAGACAATTATAAGCCCTAATTGTAGATAACTCATAATCACTTTTGATCATACTAATCATGTCTTGCTTTCCAAGCTTCCATGGAGACCTTCTGTCATGTCTTAGAATCCATGTAAATGATGTCTACATGTCTCTAGACTCCATGTGAACGAGTCTCCTCTCCCTCCCTTCCTTTCATTGGTATCAAAGCCCTTGTCTTTGATCTATTCTAGTTAATTTTTTTATTTTCCCTTAATCTTGCTAAGAATCTCGAGAAATTGCATTTTCCCTTAATCTTGCTAAGAATCTCGAGAAATTGCATTTTGGGAATTTTCTTGGCCATTTTAGGAGCAAATTGACAACTATGGGCTTATTTTTTGGATTTTCTTGATCTCCAAAAATTGTTCTGAATTTTTGTGCATATTTAGGATCCAATTTTTTGCAAACCTTAGCTTTCATGGGAGAGAACATTTTGATTAGAGATTATATTTGCCATTTCTAATCACATTTTGGAGCAAATATAGCCATAGTAAGCACTCCATGATGATCTTTATCACTCCTAAACCCCTACAAAACTGGGGTGAATTCTCTACATGGCTAGGGTTGTATTTCATGTGTTTGCACTCAATGAAGACAAAAGGAATGAACATAAGGCTTAGCAATGGTCCAAATGGTTCCCCAAAGGCTTTCAACACTTGATCTTCATCACTTTTGCAAAGCTATGAACCTAACGGTGAGTTGCTATTTTGATGATTTTTCCATTAATTTACATCAAGAAAGCAAGAAAACGGCATTTCCTATTACTAAAAGCTTGATGTTTCACCATAAGGGCAAGATTAGCTAGTGAAAGGATTATTGAAAGCAATAAAGTTCATTTTATATGTGAGTGAATGATGAGATAAACATGAGTACATGCTACCTTTGTAAGTGAACTCTCTCACATACTTGGATTGCAAGCTTTTAATTACATTTAAATTTCAATTCCAAAATGCTTGTAGAATCTAGTATGATGAGGGTACCTTTGGAGCTAGGTGAACAAACCAAAAAAGAGTACAATTTTAACTCTTCGTGTTGTGATTGCCTTGGAAAAGTGGTACAAAAGGGGATTAAGTACATGGATGTGAAGACATGGCCTCAACCCTTACCTTGGATATGAACGTGGTAAGGGGGTGAGAAGGCTTGGCTGTGAAATTGACCGGTGCAAAGCTCTTCTCCAACATCGTTCTTCTTTGACATACACAATTACTTGGGCAAAGACAAAGGTAATGCAAATGGAAATGGTAATGTGGTGACACTTTTGGTTACATTTTGGTTGCTTATCAATTGCGGTATGATGAATGATGCAATGGATTACAAAAGGGAATGCATTTTTGAGCTAGTTTTGGATTGAGATTGTGTTGCAAATGCCTCAAGGTCATGGGGTAATTTTTTTACAAATGGAGGTCAAACTTGAGTTGTATTAGAAAATAAGTGGTGCATTGGTTATGCAAATGCATTGGGGATGAGATTTGGTGGTTTAAGTGCAAACGTCATGGAAAATTTTGACCAAATCCCTCTTTAACTGTTTTTGGGTAAAACCTAATTCAGTTAAAAAATCTAATCAATAATTTTAAACTAACCTTAGAATCTTATTCCTCACAATTAGGCTACTCTCGTCAAGCTATTAAGCTTTCAAATTAGAGGCCGAAAACTTAGCCAAACCGTAGCATTGACTTTTTTGAAAGTCAAATGTGGTCAACAAGGTGTTAACTTTTTAAGATAAATTTTTTTGAAGATCCTTAAGCTACTTATAGAGGCTTATGTGGAGGATGTAAAGAACACACAAATCAGAGCCCATTTGAATAGAATTTTAGAAAGTGGGCATGAAGCACGGAACCCAAAACATAGTGATATAGCACTTATAAAAATGAGATCTAGGGTGGAATTTGTGTTCATTGCATGTTTATGAATGCGAAGAGCTAAAGAACATCACATTTGGATTCCATCTTGGTGGTTAAACATCAAAAGTTCATTTTGTTGACTTTTTGGTAGGAAAGTCAAATCAAAATATAGTGTAGCTTTGACCAAGTCAAAGGCAACTTCACATGTGGCTTGTTCACCTTGATACCTTTTCTAACGAGCCCAAGATTAGTGAGTTCCATTTTCGATTGCCAAAATGCCAAAAGGAAGACCCCGCAAAGGGGAAGAGGCAATTCTTGAGGAAATGGAAGATGTGGAAAATGACAAAAATGTACTTATGCCGGAAGAGGTTACCGATGTTGATGAAGGGTTGATGTATACTTGTGTGGGGCCATCCATAAATGCCGGTTTGATTACAAATGTACATGCTAATAGTCTGATGATACAAGTGGCATCGAGATGAGCAATAAGATGTAAACTATGGCGAAAATGATGTGTTCAATTCTTGAAACAATAAAAAAGGTCAAGATATGGTGCAAACTATGGTGGAAATGATGTATTCAATTCTTGAAAATGTCAACAAAGGTCAAGCTGATTTGATGGAGAATCAATCTCAACAAACTAGTTTGTAGGAAGCATGGTGGAAAGCATAAGCAAGAACCAAGCTATTTTGGTTGAAAGCATGAATTGGAACCACACATCTTTGCTAGAAGCCTTCAAAGGGATATCCTTTCACAAGCGACAAGCTCCGTTAGAGGAGGTGCCTATACAAAGAGATGCAACTGTGGTTAATCATGGAAAAGGCTCGAGTCCCTCTCGACAACTCGAAGACTTCATGAGTCAACACAAGCTTTTAGGTAGCAATGTGGTTATGCAAGCAAGCAATAAGGAAAACTTAGCATCGAGTTCATTTTCTTTTGGGAGTTTGCCTACACACATTCTGTCTACATCACGAGGTGATGCCAAAGGGAAGCGTGTAGCTTTCAACTTTACACGTGGATAGTTCATGGGATCATGTAGCTTTCAACTTTACACGTGGATAGTTCATGGGATCATGATGATCCACTCATGAGGCTATGCATGGGTAATGCCAAAGAAGATGAAGGTGAGTTCAAGGGCATCAAAGACAAAGTGGTTTTCTCAAAGTTCAAAGGGGAAGGATCAAGCAATGAAGAGTATGATGAATGGCTTGACAAATTGAATATGTATTTTAAAATGAACCCAAGAAGTGATCATGCTAAGGTGTACTTTGCCTCACTCCACATGGAGGGGTATGCACACACTTAGTGGTGACATTTTCATATGATTATGGTTATGAAATTACCACCTGGGGTGCTTTTAAGGATGCAATGCAAAATGCCTTCACTTCTAAGTAAAAAAATGACAAGTCGATTGGCAGATGAGTGGGATGACTCGGAGCAAGGTTTTGGCAAGTTCAAGGACTATACACAAAAATGACAAGTCGATTGGCAGATGAGTGGGATGACTCGGAGCAAGGTTTTGGCAAGTTCAAGGACTATACACAAAAGTTCTTGATACTCATTCTCCATGTGGATGGATTTAGCAAGAAATTAAAGATAATCAAATACATCAAGGGTCTTAATGCAAACATTGGGGTGGATGTAAGGCCAGAAAGGTCTTCTAGTCTCTAAGAAGTGATTATGTATGCTGAGATTTATGAAGATAAATATGCATAGAGAGGACCAATAAAGAGTGGAGGTAGGGTTGATTCGAATGCTCCAACTTTTGGTAGGGTTGATTTGAATGCTCCAACTTTTGGAAAGTTTACATTGGAAAGTTTACAAAGGATGCTTCGTCAACTCCCATCATTCATAGGTATCCTACTATATCTATGGTGGTGGTTTAAAATAAAAGTTTCGATTGGGTCAAATCCATCCAAAGCTTTAAGTGGGGATGGAAAGCCAACCAATGGAGGTGTCAACCAAAGCAAGTTCATGAAGGAAGACTAAATCAATGAGTTGAGAAACAACGGAATTTGTTATAATTGTGGTGAGAAGTGGCATAAAGAACATTATAAGACATGCAAGTTTAGAAATGTCACTATGAATATGATCTTATCTGAAGTCATTGAAGATGAACATGAAGAAGAAAATGTGGCCTTTGGTGATTGCAAATGAGTTCATGGAAATTGATGATAATCATGAACTAGATGGGGAGTTTCCTTTTGAATGGGTGGTACTTTGTAAGAGAATTTGCAAGAGTATGATGATGGCATGCCTAATTTCTCTAATAACTTATATTTTTTAATTACACATTACATTTGTTGTCCATTTTCTTTTGTTCTAATTCTTGTCTGCTATGTTTTCTATTAAAGGATGAAATGGAGTAAAAAGTGGATGAAAGAACAAAGGGCATGGATGAGGCCAAACAAAAGGTCATAAGAGAGGTAGAGGTGCTATATAAAGGAAAAACATGGAAGTATGAAAGGCTCGTAGATCCTTGCACAATGGTGAGTGCTATTGGTGTGCTTTGCTCTCTCTATCATGGCATGAGCCAAACAAACACATGGCTACATTGAGGAGATAATCGGTGCTACCTACATTAAAGATGAAGATAAGGCCTATTTGGTGGGGATGCTCGATAATTCCAAATCTGTTGTATGCACCTTGGCGTAGTTACCTAATGACAAAAGGAAGATAAGAAGTTGGCTATACATGATTGTTTATTGGCTTCAAATCTCTCAATTGGGGGTCGGATTATTGTGTGAATGCAGATATAGTGTTGCTTCCTAATGACAATGTATACATAGAGTATGTCATGACCAATCGAGAAAAGTACTTTAGAAAGGCTGTTAAGACTCATCAAGGAAGCATATTCAACAATGACATTGAGCGTAAGCTCGGTCTTCACAAGTCTACACGTGTTATTTATGGGTTACCTTATTTCTCATTATAGACTCATTTCAAAATTAGCTTATGTAATAAGTAGGTGGCTTTTAAAGCTTGTGAGCATGGGTTCACTTGAGAGTGTGCCCTTCTTGGCAACCATATGGGCTTGTAATGACACAACCTCATATATGTATGAAGACTTGCAGTTAGGAAGAGTAAGCATGTAACCTTCAAGTTCTTATTATACTAGAGTCTACTTTTTATTCTGATGTTCAGAGGTAGAAACAACCATCTATCATTATGAGTGGAGTTGTGGAAGCTTTAAACATAATTTTTACTAAAGGCAAGGTGAAAGGGAAGATGCTGGATCATTGTGTTGAGCTGATTTCGTTAAAATTATAAAATTCTACATAGGCCTCGAGATGGTCACCTGATTTTTTTAATAAAAAGGGATGCAAGCTCATAAGTGTATAGATCTATGTACACAAAGATGACCTTCATGATGCTGTTGAAATGGAAACACCAGTGAAACCTACTTACCTTGAGCTAGAGTCCCCCCCCAACACACACACACACACACACACACACGTATGCACGCACGTACACACACACATACAAAGTAGTGTAGATACACCTTTCTCAATATCTATACACAAACACACAAGCATGAAATCTTGTTTCCTAACATGCATGAAAAGAAACACACACACACATGCGTGTGCGTGTGTGCATGCATACATGTATGCAAAATATGAAAGTATGCATGTTGTAAAAGCATGCATATAATAGCACAAACATATGCATGTGCATGCAAAATAGCCCCAACACACATGCACACACACTCTCTCTCTCTCTCTCTCTCTCTCTCTCTCACACACACACACACACACACACACACACACACACACACACACACACACACATCAATAACTCCAAGAGGATGGAAGTTTCCATTCCAAACTTGATACCATTCCCATTTTTGAAAAAGTAATTGAGGAGTAAAAGAACTTATAGTGACTGGCCTTTTGTATTCAAGTAGGAGGACAACCAAATGGGTGCAATGAAACATAAGCAAAAAATAAAGAGTCATACCAATAATTAAAAAGGGTGTGGAATCTCCAACAAGTTTCTTTTCATAAGAAAGCAAAAATCATCATTCATTAACTTGAAACTAAAGAAGATATACTTTCAAACTGCAAGCAGACAAGAATCATGAAAGAAGGCACATGGTTATGGATATTAGAAGAGCTCCCATCGGCACAAATCAAGATAAAGAAGCTAAATTAATGAAATGCTAGCAAGTGGGAATCTTTTGAGTAAGATAAGCTCTCTTTGAAGAGTTACACACTTCAAAACTAGCAACACACACACACACACACACACACACACACACACACACACACACACACACACACACGTGCATACACGTGGTAGACACGCTCTCACTTGTGCATGTGCACACACATGTATACATACATGCATACATGCACACATATACATATTGTATACACGTACGCACATGCACATGTGCACACACACACACACACTTACTTGTACACATGCATGCGCACACACACTCACTTGTACACATGCATGCATACATGCACACGTGCACACACATAGACACTCAATTGTACACATGCATGAATATGTATGCACTCATGCATGTGGGCTCACACAGAGTGTGTGGATACATATCTTGCATGTGCATCCATACATAAGCACACATGCATGTCCCCCTTCCCCCTTATTTTTCCTACGCATGTGTGAACATAAAGAAAATGTGCATGGATACATATCTTGCATGTGCATCCATACACAAGCACACATGCATGCCCCCCTTCCCCCTTCTTTTTTCCCACACGTGTGATTTTTTTTTTAAAAGTCACATGGATAATGTGCAAATATTCATGTTGTAAGTGTATGCATGCACTATTATAGACACATGCTTGTGCATGCACCCCCACCACACACAAATCGATACTGCTAAATCATTAGTGGGGCTTGTCCTCGATCCTTTAAATGTTTTTGTTTAATTAAAATACCAAAACCTTGACACATATCAATACTAGTTACATACATAATAGTGCTAAAAATCATGTTGTAGGATATTGGGAAAATGATGAAGACCTTCTTATGCATAGACAACTTGTCTCATAAAAATGACCACACAATAATATGAACCTAGTATTTTGCACAAGGCATATATGAAAAATTTGCATTTGGTATTAGCTAATGATTCATAAATGATTGGCTTAATACTATTCAATGATTATGAATCATGAGCTTTATTTTTTCCCCATAAATGGACAGTAATCTTTGGCTTGCATATGACCTCTTCTTAGAGCTATTCATGAGTCTTGACTCTATTGTTGCACTCTTTGCTTTTCACAAGACATAACCACCTTATAAATAGAAGCATATATTTTCACCTTATAAATAGAAACATATATTTCCACTCACCTACATTAGCCTACATTTCCAACTACCTAAATTTGTTTGAAAACATGATGCTTCATCTTGATGAACACATAACCTCTAGAGCTCGTCATTTTCACATAATCCTATGCTACATGCAAGTGAGAGAAACTATAATAGAGAGAGAGAGAGAGAGAGAGAGAGAGAGAGAGAGAGAGAGAGAGAGAGAGAGAGAGAGAGAGAGATTAACAAAGTTTGTGAGGAGGAAAATTGCTACAGAGTAAAGATCAATCAAAATACCTTTTTTCCTTCTTTTTGGATGTTCTGTGAAAATACCTCAATGGTCAAAGCTTTTATATTAGTCTCATAAGTCATATTTGGCCTTCAATGGACAAATCTCTCTCTCTCTCTCTCTCTCTCTCTCTATATATATATATATATATATATATATATATATAGATAGATAGATATATATATATATATATATATATATATATATATATATATATATATATATAGATAGATATATATATATAGATAGATATATATATAGATCTATATATATCTATATATATCTATATATATATATATATATATATATATATATATATTGTAAAGTGATAATAACTTTAAGGCAAGTACTATTTTAGAATTTAGAATGTTTGAAGTGGTACTAACATTAGCTTAGAATGTTTGAAGTTGAGCTATCAGCAACATGTTTATGAGAAAACATTACTTGGATAAACTATTCAATTTCATAAAGGTGGGGTTATGTGACACTATGAACACCATAATATTATTTATTTCGATAGATAAATTCCCGACTAAGATATTTATAAGTCATTTCATATAAAAGAAAGGTGTTTCCAAAGATATCCTTGCATATATAATTCCCCCTTTTAAAAAAAGATATCTAAGATCTGATTGATAACATTGCACAAGTAGAGAGATGATATTTATAATTGGAAATTTTATTTTTAGATCTTTAAAGTTTGATGTTCACTTTAGCTTTGCCATTCTTAAACAAAAAGACATTTTTAACACATTTTTTCTATCAATGTCTATATGATTTTTAAACATTTGAGAATGTATGAGAATTTATTTTAACACTATCCTTTAACTGTATAGCTTATAGTAGTTTTATCTTTAAACATTGCCATAACATCCAACCAAAAACATGATGTGACCTATTTTCATAGTCATTTTTCATTTTTTTTTAAGGTTGCAAAACATATGGGCTCCACGTTAATTCCCATTTGCAAAAAGGATACTACTCCACGTCAGTTTCCATTTACAAAAAGTATACTACTCTTATATGGGCTTCACATGAGATTGATCAATAAACATATAGCTTCAATATTGTTTATTGTATAGCATTTTTAAAGGCCATGGTTCTTGTTACCTATCAATCATAAAACTAAACTTGTGCTTCATGAGTTAGTAGTGGCATTTTGAGCCAAGAAAACCACAAGAGGAGGCTGTAAAATAAAAACTATACATGTCAACCATAAAACTACACTTGTGCCTTATGAGTTAGTAGTAGAATTTTGAGCCTTGAAAACCACAAGAAGAGGTTGCAAAAATAATACCACATAGGTAACTATGGCATATAGATACCTTCTTATGCATGAGACCTTACTTGAGTCCATGATACGAAATTAACCACGTACCTTGAATATTAGGTTGAAAAACATTGGCTCCATAACATGACACATGCCACACAAGACATAAAATCTTCTCATGTTTTGTCTATGAAGAAAGGGCTAATTCTTGCCACAAGAACATTTTAATTAAAGCCACCTAAAACCACATATTTTTCACAATCCATAATAGAAGAATTATTAATTTATGACTATCCTTTTAGAGACTATAAATGCTTGTGTGCACACACACATGCATAAGCACATGAGAGAGAGAGAGAGAGAGAGAGAGAGAGAGAGAGAGAGATTATGCACATGAGAGAGAGAGAGACTATCCATAATAGAAGAATTATTAATTTACGACTATCCTTTTAGAGACTATAAATGCTTGTGTGCACACACATGCATAAGCACATGAGAGAGAGAGAGAGAGAGAGAGAGAGAGAGAGAGAGATTTTTATGGACAAATAAGTGTTATGGCCATGTATATAAGTGAATTTCTCTCATAATACAATATACTCTCCCATTGTGCAATAGAGTCTTGCTCTTGCTAATCCTCTTGCTAATCTCTCTGCCTAATGCATGCTAGTGAGTGTGTGTGAGTGAAGTGAGGTGAGAGGAGGGACGAGGACCCGTAGTGCAACGTGGCGGTGTGACAACGCTCGCGGGAGACGCGGTGGAATTGCTTCTCAAGGAGTTATGGAGCTTGGAGACCTTAAGGGTTACGAGCTCGGCCATTGGAAAGATCCTCACGACAGTTGCGGTTCACTAGGTAATCTCTTTTTGCATGTGTTTCAAGGAGGGTTAGGGCGAGCCATAACACTTTTGGTGCCGCGTCGGGGAGCCATCCCTTGGCTTTTTCCATCGTTTTGTCTCTAATCTACACATAACCCATTGCCCATTATCTTGATTAATGTTTCCCCATGAAAAAATGTGGATTTGATGGTGATTTGTGTGAGATTTGGTGTAGAATAGCTCTCTTTTTTGTTTTTAAAAAGAATGCTTTTTGCTTAATTTTTAGATTAATTTGTTGATTTTATTATTATTTTTATGTTTTTTCATGATCTTAGGGCTTATACATAGTTTGTATCAGGATTAGTTTGCATCCATTGCATCAAACAATGCAAGAGAATGCATTTCTTAGTGAATGTTAGCTCTCTTTAGTTTAAACATAGATTTAAGATCATTAATTCTAGTTTAATTGTGAGTTTTTTGTTGAAATTGTTTGGATCAGAGTGCTACCAAGCATTAGAAGTAGCTTAATCTTTCAAAAAATTTCTTAAAACCATCAAAAAACCCTTGAATTTGACTAATTTCTCTTAATGGACAGGTTTTTATCATTAAGGGTGATTAATCTTGTTCAAGAGACCAAAAAATTAGAAAATGTGTTAATTGGGGTCTAAATGGATCATACGAGTAGTCGAAATTAGGGTTTTTGAGTGTTTTGAGAGCATCTAGATGTATCAAAGCACCTAATTACATCAATTCTTTGATCAATTGGAGAAATTTGACTCTCTTTGCTTAATTTTACCTTAAAAGAGGAGACTATAATTAAGAGTCTAATTAATCTCCTAATTTAGATTAATTTACACAATTATTGATGCACAAAGATTAGTAAATTTTTTTTTTAATTTTTCACGTGAAGTCCGGTTCAATTGAAACTAACCTGCAAGTTTTTTGTGGTTGAGTATGTGTTGGAAGAAGCAGATTTAATCTTAGGGCATAAATGGACTTGCTGCCCAAGCACCACTGTGCTTTGCTAGCGATAGAGTCATCATGATGATCAATGACAAACAGTTGACAATACCATACTGCTAGGAAGAGGATCCAACTTTAATGGATATCTATGATGCTGAACGCAAAAGGATACAAGCCTGTTCCACAAAATCCCCTCTACACAATGACCTACCATCTGTGCCAATGAGACTGACTTGGATAAAGCATCTACTCCTTCAATCCCATCCTCATCTATGAAGCTCGATGCCAAGACGTTGTAATCAACATCTATTCCTGAAGAAATTCCCACAGCCAAACCATCTATCTCTAATAGAGAACTCAAAGGAAAGGGCCCAGATCCTATGTATCTTCATCGACAAACTCATCAAAGGAGACAACCACATGCTCAAAGGCCTTGTCATCGACAGCCACTCAACAAGAGACTCTAACCTCATCATCATTAACAATGCCCATGAGTCTCAAACCTGCACCCTCAGCGCCCAACCAAAGTCAAGGAGGGGCCCAAACCTTCCACATCACCCCAAAAGAAAACTCCACCACACGACAACGACAATCAAGATATCCTAATAGTATCAAAATGTGGGTGGAGAAGCAGCTACTTGTAGCTTAAGGCTACTATGAAGATGCCAATCAAATTTGGGTGCCTCGACAATCAAAACCTCTTCCTCAACGAAGCACTCGAAAGCCAAGGAAGAAGAAGAGTACTCCACAACATCGTCCACAAAAGCCTATGCAAGTTCCTCAAAGAACTCCACCAATGCAACAAGTGTGGGTACCAAAAACACTGCTGCAAGCACAAGGGTACTACCAAAGAAATACTAAAGCTTGGGTCCCCAAGCGCATCACAAAGTCCCCTAAGCTTGCACAAAAAGAAGAAAGCCTCAACACCAAGCACAACGGCCACCAAATTATAGTGTTCGTCAAAGATGGGTGCATGTGCATGTGCATGTACATCATCAACAAGGATACTATGATGGTAATTCCATCATATGGTTGCCAAAATCAAACATTGTGAAGAAAACCTCACCACCGACTTCAACTTGAAAAAAACTTCACCTAAAGTTCGACAAGAATGGAGGCCCAAGAAACAGCAAGCAAATCACTCAACCACTCTCGTGCATTCAGCACCAACACAAGAGCTTGTCTGTTCAAGCAACCCATTTGGTACAATAATCAGTGGTTAACACTATCTATTTGTTGCCGGTTCTTTATGCTAGTGGTTGGAATGGACCCACAAAATCCAATCCTAACTTTTAAAATGGTTCCAAAGGTAACATTGGGTTGTGCGACATCCTATGCGTTGCTACATGTGATTGCCCTAATCTCTTGAAGAAGTCAAAGGCTTTGGTGAATCGCCACGCATCTTTCAACACTATAGGCTACCATAATCCAGCTTGAAATGTTTTCTGGCACGTGATTTCTATGTGCCCTCCACTGATGCCTTTATGGGCTTCTATGATTACTGTTATCTTCTCATGATTTGGAATGCACCACCTCAAGATTTGATCCAATTCCATCTTGTACAGCTGGCCTTTGCATAACTGTAAATGTTTTTATGTGAAGTGCTAACCTCTTTCATTGATGATCTCTACTCATACCTTCTGAAAATGATCCATTCATCAAGAAGAACAACATCTTGTCATACCATGTATTTGGTGAAATATCCATAATAAACAGGTATGTATCTGGAAATTGATTTGGAATGCCATTTGTCAATTCTCTGAATTCTATTCGGGATAGAAAATAAACAACTTCATGCTCATTCTCAAGTCTATGTTCAATGTGGTGAACTTGAACTCCTACACAGTAGTAGCATCCATCTTGCCAATTTGCATGTAAGATTAGGCTTGCTCACTAGATAAATTAGTGCATGGTGATTGACATGAAAAAAAAATCGATTACCCAAAAGATAATGCCTAAACTTGTTGAAATAATAAACCATGCTCAGAGCTTCTCTCTTTGTCATGGAATAATTCTTCTTAACTTTACATACAGTATCCGACTGGCATAGTAAATCAGATGAAACCATCCAGCCTTGGTTTGTTGTGTTAAGGCATTACTGATGGCAACATCTAATTCATCTACAAAGACATGAAGGTGTCTCTCCCGATCCAGAGGTTGCATGATCGGTGTTGGGGATAACATCATCTTTAGGTTCTGAAATGCTTGTTCACAATTCTCATTCCAAATATATTGAGCATTTTTCTTTGTAAGTAGGTATAGTGGCCATGCCACATGTGCTAGATATTGGAGGTACCTTGTATGCCATTTAATCATTCCTAAGAATCTACTCAGTTCTTTAGTATTACGTGAAGCTTGCAATCAAACGATTGCAATCATCACCTTCCGGGGATCCACTACAAACCCATCTTCTGAAATAATGTGGCCAAGAACTGCACTGCAAAAGCACATTTTGCTGGATTGAGACTCAGTCTAGTTTCACTGAACCTCTATAGACACAGTGTTAAGTGTTGGGTAGATGCTTCAAACGCCTCCCAAAGACACTGAAGTCATCCATGAAGACCCTCATGAATGTTGTGAGGTACTCATAAAAGATTTCTTAGACCATCCTTTGGAATGTGGCCGGTGTAGTATTTAGCCCAAAAGTCATTACATTGGAGGAGAACACCTCCCACTTCCCGTGTGACAAAAGAATATATTTTCTTTATTCTCTGGTGCTATCCTTATATGATTGTATCCACTATTGAATCCATCCAAGAATGAATACATCTCAAACTGCATCCAACATTGAGTTTGTAAATGGTATTGGAAAAGGATCTATGAGGACTATGGCTGCATTCAACTTTTTGTAATCTACACATACTCTCAACTTGCCATTATTCTTAGGAACAATGACAATTGGAGATGGGAACTACGTCTTCCTTGAGATTAATTTTATGCCGATAAAAGTTGGGATCAATGCCCTTCAAATCTATATAAGTCCAAGCAAACACATCTTTGTATCTTGACATTAGTTCTTGCAATTGATGTTTTTATCCCTCTATAAGTTTGGCACTTACTTGGAACATTTCAAGGTTCTGATCATCTCCTAAGTTCATTTTGGACAATTCATCTTCTTGCACCCAACTACTCTTTTGTATGTTCCTCTCATGGGCTGCTTTAGAAGATATGAATGCCTTGATTTATTCAAGAACCTCTTTGTTCCCATAATGCGACATCCCTCTGGATTATGCTTGTGGCTTGTTTCTGCTATTTTGCCATCTTCATGACTTGGTAATAATACTTCCGGCTTTTATTGGACTTGTTCTACACCTTTCTTGCGTAGTTCTAGTGCTTCTAGCACTCTTTGACTCTTCTCTGCACCTTTTCTCTTAATTATGGTGCTTTGGAACTTTTTGGCTCTTATATGCACATTTTTCTCTTGATTCTGGTACTTGTGGCACTTTCTAGCTCTTCTCTACACCTTGTCTTCTTTGAACGGTATCCATACAATTTTCTACCATCGTGATTGGTTGTGGAGTTGTGTACACATTTTCGAACCTCTCCCTATGCTTCCTGCACTAACTTGGTGACTTGGTTCGGACATGCTACTACTCCTCCCAATTTAGGGGTTTATCCTTTGTCCTTGGTCAACTATGATTCTCCATATGGGCATTATCCCCTTTGACTACCATGTCAGCTTGTGGAGTCTCTACTTCCTCTGGAATTGACTGAATTTGCACTATTAGTGGAGGCTAAGCAAGCTGAAGTGGACCCCTCCGCTTGTGTTTTCTGGAGTTCCAGTTGAAGTCACTGCCATATTGGGCACTCCATCTTCCAATGACCTACTACCTTGCAGCAATATTAACATTAAAAAGGTACACCTACTATACCTCCACAACCTTGTCCATAAGGGCAAGCATGTGGTATGCCTGTAGTGGACTGATTGAATGGTGCTGTCTGTTGCATTGAGATTGCAGACTGAGTTTGCTCCATCTAGCACTATGGACGATTGACTTTGCCATTGTACCGACAAGCCTTTGTAACATGAGTGGGGTGGTCTCTGGCATATAGCACAATAGAGAATAAGTGGGCATTCTTCCTTGGTATGATTGTACTTGGAATACTTCGTACACCAGATATCGGATCGTAGCACAAATCTACCTTCTCCTGCACCTCCACCCTGAAGCTTAGCCTGTGCCACCAGAAGCCATTCCTCGATTGTCTCTAGCTTTTGGCTTTTCTTCTTTTGATTCTTGTTCTTGGATTCTGAATCCAACTTCCAATCCGAGTCATCATTCAAAGTGTCTTCCTCTTGCTTATCCTCTGAAGAATCCACTTGAACCCACCGATCTTCTGAATCCAACTTCACATCCGAGTAGTCATCCAAAGTGTCTTCCTCTTGCTTATCGTCTAAAGAATCCACTTCAGGCTTTGTTTTCCCCTTCTTCAAAGTGAAACTCTCCCCTAAACTGGACTCCAATCTTTGAGCAACTTCCACCAACCCATTAAACCCACTGATTGTAAGATATATGGATGCCACAATAGGATTAAACTTCTTCCATGGACCCCATACAAACCATTCTCCGATGAGGGTCTCAGTTGGTCAATCAGCAGGAACCACTCAACTTCGCAAAGTATTGAATTTGATTGCATAATCTTCCATTGTCAAGCTCTTCTATTCTTGATGGGGTGCAATTTTTGCAAGACTTACGAAAAGGTCTTATCCTTCTGGAATTGGTGCAGAAAGGCATCATGCAGGGCTGCATAAGCTGGAAATGTATTGGGGCCATATTGCACATGCCAATTTATCGCTTACCCACATCGAATGTCCCACTAAATGTGTTTCGCTTTCCAAATAGCAACAATGACTGTTGAGAGTGGCATGCCATTGGTTAACTAGGTATTTTCAAAATTTTCCACACATGTATCCGAATCCTCCTCCTTACCATGGAACGTCAAATACTTAAGAGACACATGTTGTGTGAGCCATGATGGTGGAAAAGCAGCGGAGGCAAAGTTACACCGCTAAGACCAATTGGATGTGAAAGGACCCCTAGTAGACCTGCTAGAGCTGGAGCCACATGAGGATGTGTCGAGGGAAATTCTACACGAATCTGATAAATTCTAAGCATCATAGGAAGTTACCATTAACAGTAAATTGAAGTCTTCCATGTGCCAGCTATCCTCCAAGTGAGCATTGTTAATGTCTTCCACCACAAGCCTGACAACACTAGCGCCATCATCATCCTTTGTAACACAGAGACATCATCATCGTCAAACTTCCTCCCCTTGATGATTCAGTGCAGCTCATTGTTCGATGATCTAGACGAGCATCCTCATAACGTCGTTCCCAGTCCATCATCGAAAGCGGATGATCCGATAGTTGAAAAGATGCAGGGGAGAAGAGAGCTTGAGCTCTTGCAAGCACATACACACTCACACAAACCCTAGGAGAGAGCACACAAGGTGAGAGGCTGAAAATTCTTCTTCTTCTTCACACAACAAAAGAGGTCTACAAAGAAGATAAAGTGACTAACACACATAATAGAGTATATACCAATGGTCCATAATGTGAACACGCTAAGAGGAGTGGGTAGATTTGTACTAGTCGGTGTAGTCTAACTGTAGAATCTCTGGCAAAGATATGTCGGTGCCAGCTACCAAACTTGCCCAGTGATATAAATGTCAAACAGTCATGTAGGCGCCTCATGAGTGTCAGCTCATGTTGAGCTTGTTGACATCTCAACACTCCCCCTCAAGCTCAACTCCAACTCATGAACTCCAAGAATATCTCAAAATCTGCAGAGCTTCTTAGCTCCCAAGGCCTTCGTGAGTGAAGATGTCAATGACCTAATCCTGTGTGCTGACGTAGGCCAATTCTATGTCGCCTGCCAAGACTCTCTCTCTCATGAAGTGGTAATGCACCTCAATGTGTTTCATCCGCGCATAAAAAACTGGGTTCCTGGCCAACTGTATGTTGCTAAGATTGTCACAATATATGACAATCTTTCTCTCCACATGCAACCCCAAATCAGCCAACAAGTAGCTTGCGTAACCAAGCTACCTCACATGCTACCACCGCAACTCCTCTGTACTCTATCTTTGTACTGGACAAGGCAATTGTGGGCTGTTTCTTACTACTCTATGTCACAATAGCACTCCCCAATGAAAACATAAATCCACTGGTAGATCTGAGATGCTACTTGCCCAATCTGCATCTGTGTACCCATATAGCTCCAATGGTACACCTGCTGTATAAAACAATGCATAATCAACAGTGGCTCTCAAGTACCAAAGTGTGCATCGCACACTGTCAAGATGTGGTTTACGCGGAACCTGCATAAACTGGCTCTCTTAGCCAATAGTGTAGCTCAAATCTAGCCTGCTGATTGTGACATAGATCAAACTCCTCATAATCTTCCTGTACATAGTGGGATCCTCTAACATATAACCTGCATCCGCACTAAGCTTACCATTTTGATCTAATGGCACTAAGATTGGCTTACAATTAGTCATCCCATACTTGGACAAAATGTCCACTGCATACTGTCTCTGTGACAGCCAAATACCCTCAGGTGTGCGAATGACCTCAATTCCCAAAAAATAGCGCAGATCTCCCAAATCCTTCATCTCAAACTTCTTTTTGAGAAGACTTTTCACATGCTCAATCTCTTCCAAGTTGTCACCCCTAACAATAAGATCATCTACATATATGTCTACATATATGGTGATGATCACAATACCCTTATCACTCTTGCGTACATACAAAGAGTGATCTGCATTTGCCATATGAAAACCAATACTGACAAGATACTCAGCAATCTTATCATGCCATGCTCGTGGAACTTGCTTCAGCCCATACAAGGCCTTACAAAGCTTACATAGATACTATGGGGGTGACATGTATCCTCAAAACCTGGTGGGGCTGATCCATATACACCTCTTCTTGTAAGTCACCATGCAAGAACACATTTTTTACATCCATCTGATGTAAAAAATAGCCTTTAGTTGCAGCAGCCACCGCAATCACAACTCTCAGAGTTGCCATCTTTGCAAAACTGGGGTAAATGTCTCCTCTCATAATCAATCCCATGTGTTGTCGCATATCCTTTAGCTACCAATCTAGCCTTGTACATGCTTATGCTACCATCACTGTTATGTTTCACCTTATACACCCACTTACAGCCAATAGCTTTCTTGCCTTTAGGCAATGGCACCAAATCCCAAGTCTCATTTCCATACAATGCATCCATCTCCTCATCCATAGCTTTCTCCCAACACACATTTCTAATAGCCTCATCAAAACATGTGGGTTCTACAACCTGCACAACTTTTGCCATATACGCATAGTGATGTGCCACATAACCATCATAAGTCAACCTCTACACAGGATTTTTGACTCTTCCAGATCTTCGTAACTTTGCATTCATGGATTCCATAGCCTTCTTCACACAAGTGTCCCCATTTTTTGCGAGCCACTAGAATCTCCATCAACAAGAGAATGCCCCATAGAAATGCCAGGCATACCAAGGGGCTCAACCACTTTCTCTTTGCCTTTTTGTGATGTACCAACTACATTTTCAGGAGACGACTGGTATTATGACACAGCCTGCCACTCCATGGTCTATCAACAGAACCGCTGGATGAGGACCCTCTTAGTCCACGCAATGACTGTGATTGCTGTCTTGCATTCTGTGCAACCACATTTCCACTTACATCAGTCCCAACAGCTTCCTTTTCAGCAACATATTAGCTATACTCATTTCATCAAATACAACATCCCTGCTTACCCTCAATTCACATGTAGCAGGATTATAACATCTATATCCCTTTTGCTCAAGGGAATACCCAATAAACACACATTTTTCTACTTTTGGATCTAGCTTAGTATGTAACTCATCTGGCACATGCACATATGCGATACATCGAAAAACTTTCAAGTGAGATGAATCAGGTTTCTTGCTAGTAAACTTCTCCTCTGGCATTACATCATGTATGGCTGCAGTAGGAGTCCTATTCATGATATAAACTACTGTAGACACAGCCTCAGCCCAATAGCTATGTGGCATATTCTTCTCAGCCACCATCAATGCTCGTGCTATCTCTACAATGTGCCTGTTTTTTCACTCACAGCAACTCCATTTTGCTGTGGAGTGTGTCTACATGTAAATTGTCTCTGAATGCCATTCTTTTGCAAGAATTCAGAGAACTCATTGGAAAAGTATTCACCCCCTCCATCTGACCTTAGGCACTTCACATGCTTTCCTATCTGTTTTTCAGCCATAACTCTGAAATTCTGAAAATGAGTGAACACTTCACTCTTCTCCTTCATGAAGTACACCCACACTGTCCTCGTGTGGTCATCAATGAATGTAGTACCTGCAACAACCACCCATAGACATAGTCTTCGCAGGACCCCATACATTTGAATGCACAACATCTAGTACATTCTTGCTCACATTTCTGTCATGTGGAAATACATGTTTTGTTTGCTTTCCAAATTGACATTTTTCACAAACTTTCTGCATACCTTCAACTTTAAACTTAGGTAGCCCTGTCACAATTTATTTAGTCTACATAGACTTCATTCTTTGCACATTGACATGCCCAATTCTCTTATGCCAAATGTATGTATCTACAACAACTCCTGAACCATTTACAAACATTGCAGCAGTCACTTCATGAATATTCACATTCAATGTAAACATTCTGCCCACTCTGTTGCCTTTTGCAACCAACCTGCACTTATCTTTGAAGTCTTCTACATAACAGTCCATCAGGGTTAAACCGAACCTACAAACCCTCCTCAATCATCTGGCCAACAGAAACTAGATTCTTTGTAATGTTTGGAACATGAAGTACAAAAGGCCTGAACTATTTTTGTTTTGTGAAGACTGTCGATCTTCACCCAAGTTCTTCTCTTCAATGATCAACATTGACACCAAATTTGTGAAGTTGGGAATGTTCTCCCAAGTCTGAATTATAGACGTCTTGAACGCCTTGTATTGTGGCCCGAGACCACACAGACACACTTCCACCTTATCATCATCATCAAACAGAAACACCAATTGATGCAAGGGATTCCATAATGCCCTTGATCTTCAAAGCATAATCATTCACAAACATATTCTTCTTTTCCACAGTATGAAGCTCATTCTTCAACTGAATTTTTCGTGCCTTGGCGTTAGTTTCATACAGCTTCACCAAGGTGTCCCATGCCTCCTTAGGTGACTTGGCATCCTGTATATGCCCAATCATAGTGTTCTGTATATTGATAGAAAGCCAATAAATGACTTTCCTTGCTCCTTGATTCCAATCATTGAACTCTTTTATATCTGCCAATCTCTGGTATATCTCCAGTGCCTCCTCATGTTCACCTTCGTCGATGTAGTCCCAGTAACCTTTTCCCATCAGGAAATTTGTTAATCTAAACCTCCAAGCATGGAAGTTGTTCTAGTCAAGCTTTTATACAACAATCTACTTTATTCCATCATTGGACATCTTTTCTGCAACATAGATTTACCAAAAACAATAGTCTTGTTTGACTTGCACAAACTGTTGTATTCTCTATAGTGGTACTATATTGCACCCAAATTGTCACAACCAGTGACCTTACTTTGTATACATACACCCAATGGCAACTTTGAGACCTCTTTCCAACACACATAGTGTTTGCACAACCAATCGCCTTTCGTGCAATTCCAAAAACAGAGTTCTACAGAGAATCAAAACTTGCCCCCCACAGTACTGGTGAACACCTGCTTCTGCTGCCTGCTGTGCGAACTAAAAAATGGAGGTCCAGACGTGCCCGAAATTTGTTTTCAGCCCTAAAAATGAAGTCTAATAATGGGACAAAATAATTTCCTTGTAGCTTTCCTCCCGTGAATAAAGCTCCTCAATCGGAGTTTGTTCGCCAGTGCCTCCCGAAGAGCTCCAGACAAGGGTGTAGTAGCCAACAAAAAGGGGGAAGAGTAGATGAAGCTCTTACCCTCGTACCGCTTCCTGTGCTTCTCTTGATTGCTGCTCAGCCCTTAGCATATAAACCAGGCTCTGATCCTATGAAAAGATGCAAGGGAGAAGAGAGCTTGAGCTCTTGCAAGCACATACACACTCACACAAACCCTAGAAGAGAGCACACAAGGTGAGAGGCTGAAAATTCTTCTTCTTCTTCACACAACAAAAGAGGTCTACAAAGAAGATAAAGTGACTAACACACATAATAGAGTATATACAAGCGGTCCATAATGTGAACACGCTAAGAGGAGTGGGTAGATGTGGACTAGTCGGTGTAGTCCAGTTGTAGAATCTCTGTGGCGAAGATATGTCGGTGCCAGCTACCAAACCCGCCACCAGTGATATAAATGTAACAGTCATGCAGGCGCCTCGTGAGTATCAGCTCATGTTGAGCTTGACATCTCAACAATAGCTAGGAAGTGGCTAATAAAATTCATTGCCACGCTCAGCTTCCCAATCAACCAAATGCCACAAATAGGTTAACAAAAAAGCAATGTGTGGACTAGGTGAAACCTGTTCACATAAAGAAAACACATCGACATGTAGAACTGAACGATGAACTCCATCCCAATCTAAATAAAAGCAACTATGTACGGAGGGAGGACATAACAAATAGTGAATGATCTACCACTTAATGGATGAGGGCAGAGAATCCACCCATGTTAACTCCATGCAATAATGGCATAATGCTTAGATCATAAAACTAGAGCATAGGCAAGGAATCGATCACAACAAGATAGCCAAAAGTGTTGGTGGTTTGGTAGATAAACCACCAACATGGTAAAGACACGTTTAACATTAAACATAATCACAAAATTAAGCAACAAATAATTAACGGATACATAATGCAGATAACATTGCATAGACAATACAAAGATAGAAATAGACTCTGTATATTTCCTAATGCTCTTCTCCTTCTTCTTGATCATCCATCAGTACAACTAGCACTTGCATGCAGGTATATAGTTATCAGATTTTGAGAAATAGAATGATACATGACTGTTGGAATCCTATTCCTAAACTACCCCTAAGCTAAGGATACAAGATTAAAGTAGCGGGTTATTTCCTAAACTAACACCTAGCTCTTTGTTGCACCATGGCTTTAAAAAGAGATACATAATACATTTAATTCTCTCACCATTGGTATAACAATCTAGCATTCCATTGCTTAATTGAGTATATGTGGAGTATGCCTAGCAAGTTTCAAACCATTTTGTGAGCTAATCAAGATGTAAATTTAATTTCAAAAGTGGATCTGCTCTTAAAAACTCTCTATAACATGCCTTTAATTCATTCATTTCTTAGTGTCTATGGGCAAGTGAGAGCTCAAATCATAAGTTGGGAGTTTCTCTACAAGTCTATATTATTACATTAAATTTCCTTCTTGATTTGAAGGTCCAATTGATCACTTGAACATTGGTAGTTTTTTGCATATAAATAAAGACCTAGTTTTGGGTTTTCATGATTAATTACTTGCATTAGAACTAATCATTACATTCAAATCATTCTTGTACTGAGATTAGACACTAACCTTGAGTGATAATCAAGTGCTAAGACCTTCTCAAAACCCTAAATGACTACTTCATTTGTGATTGAGAAGTTTAAAGGGGAGTCCTTCCACACATAGCAAGTTAAGATCAAATTATGTCAATGAAGGATGGGGTATTGTAAATGGAAGGGAAAAGTGTCCAGAGGATGAGAAGGATGAAAAGAACAAGTGGTTAAGCTGGAATGAAAAAGGATTAGACATCATTGCATTAGGGTTGGGAGATAGATTATTCATCATGTTAAATCACAAGATACATCTAAGGAGGCTTAGGATGAGCTAGAGAAATTATTTGGGGCAAAGCAAAAGAATTAAAAAATAAGCTTAAAAATACAATTCTTTGGCTTGGACATTGAAGATAGTGACTCTCTTTCAACACACCTTAACAAAATGAAGAATATAACATAAAAATTGGCTAGCATTGGGGCACCAATAGAAGAAAAGGATGCCATAGCCATGTTGTTAAAAAGAATGACACTTGAGGAGTATGGGCTACCTTGAAGAATCTGTAGATCCAACCATTACAGGATCGGAAGCATCACTCATAGAAGAAGAGAAGCGAAATCAAGGGAAGACAACCCAAGCTACATCAAGTGAGGAGAAAGGACTCTTCTCAAGAGGACCAAGACCGAGAACTAGACAAGGACCAATGAAAAAGATGACTTGCCACTACTGTGGCAAAATTGGTCACATGGCGAAGGATTACTGGCACAAGAAGAGAGCCAAAGAAGCCAATGTAATGACAAAAGAAGGAAGACAACGATGAGGCCTCCCAAGATGGAGGCAACATAGAGCATCTTTTCTAGATGATATGAGGACTATCACTCATAACCCTTCGTCGTAACCCCACTCTCCTGGTGTATAAAGTGTCAAGACAAAGACAACATTGTAGCTCATAGAGAAACCTAGACAGACCATATGAGTATGGAGTGTAGGTAAGATCAATTATGACCTAACATAAGGCACATTGTTGGATAAAATTGATGTATACATGGGAATGAGGGATAATATATGAAGCATAACCTTAGGGGAATAAGTGCAAAGGTCAAATCTATAATACCAATAGTAAAATTCTCAAAAGAAAAATTGGCGCAACTTGGAATCAAGTAGGAGAGAAATCAGGGCAATGGAAGGTAGCTGATTGATAACTCGGTTTACGGGTTGGAATCATGGAGAGAATACATGAGCATCTCATTAATATCTTAAGCAAGATTAGGGTCACCTAATTATATATACTCAAAGCCTATATAATGAGGCTCATATTCATGAATAAAATAATCCTCACGCTTTATATTATTATGCTGGTTCTTTGTTAATCATTTGATCATGTGCTTGCTTAAGCTTAATCCACCATGATAATGCTTGTGTTTGATCCACCATGAACTTCAATGTGGTATCAAAGCCTTGTTATTCATTTTATCTTCCACCTACTCTACTGACTAGATCTGCGCTTCACACTATTTGCTTGTGTCTCCTATGATCAACTGTAGTGACCACCTACTGATGACTACGTCAAGCTCTTCTACTTGCTTCTGACCTTCCACGACAACCTCCTGTAGCATTCTCTATCAGCACTATACTACACAACACTTTATCGGCTACATCAGCACTCTACTACAGCTACACAAAGGCCACTATTCGTCTCAACTAGCACGTCTTACAACTACTGTGGAGACTGTATTTTCAATCCTACAGAGCCAACTCTGTGCACCACCTTGTCATGTCAGCTCCATGCACTACTTTGTCTTTTTATTGGTACTCTGCTTCAATTGGCATCTGAAATCAAGCACTACTTTGTCTTTTTATTGGTACTATGCTTCAATCAGCATCTAAAATCAAGCATATCAGTATGAGCATCAAGGTACAATATGCGAAATCAGTTAGACAACATGCTACTTACTCTCGATAACCTACTAAATTAGTTAAACAATCGCTATCGACAACTTGCCTACTATACTGATAATCAAATAACTTGCTGTGCCGACAATCGATAACCTATTGCTACTGACATCTGCCACCCCAACGACCTGCTCTACTGATAGTCAACAATTTGCTGACTACCAATGACCTGCTGACTTATTGTCACCACCTATTACCACATTTGCCTGCTGACTTTTTGAGCCGGGTTTACTAAATCAACTAACAGAATCTAAATGCAAAACCAAAATGTTGAATTAGCTATCTGAATCATCCATCTACATCAGTTAATTGAATCAATTCTTAGAGTCAGCTATCTCATCAGCTCGCTGAATTAGCTATCTGAATCATCCATCTACATCAGTTAATTGAATCAATTCTTAGAGTCAGCTATCTCATCAGCTCGCTGAATCAACTATCTACATCACCTGGCCGAATTAGCTCTCGAGTTAGCCATCTGCATCAGCTGACTAAGTCAGCGATTGAAGTCAGACTCTCTACTTTAGCTGTTTGAATTAGCCGTTTAAGTTAACTATTGGACTCAGGTATCTAAATCCGTTGTTTGAGTCAGCTATCAGACTCAGCTATCTATATGAGTTATCTGAGTCAGCTGTTTAAATCAGCTGGTCCGAATCAAATTTTATTCCACATTTATTCTCATGCATATCTAATTTGGGGATGACTCATTACTTAAAATGTTTGGGATTAATATTTACATTAAACATTTATTTCTTGTAAAGGGACTAAACACTGCTTCTCTATGGTAAGACCTTCTCTAATGGCCACCAAGATAGATAAATTTGAAGGAACAAGCTTTTATTACATGGCAAAATAAGATTAAATTTATATTAATGAGAAAGGGGTTGTGAAGCATTGCCAATAAAAAGGAGAAAAAGGCTACTACCAAGGGAGGGAGAAGCATTGTGGGTTAGTAAGGATGAAAAGGCTCTTGCCATCATAGCTTTGGGTTTGAGTGATCAGTTTATCCATCACATAGATGGAAGAAGCACTTCAAATGACGCTTGGGAAGAGTTGGACACATTGTTTGGTGCTCAAGCTAAGAGATCCAAGATCAGCCTTCTAATTCAATTCTTTGAACTTAAGTTAAACAGGGGAGAGCCTCTTACCTCTCACCTAAATATGATGAGAAGCCTAACCACATAGCTTGTAGTAGGGACTAACTTAAATATGGAAGAAGATGTATGCATTGCATTATTGTTAAAAACATTTCCCCATGAGACGAGGACTATGGCAACATAGTCACTACCCTCACCCCAAATTGCCTTCTCCAACACTAGCTAACATCACTGTAGCTCTTTTGGAAGAGGAAAAGAAGATCAAAAGGCAAAACACCTTGTCTACATTCCAAGATGAAGCCTACTTCACAAAAAGGCACTTCAACAAGGGATCTACATTGAAGCCAACAAGGGATCTACATTGAAGCCAACATTTAAATACAAAGGAGAGAGTAAGTGCCACTTCTTTGGTAAGCCTGGACACTTCGAGAAAGATTTCTACACCAAGAAGAGGCTATATGCAAACCTAGTGGAGGTCAAAGATGAAGAAGAACCTCTGTTGATGATGATGTGGTCTCTCATGAGGCCAATTTTGTTGACATTGATTGGGCCCTCTAAGTGCTCATAAAGATCCTAACTCATATGTAAATGATATATGCTAATTGAATCCTCTCATTTTGTAAACCAATAGACCATATTTGGAGTGAGATCATGTTGGGGCTAGGGTGCCCAAAAATGAGTCTACTTCCAATGCAACTGGGGTGAGTACAAGGTTGGGGGCATACGAGTTAGTATACAGGTGTGATCAAGCTATGTAGCTTCCCATGGTACTACTGTCAAGGTTGAGGGTCATCAATTTGAGGGAGTGATTGTTGGATAAAATTGATGTATACAACATGGGAATAAGGGATAATATATGAAGCATAACCTTAGAGGAATAGGTTCAAAGGTCAAATCTATAATCACCAGTAGTAAAACTATCAAAAGCGAAATTGGCACAACTCGATAGGGAATCAAGTAGGAAAGAAATCAAGGTGAGGGAATGTAGTTGATTGATAGCTTAGTTTACGGGCTAGAATCATGGAGAGAATATGGGAGCATCTCATTAGTATCTTAAGTAAGATTAGGTTGAGGGTCATCAATTTGAGGGAGGGATTGTTGGATAAAATTGATGCATACATGGGAATGAGGGATAATATATGAAGCATAACCTTAGGAGAATAGGTGCAAAGGTCAAATCTATAATCACCAGTAGTAAAACTCTCAAAAGCAAAATCGATGCAAATCAGCAAGGAATCAAGTCTTGAAATCCATGGATATCATGTGCATGAGCAAGATGATTAGCACTAATCTTACACTTATCTAATGTGATTAGAGTGAATTAATCTAAGGTGGGTGTAATCTAAGTGTACTCATGTTGATGAGTAAGTGCAATAGACTCAAGCACAATTAGGTTACAAGATTAAGACTTGTACTGATAAAGAGGCTTGAGATATGTGCAAGTGATATGATTTCATTGCTTGAAATGGCCCCCTTTTATATGAGGAGGTAAACCCTTGGGCTTGTACATCAATGTGGGATAAATCCCTTTTCTCATGTGGCTTCATGCTAGGCTTTACATTTTCTTAGCTTACTTTCAACTCACTCTCTACCTCTTCCTTGTGCTCTTTGGCACCACATTTCTCAACACCCCCCTTGGTGCCAAATCTTTGGGCTACAGTAAGCCCCCCCTTGGATAAATACTTGACCTATCTTTGAGTTCTAGAGGTCTCTTCTAAGAGTAGGGTTGCAACTATCATTACCCCCCTTGGGTGCTCCTAGCTACTCTTAGGTGGTCCCGTATGAGTTACAATGATCAATACCCCCTGGGTACTCAACTAGCTACTCTCAGGTAGTCGGGTAGCTCTCAGGTAGATACACACAACAAACAAGATAATAAGATGGACGTCTGCTCATATGGTGACCCCTCTTTTACAATAGATAGCTAGGATAATGGTGGTAGCTTGATGTTCCTTAGTGTTGTTGCTGGCTCGAGATCTCCTTGCCTATGATTGATGAAGATCCCTTGTTGCTTTCTTTGTTTTTCATGTCGATGTCGTGTCCTTCTTCACCTTGTTTGACTACTTCTTGGCTCTTGGTCTTTTCTCTTTGGCTTGACTATTGACTCTTTGACAGCTTCTTTGGTGTGGACGTCGTTATTCTTGTTGCAACTTGATGGTTGGTGCTTTGATTCTTTTAGTGTGGATGCATGTTGTGTGCTATGGTTATCTCATGCACTTGTACTTTGAGCATGCTCACGTGTTTAATGTACATTTCCTTTGCTTTTGATGCTTATGCATATGTATTTTTCCATGATGAGTTTTCCAAGGATTTCACCTTTAGATGCGTTGAAATGCAAAATGTTTTCCATTTGAGAAGGTCTTACCAATGAGCTTGTGTTTTGCTTCACACTGGCAGTGTCTAATCTTGTACAAAATTGGTAATGTGCTCTAGATTTTCATGCAATGATGCTTTCAAATTGATAAAGATGATTTAGTTGTAAACTATATACTAAAATGAACTCAATGTAGTGAAAACCACTCAAACTAAGCAATGCAAATGAAATTGATGACTTTTGATGCCAGAGAAACCTTCCAACAATATGTTGATACTCCACTAATTTGGCCTAATTTTTTCTAATGTTGTACTAATGATAGTGATTAGTCCTTAAACACATTGATTAACATGACTGAATATTGGATGAGGATGTCACTCAGTTTCTAAGGAGGATTAAATTGGTGGTTCTTAACAATAATATGGATGATGATGCCTGTAAGTTGAGGATAGTGGATTTATTATTAGAAGGTGTAGCTAGAGAATGGTTTGAAGATATAGCTTCAAAAGATTAAAGAGGAAGCTGAGATAGGTTGAAGGGAGCTCTTTAGAAGAGTAAAACAACCTAAACCCTCCTTCTTTTTGTTTATGATGGCCTCATAAAATGTTAGCATTGAAGTTGTTGTTGCACATATCGAGAGGGAGGCCACCGATGTGGAGATCACGTAGGACCATAGATGGTGCACAAGCATGGAAAGGTCTCACATCCTTTCCACTTCCTGGAAATGATGAAAAAATTTCTCAAGTTAAGGACAAAGTGGTGGGCTTAATTGCAATTTGGCGAGTCTATGGTTTTATTGATGAATCATCTAAGCGTGTCTTGCTCTAGAGGAAGTACAGAAGGGTACGAACACTATTCACTTACTTTATGCCTACACCTCGGAGAACAAGCGAGGCCCATAGTAGTAAAGATGTTGGTTTTTGCATTTCTGTATTTGGAAGGTGTACGTGAATGAACTTGGTTTTATTTGGAAGGTGTACGTGAATGAACTTGGTTTTATTTTGAGTTTGAACCAATAACCCCAATGTAGAGGATGTGATGTTGACATGTGTTTATGTGTTCACTCCTGTCGAAGTAATTATGTCATGTTGCTCTCTCTAACTTGCTTCGTCCCTCTCTCTTCATGAATGGGGGCTTGGAATTTCTATAATTGGAAGATGTATGCTAAAAAACTTGGTTTTATTCTCAGTTCAAACCAATAACCTCAATTGTAGGCCCTCACTATCTTGGGGGAGGGGGCATCTTTTTGGAATCCACTCGCCCGATTTCCAAAAAGTGCTCGCTCCAAATGCTCGCCAAGAAAACCTCCCCTTATTCTCTGTCTTTCCTAGCCAACTCTTGCTTCCTTATCTTCTTTTTCCATTGCTCAGTTGCCATCCTAATTGCCTTATCAAATGTGTCACGATCTTTAAGCTCCACCCTCTCCTTGATGCTCTCATGCAACACACCAACAATGAATCTATCTTTTTTCAAAAAATTAGGTGGCATCTGATTCTCTCCTAAAGCTTTTAGAATCTTTCTCCAAACAGCTTCAAACCTCCTGCCAACAAAAACTGACATTTATCCTCTCCCTAGTTCAACCTTCCCAATTCTCTCCACAAGTCCTTTGGGGGCCTGTCAACTTTCCCGTATCTTCTCTCAAGGCTTGGTGGCAATGGTGTATAACAAATTGCTTTGGAGTATATTTATAGCAGTGGGAGAAGTTCAACACTCAAAATAAAAAAGTATATTTATTTTTTTAATTAATAAAAAAGTATATTTATTTTTTTTAATTAATAAAAAATTTTCCCTCAAATTTTGACACCACAATAAAAAATGCATATTTTGAACTTGTTTGGGAAAGAGCGAGTATGTATTTGAAGGATATAGACATTGCACAATAGAACCCTCTACAATGAGGTGACATCCACAAAAGTTAAGCTTAACTAATTATCCTTGCATTTAAATATCTAAATTAGGGTATGTTCTCTTATGAGATAAGGCATTATAAAGCTCAAGGTCAGATAGGATAGGTTGGTGGATGAACATATTCTCACTCTGGCTTAAGCCTAGCACACGACGTAAATAAATAAAGTACAAGTGCTTGCATGCAATGTATGGCTTCTTCTTGGCATCTCTATCTTCAAAATCTGGACATGTACAAGACGGTTCGTCTTTCACATGCACATCATATTTTCCCACGTGTACATCATCCCCTTGTGATTTGATCTTGAAAACTTCATACTTGTGCTCCACTCTCTGCACTTCTTCTACCACCATAGCTTTCATTTTCAAACCGGCCTTTATTTTCTTGGCTACTTCCTCTGATATTGACGTGCCGTACTTAACTCTTATGCCATTTCGCATGCTTGACCCACCAGCCTCAATGTTAGTAGTGGACCCATATGGCAGATCTTTTGAAGTTGCAGCAGTTGTAAAGAACCTTGAAGCCCCACGACTACGCGATGGGGCGGGCACAACACCTTCTGCATTCTTGCACTCCACCTAGTATCCACCTTCCCACAATGAATATACCTCCTCGTTTATAAGGTTCTTTCCTCTAGCAATTAGCCATATCTTGGGTGGTGGACCGGGCTTTGGGTCTATGTTGTTGTCCATAATATAGCAATGAAGCACGTGGTCAGGGAAAAACCACATCCATTGTCTAATGAGACCATTAGGGTGCTTGCAATAGCCTTCAAAAGGAAGGTATGCACACCCTTAGCAGATCTGACTATGTGTTGCCCACACCTCTTACCCCGACGAGGCATTTTGCTTCATGTGACCTTGCTACCAATGCATGTCCTTTGGACTTCCCACGTTTCTTCATTCACCTTGCGCTCAATGACATTACCCTGTGTGACTTATGTAGTTCTTTCTGGAGTTCTGCTTGTATCATGTTCTTTGAAAATGATCTTCCGTGGCCTCCCAGAATACTTGTGGTCTCTTACATGTGTGTTGTACTATGGTTGCATGGCCTCATCATCAATATCAATTACCACCCTTGACGGTCTCTTGTGACGTGCACTCTCTTTGTCACCAATGAGAGGGGTAGGCGCCCTGTACATGGGTGTTCCTTCAGTTGCTTCCTTCAGTTTCCTGATAAACTGTTCAAACCACTTGGGCAGGGCTTGTAGAGCAGCATTCTTTTAGTTTCTCCAAGCTTGGGCCTCTCCCTATGTGCTTGCCTTGAGTGTAAGAGATTGCCTTTGTGCTTTGCAAAATTGCATTCGCCATATTGGTAGTACGTGTATCGTAAGAGAAATCTTGCGTCTATATCCTTCCCCTGCCAGCCAACTTCCATCCTTGCTTTCTGCTAGGTTTGTTCTTGGGGTATTTAGACTATCATTACTTCTCTCTATTGTTGTTAGGACTGAACCCCAATGTGCTATGCGCACTTCTCACCACCAGCTTAACCAAGAGTCCATTGCTGACAAATTCATGTCCATCACATGACCACTGCACCACCATTTATGTATCAATCGAGCCTCCACTAATGCAGCTTCACTGATAGGAGCCATGCGCCACTTCTCACACATTACTTTGTGCTCTCCTTGAGACGTAACACATACATACTTTGTTGTGTGGGCAACCATGTTTTTCTCTCAAAATGAAATAGGCAAGACCTCTCCCTATCTGTTAAGACGTTGTTTTTTCCACCATTGAACACATGTCAAACTACATTCCAATTTGCCTGAGCCTCGTCTCCATGAAACCATATAAATCTTCCCTCTCACAACCATGGTTGGCCATTACTTCATTAATACATTCCCATAATAGACATTGGGCATCCATATCCTCCTCTTTCATTTCACATGTCACAATGGTGAGAAGATCATGCATGCTGCGTGAAAACGATAGTCATTTAAGAGGTTGTGCAATTAGCTTGCTCTAACCACCTAAATACTCTACATTGGTAATTTTCTACCTTGGATCATATACATGACAAGTCATGGTCACCCAATCTGCGGGTGTGGTCAAACTGTATCCACACATGTCGTCGCGCAGGTCACCAGAGCTGGGGTCCGTCGCATTCTATTCACCAAATCCAATGGTGGACATCTTGAAAACATAGCACTTCTCACCTGAGGACCCTTGACCTGGGAACGTGCTTCCATGGAAGAAGCCGTAATAAGCGCACTCTCGCTTCAGCTTCAACAGTGCATCCAAGCCAAAACTCTCCTTTGAAGGGCCTTGCCAGGCTGCAATGACTGACCTCCGAAACCTAAAAAATAATTTGTTCAAATATTACAATGCATCTTATCAAGATTTTAATAACTATTTAACACCTACCAAATTTCCCAACCATATTAGCCTACCAGCTGTCTTCCACCAGTGATCCAATCTCCTCTGAAATGTTCGTGAACTCTTGCTCCCCAATGAAATGTGAGGAACCACCTTCTTGTACTAGTGTTGCCATGATGATTTCTTTTGCCACACACATTTGAACCTTCCTTTCCCCAGCATTGCGATCCACCCCTAGCACCCTTGACACCATTTTCCTAGTCCTATCAGTTAGTGCCTTTGATGTGCCTGCACATACATTATGTTGATGGTGGGTACCGATGTGTATATTAATATGCTCATCGTCTCGTCGGAGGGCATCACATAATAGATGTAGCAATTGCATGTAGCAATGCACATCACTGGAATTGAGCAGTAATGGCAAAGGAGCTTCCCAGACGCATTGATACACTCCTCTCTCCAGTGGTTGGTGCCTTTAGCATGCTTCTAGTAAAATGTGATATATTTGACACCCTCCTGTGGTTCTTTAAATGCAGACAAAGTTCATTAACACACTTCAAACTACCTAGACAATGGCTTCGCCAACATACTCCAGGGAAGGCAATGTTAGAGGTTTGCAGCTTTGACCACCAATGGGGATCATACTTATGCTCCATGGAGTCCATTCCTAGGCGTGTTCCCATGGTCGGTGGGAACTCAAATGCAATATCACTATTGTATTGTCTAGGAATCTCCACGGCCTTGATAACATCTTTGACATTTAGCAAAATCTTTGTTAATGTGTTTCCCTTCTTCATGTTGAAAAGGTATTCTAAAATGTTCTTACCTTGTCCTTGCAACATTGGATGAGCCGCCTGATGCATCGTTATCCTTGTTATCTTGAAAGGGACTGCATAAATCTATCACATTCTTCAGAGTTGGAAGACCTCTGGGGGCGGCGGGCTGTCAAAGATGGCTATTGGTTCTGGGTTTGACTTCAATGAAGAATCAACTATTGCCGAGTAGTTGGCTGATAGAGAGTCCTCAAGTATGTATGACTCCTCCCCCTCATGATTAGAGGTTGCCTCAAGAGTGATGTGCAACTCTCTTGGGTCCCAATACTTACTAGGTCTTGAAATCCACAAAATGAGTGGGGAGCTACTTGCTCATGTAAAAACTTTGCACTCACCACCACAACCCGTCCATTGATGAAACTTAGTTCTTTCTTAGAATATGGGTATGTGATTATGCAACTCATTGTAAAGAGGAGAAAAAATGAAGTAAAGAAGAACAAAAAAGAATGGTACGATAGGTAGGGAGTACACAAGTACTAAATGGTGATTAAGACCCTTAAAAAACTTGGCCATTTTTAATTAGACCGTTATAATTTAATTATATTTTTTTATTATTTTAAAAAATGAATTTTAAAAAATCCATATATATATATATATATAATTTTTTATTTTTTTCCAAAATTAGCATCCAATCATCTCTCTCCGTACTCTCCTTCATCATGGTTTACAAGATGAACATCAAAAAACATAACCATCTAAAAAACTCAACAAATACATTAAAGAAGTTGGCTGCACTATGAAGTTTCTACATCAAAGAAGTTGCATTATGAAGTAATGCCAACATTATTACAAACCTCAAAACTTAGTAGGAAACACACTCATAAGTTCCTACGACGGGCAATGGGCCATTTTCCTAAATTAATTGCTCGTTCTCATCGTTGATGACTCTGTATGTCCTCCAATAATTGCACTTGATATTATGAGCTCAAACATATCTATCGTTACCAGGTCGTTCTCCTTTCCTTTGATTATTTGCTTCAATTCCAATAATAAACTCCCCGAAATCTCTCTAGCTTGGTACAAGTGGGGATTGATTGGGTTATTCTTGTACATTCCATCAAGCACCGTGTATCCTTGCAAGATTATACACTCCATGGTAAGCTCCTCTCTAACGATGGCGTGGTCATGACGCGTAAATAAACACAGAAGTGGGTGCTTAGGAGGAGATGAGGAGGTGCTTGAGGAAGGCATGGGATGAGGAGGCACTTGAGGAAGGGGTGCTTGAAGAGGGAGCGCTTGATAGAGGTTCAGGGTGGAGTGGGCCAATAGGAGGTGGAGGGGGTGCTTGATTCCAGTGCTCGAGGAGGTGGTGGGGGTGCAAGAGGAGGGTGTCACAGTGGGTGGGGAGGCTTAAATTAGCCATGCGTGGCGTGGCCACACCATGCATGGTTGCCACGTATGATGAAGCCCACGATCATGGGCATCACACATAGCTGCCACATGTGAGGCCCATGATTGTGGGCCTAACACGTGGTGTGGCTGCCAGCAGGTGTAATGCCCAAGTGCGGGCATTACACGTGGGGCAACCACATGTAGTGCGCCATGCACATGGCGCCACATGCATGGTGCACTACACGTGGTGCTACTACACGTGGTGCCTACATGGACTACACAGTGGCCTAGTCCATGTGGGTGCCACGCTTGGCACACGTGGCACCAATTAGATGGCACCACGTGTGCTTTGCAGGCCTCGTGGCACACCATAGTGTGCCACATGGTCTGTCTAGTCTAAGTGGTGAGCCAATAGCTCACCATGTGGACTAGCTAGTACACGTGGAAACACCACGTGTAATGCCCAAGGTCGGGCATTACACATGGCACTACCACGTGCCACATGTAATGCCCGCACTCGATCATTACACGTGGCCATGCCACATGGAATGTTTAGTCCACGTGGCATGGCCAAGTGTAATGCCCACGCTCAAGCATTACATTTGGCCACTCCACGTGGTGTTGCCACGTGTAATGCCTGAGCATTGCATGGCACCGCGTGGAAAAGGCCACACAGGCCACATTGCATGGCCACATGGGCGGCTGTGCAACGACTATTAAGAAGTTGCATAGTAACTATTGAGGGCTCACAAAAGAGCCCTCAACAGCCCCACTCGCCCTCTCTCTCTCTCCCTCGTTCTCCCTCGCTCGCCCTCCTCTCTCCCTCGCTCCCCTCTCACTCGCCCTCTCTCGCTCGCCCTCCTCTCCCCCTCTCTCTCTTAACCCCTCAACAATCATTGTCTCTCTCTCTCTCTCAACCCCTCCACAAAGTCGAGATCTCTCTCTTCCACCACAAAGAGACGTCTTTTCTCTCTCAACAAGCGTGCCTCAACAGTTGGAAGTGGTCTCAACGGTTGGAACGCCCTCAAGCAATAACGGTCCTCATTTGCCCTCAACATCGAAGGAAGAGTTCTCAATCATCTAATTTAACATAATTATATCGCATGTTGAATTACAAAAGATTAATTTAAGAAGTATTCATGGTAATATGGATGCGTATTCAAGACAAAATGCCTCCATGGACTCGTCTGCAATCGAAAGGGTTCACCAAATCGCAAGATGGGATCATTCTCTCACAAGATGTGGGCATATCACAAGTGGCCACATCAAGCGAGGTGACAAACACCTCACAATTGCAGTTGACTATGAAAGTTGGTTCTTCAACGACAGCCACCGACAATCGTGTGGCCAGCAGCAGTAGTGCCATGATTGTAGAAGTAGAGGAGTCTGTGAAAGAGAGTTTCGGCCAAGTGGTTGATCGACACATCTCTACAAATTGGGTGGAGGACCACTTGGTCGACAACCAAAACCGCCTTCCTAGTGTGCTGCTTTATCACCTCCTTGCAAACCCAGCAACCCGCACACAAACGAGGATTCTATTGAGGGGCTGAGCATTAAGGAGAGCAAGTACCAATTGACAATGGCAGCATTCATTGTCTCAAAGGGATTCCCAGGCAAAGCCCCCATTCCATTCGACCATCAAAGTGAAGTCGGCACGATCTATCATTGTCAGGTGAATTTGACACACGATATCAGAGAAGACCAAAGGATGGAAACGCATGGTTGGCAAGATTTTCATTGTTTGGGATGGAAACCATCAACTCAAAGCTTGGTAAGAATGGGTGAATACCAATCGAGTCGAAAAAGAGAGGATTCCCAAGGTGAATTGCAGAGTGGTCCGGTTCCTTGAGTGAGGAGGAAGAGGAGGCGGAGTTCTTGTTTTGGTGCTGTGCATGATCAATAAGTAAGTGCATTGGACAATGTGTATATGAAATGAAGAAACATATGTATGTCATCTTTTGCCTTGTTTATAATACATGCAAATTTTTCAGGATCACCACCATTCATATGCCGAACACAATGGCACATGATATATTTATAATGTAGCATGTGGGTCTTGCCGATCCACAATCGCTGTTGTCAAAGTTTAGTGATGATGATCATGCATGGGCCCAAAAAGCACTTACTCATCAGGGACCCAACGACAGATCCAAGTGGTTGAAGTTTCCCACGGAACTCTTGTCACAATTAGTTTTTAAGGGGTGTGCGCATTTCAGTATGTTTTGATTTTGAAATATATTTCTTAATGTTTTCATTTTGAAGTATGTTTCTTAAATAAATGTAAACGTATTGCAATCAAAATTCAATGCCATGTTCCAGGCCAAGATCAATGGCTTACCTGAGCAAGGGAGTAGAGAATATATGATGGATGCAGAATTGTTTGATAAGAACTGTAGGGATGCCCTAAAGGAGACGGAGGCACTCATCACTAAAAGGGACACGATCTAGCATAAATTGCCAACCCCGACTGTGGGAAAGAGTTCTTTAAAAAAGTGATTTCGTACCAAGGGTGGGGTGAAAAGGCTAGCAAATTCACTATGCCAAAGCTAGCCGAGATTGCTCGAGCACATGTTTCAAATGAAGAGTAAGATCTTCAGCTTTCTTGATGCATTGCATTTTTTATAAAGTTATTACAATGTAAGAAATGTAGGCTGCTTTGGGACATATTGGGGGGGCTGGTGGCGAGTTTGCTATGAGGGATACATAGATTCTTCCATCCGACATAGCCTTCTTCATGTGGATCCATCGTCATGTGTACTGGTTGCAATTGATCGAGTACACGCTCAAATTATACGCGAAGCTAGAGGCGGGCTCACCTGCAGTAACTGGCATGCACGAAAGAGCCACAGAAGACTCTGGAGTAGGTATCATAGATGCCCTGAAATCTTACAGGAAGTCTCATTTTAAGAAGGAATTCGTTAGGTGTAAAGGACAAATGCATGCTACCTTGGATCCTGACCAACAACCACACCTACCATGAACAGCATGACGCCTCTTGTACAGGTATAAAGTACCACAACTATTTTTGTTTTGCCTTGCATGGTGGAGAAGTTGTCCTGCTTCTTGTATTGGTTTCTTAGACCTTTCTAATGGCTATGTATTAGGTGGTGGAGAAGTAGTGTACGTTATCGGGTCTACATTCTCGAGCACCCTTCAAATGCATGGGTGTTGTCTAAGGTGGAGGAGACAAGATTGTACCCTGAAGAGTGGATCGACGAGCTTCAGGGCAAGAACACATGGATACTTTGTCCATGGTGGGTTTAGAGGGCTAGGACTAGTTTGTCTGGGTCAAAGGGAAGTGGTTTTGAGTCAGGTCTGTCAATCACAAAATTGTTAGCAACAGTCAGTCAGACTCATTTGTGGACTGAATGGGAATTCAGAGTCAGTTGGGAGTCACTTGTAGTAGTCAGTTGAGTGTCTATAGGGTTGGATGCTTTCTAGGTTTGAGTGTTCTGAGTATCTAAGAGTGTCAGAGAACACAGAGGATAGGAAGTCTAATCCAATTGAGTCAGTTTGGTCAGAACAGTCAAAATGGAGTCAGTTGTGTTGGTCAGTAGTAGGGAGTCTTAAGTGTGATGTCTCTTTGAGATTAGAGCATCCTAAGAGTCAAGGAGAGTCAGAGAACACGTGAGAGAAAGTTTTTGATTCAGTTGAGATAGCTGGATTGGCTGGATCTGTTTCAGTTGGTTGAGTCTATATCCACCAAGTACGGTTAGATAGGTGTCAGAGCAAAAGGTCAGCAGAGGGTCAGTTAAGTGTTTATAGTGAGGTCCTAGGATTGTGGGTTTAAGGTTAGCTAATGCTGGAGGATAATAGCAGAGCCTAGAGGGCTCATATATCAGACTAGGGTCAGTTAAGTGTTTATAGTGACGTACTAGAATTGTGGGTTTAAGGTTAGCTAATGGTGGAGGATAATAGCAGAGCCTAGAGGGCTCATATATCGGACTAGGGTCAGTGTCAACCTTCTGCAGCTTGTTTTTGCAGTCAGCTATGTGGTGTTAGCTGGGGAGGATTCCGGTCAGCAAACCGTCAGAGGAGGTCAGTTGGGCTATATCGGCAAGAAGATCAGAGGTGTAGGACATCAAGTCTGACTCGAGAGAACAACTGGTGGAGTCAGTGGGGTCAAATTAGGGGTCAAATTAGAGAGTTTTGAGATGCCTTATTGTGTCATCTAAAGGGTTGAGGATAGGAGCAGAGTTTTGAGATGCCTTATTGTGTCATCTAAAGGGTTGAGGATAGGAGCAGACCGAGACCGAGACTGAGGCGTGGGTCGTGGGTCGATTGGGGTTCTTTCTTTTCAAAAATTTTTTCTCCAATTAGAAAATCTTTCCTCTCTTCCTCTCCACACGTTTGGTTCTTTCTTTAAAAATAAATTTTAATTTTTTTGTTTTTAATTTTTTGTATTTTTTAAAATTTTTTTTCTGTTTTTTTTTTCTGAGATAAGTTCTCTAGGGTTTCTAGCCGATCGTGCGCCCACACGCAAAGCGGAAAAATAACAAAAGAAACAGAAATGCAGAAGACAAATTGCAGAAACAGAGATTGCAAACCACAGAAACACCTCAACAGCAAACACACAGTCGCTTTCCTACAGTGTAGATTAAACTTCACGCAGCAGCCGAGCTGCAAACTGGAGCTTGGTGCAGGGCAACTCCCCGGCAGCGGTGCCAAAAATGTGCGCTTTTGCCGCACAGGTCGTAGCTGGGGACTTGCTGGACACCGTATGCGAGCCACGAATGGCTGCAAGCTTACAACCAGGGTGTGTCACTCACCGCTCAACCGCCGCCTTGAAGGATTCCCGCGTCGCAGCCGTGAAGGAGGAGCCGCCGTCGCCGCTCTACCGCCTCTCCGCCGCCGTGCCGCTACACAGTGCTCGATCGCTCAGTGCCCTTGGAGCTAGGATCTCAGCATCCCATAATTCTTGTCCCTTTATATTTTCTTCTTGTGTGTGTGGGGTGGTGTTATAGAGGCCATCATCTAGCAACCTCACAGCGCCCAAGATGTGGGTCATTACACTGCATTGAAATTAGTATCCAAGTTTGGTGTACCCCTCATCATCTCCTAACCATCAAATGGTCACAACTATGACCCTTTCCAACATCTTAGCTAGGGTTCGCACTAAAGATATGTACACCAATGGCTTGTCCTCATAATTGGGGTTGTACAAATGTCCACCATACATCAATGTGAGATACATGGTGAGAGGCGGGCATTAAACATATACTAACACCCCCCCTCACATATACTAACACCCCCCCTCAATGTCCACCCCCCCCCCCCCCGAATATGGACTAAGGGTTTCTTGGCCCAATTCCAACTCCATGAAGATGTTGAGTGAGCTAGTCCTTCCCAAGAGCTTCGGTGAAGATGTTAGCGCAATTCCAACTCCATGAAGATGTTGAGTGAGCTAGTCCTTCCCAAGAGCTTTGGTGAAGATGTTAGCGCAATTCTGCTCCGTAGAATAGTGCTTTGTGCGAGCGTGAAACACAAGGTTCTTTGCAATGTCCATGCAACTCTAATTGTCACATTGTAAGGTCATGGTTGACCTCACTAGAACTCCCATATCTACTAGAATCCTCCTCAACCATACTATCTCACATGCTGCAAAACAAGCGGCCTTGTACTTTTCTTCAGTTGAAGAAAGTGCCACTTTGGGTTGCTTCTTACTAATCCAAGAGAACACACTGGATCCAAGTGAGAAGCAATATCCAAAAACTGACTTTCTGCTGTCACAATCTCCAGCCCAATTAGAGTCACAATATCCCACTAAGGAGTCACCAGACATGTATGTAATTTCATTCTCAATGATGGTACCTTTGATGTACCTGAGCACACGCATTGCTGCATTCCAATGACTTTCCCTTGATTTGTTGGAGAACGTGCTCAACACACCAACTGCATAGAAAATGTATGGTCTAGTATTGCACAAGAAAATCAAACTCCCAACAACAAGCTTCCTGTACATCTTGATGTCAACCAAAGGTGAAGTGTCCTCAAAAGAAAGCCTAAAGTTTACCTCTATTGGTGTACTTATTGTCTTGCAGTATGTCATACCAAGTGCCTCGAAGATCTATGTTGCATAATTATACTGAGAAATGAAGATCTTGTCAGACTTCTACCATACATCGATCCCCAAACAATAATGCAAGAGCCCCAAGTCTGTCATCTCAAACTTAGAGACAAGCCTTTCTCGTGTTTGCTAAATCAAGTCTTCATGGTTGCCTATGATAATGAGGTTGTCCACATAGAGAATAACTATCACATATTTGCCATCCTTTCTGAGTACATACAAGCTACGGCGATTAGATGCACTTCTAGAAAGACCAATATTTCTAAAAAAAGTATCTATTCATTGGTACCATGCCCTTGGGGCTTGTTTCAGCCCGTATAAAGCCTTCTTTAACCTACAAACCTTATTTTCTGATCCGGGAAACTCAAACCGTGGGGCTGAGAAATATATACCTCCTTCTTGAGATGCCCATTCACAAAAGCTAATTTTACATCCATTTGCAAAACTGGCCACTTCTTATTATTAGCAGCCAAGGTAAGTACTATGCAAATAGTGGTCATTCAAGCTGTTTGGGGCAAAGGTTTCATTGACATCAAAACCTTCAACCTATGAAAAACCTTGTGCAACTAGCCTAGCTTTGTATTTCTCCAATGAACCATCAAATTTATACTTGGCTTTCCACACCCACTTGGTGCCAATTACCTTTCATTTTGGTGGCTGATCAACCAGCTCCCTAGTGTTGTTTTTAATGATGTTGTCATACTCTGACTGCATCACTGCCTTCTACTTTGGATCTACCAAAGCTTCTTCTACATTTGTGGGATCCTTCACTACATCCATGATCTCAGCCCCATCAAGGCCATATTAACAAAGTGTCCAAAAGACCTTCTCTGCTCCTATATTCTCTTTGATCTATGTAAGCCATCTGGTGAAGCTTCTACAACATCAAGTGGGGGGTTGCGAGCGATCATCAAAGAGCTGCCTTACCCACATAGGAAGTGGTTGTCCTTTAGGTGCACGGGCAGGTTGGTGTAATTTCTAAGAGTCTTCATCAGCCAAAAACTCCTTGAAAAGAGAGAGGAGATAGACACAAGGTTAGAGAGGCAAACCCTAATTAGCTCTTATTATCTCAAACCATCAACATCTACATAATAGAGAAGCTCCATGGCTTTCCTTCATTGCACACCACAAAACACAGCACACTACACTAGTGATAAGTTCACACTGAAAATAACCTAAGTCTAATGTCCACACACTTGGCCAGCTGGATGTGGCCATTATTGTCCACACACACATTGCTAGACTAGTTTCCACATGCTACCGCTATCCACCATATCCCGATGAGCTTGCATTCTCAACACTCCCCCTCAAGCTCACCATATCCATCTCATGTACTCCAAGCCTGTGTCTCTGAAGTACTCAAACTTCTCTTTACCAACAACCAAGTCGTTTGTGGTAAAGATATTTGCAACTTGCTCTTCAGTCTTCAAGTATGTCAACTCTATCTGTCCATCCAAGACTTTCTCCCTGCTGACGAATTGATAGTGGACGACGTTAATGTGTTTGGTCCTCATATGATAGACCGAATTGCTTGCCAAGTGTATGCTACTCGTGTTGTCACAATGTATGACAACTTTCCCACCATCACATTGCTATCCCAAATCTTCGAGTAGCTTTTTCACCCATACCACCTCACATGCAGCCATAGCTGCTCCTCTATACTCTGCCTCTATGCTAGATAAAGCAACTGTGCGTTGCTTTTTGCTACTCCAACTCACCACTGCACTTCCCAATGTGAAAGCATAGCCACTAGTAGACCTTCAGTCTCATAAAGAACTACCTGCCCAATCTGCATCTGTATATCCGTAAACATAGCTTTGCCATACTCATAAAGGAGTCCATAATGTGCTATATCTTTCACATATCTCAAGATTCTTCTTACTCCACGCATGTTGTCTGCTGTGCTGATGACAAATTGGATGGAGATAGCAACTACCCACTTTGGGCATACATGATGTAGCATGTTTTGGTTGCAAAAGGAGTGTGGAACATTGTGCACGGTATGGATGTACGTCCAGGTTCTGTGGATGTAGGATCTGTTGATGAGGATGAGGATCTGTTGATGTAGGATCTGTTGATGAGGATGTTGCAGGTTCTAGCAGCTCTATTGTTGCTGCTATTTTACCCACTGCTGAACAAGCTCGTTGGGATGGTAAAGATGCACAGGCTCATGCCTTGATTGCACTTTCTGTCTAACGTAACATCACTCCACATATTCGTTCAGCTAAATCAGTAAAACAGGCTTGGGATATTCTAGCTAGTTTGTATGCAGGTTTTTGTATGCAGGTTGTAAGAGGCAAAAATCTCTTACTTTTTGCATAAAGAGCTAGAATCGAAGATTATGCAGGAAGATGATGACATGAATGTTTTTCTTGCTGAGATTAAAGATCTCAAGGAACAGTTTATTTCTGCAGGAGGTGAAATTATTCCTGATCATTCTCTTGTGCAGACTGTTCTTGATGCTTTACCTGAGTCATATCAGACTTTTGCTTCCACGTGAAGACTTGTTTTACTGAGGACAGACCTGATGTTGTCAAGTATGATACTTTAGTCAACAAGCTCTTGCAAGAAGCGCAGTTTAGGCAGCAAAACAGGACTAGGCAACATGCAGTTAATCAGGGATTTGTTGCTGCGCAGCAGAGAAGAAGTGGTAAGGCAGCCCCTTCCACTGTTTCTTCTCCTATTAGTAGGTCTACAACTTCTTCTCCTTCCACAGGTAGCAACAATATGTCTGAGAAGGCTCTTGATAAAGGCAAGAAAAAGATCAGGTGCAACTATTGTAAGGCAACTGATCATGTCATTAAGAATTGCCCTAAGCTAAAGGCTAAAGAGGCAAAGAAGAAAGAGTCAAATGCAGCCACAATAGTAGATGCTTCTACAAATGCAGATTCTGCAAATGTTGTGCAGGATACAGAATGGGCGTTTAGCGTGTATTGCCAGTATGACCCATCTGTACATAATGCATGTTTGGCAGTTTTTGTTGACTCTGATGTATGGTATTTTGAGAGTGGTGCTACAAAGCACATTACCTCGCATCGTGATATGTTCACTTGTCTTGAGGCTGTCCCTAATGGGAATACTGTCACATGTGCCAATAATGCTTCTTACCCAGTGAAGGGCATCGGTAAAATTATGCTTACTGCTGCAAATGGCAGTACTTTCACACTTTCAGATGCTTTGTATGTGCCAAGGATAAAGAAGAATCTATTGTCTATCTCTGCGCTTGCTAGACTTGGACTTGTAGTCAAATTTGTGGATGACAGATGTACTGTTCATGATTTGACTTCTGGTGATACAATTATTGCATCTGGCACCTTGTTTCGTGGGCTGTATAGGCTCAATTCTTATGACAAGTGTGTGGAAGATTCAGCAAATGCAGTTTCTGATGAAAAGGCAGTTTCAGATGCAAAACTATGGCATGCTCGTTTTGGTCATTTGAACTTTGCTAGTTTGCTGCGTTTGCAAAAATTTGATATGGTTGCTTCATTGCCCCCTCTTGAGGCACCATTAAAACATGTTTGTGAAGGCTGTATTTTGGGCAAAATGCAGTGTTCTGCGTTTCCAAAGGATGGTTCTGTGCGGGCCACTCGCAAATTGCAACTTGTACATAGTGATGTATGTGGGCCTATGCAAACTCTGTCATTTGGTAAACACTTGTACTTTGTGACTTTCATTGATGATTACTCAAGGCATGCATGGGTATATCCACTGAAGGCAAAGTCCGAAGTGTTTTTGTGCTTCAAACAGTTTTTGCTTATGGTTGAAAATGTATCCAATTGTACTGTGGACACCCTCCGTTCTGATCGAGGGGGGGAGTACATGTCTAAAGAGTTTGATGCATTTCTGGCTAGTCGTGGGATAAAACACCAATGTACAGTGCCGAATACCCCTCAGCAAAATGGTGTTGCTGCTGAGAGGAAAAACAGGTCACTTATGGAGATGGCACGATGTATGGTCAAGAGCCAAGCTTTGCCACATGCGTTTTGGCTTGAGGCTATCATGTGTGCTGCATATGTACTCAACAGGTGTCCCATTAAGTCTGTTACTCCATACGAAGCTTGGCATGGCAGGAAGCCTTCTATTGGTCACTTGCGTGTCTTTGGTTGCTTGGCCTATGCTTTAGTGCCTGTGCAACAACGTAAAAAATTGGATGATAAGGCTGTCAAATGCATTTTTGTTGGTTACAGTGCTGAGAGCAAGGGTTACAGATTGTATCATCCATAGTCAAAGCGTATCTTGATTAGCCGAGATGTTATTTTTGTGGAAGATGTTGTGCAGCCTTTGTTATCATGTACCAAAGAGATAGGTGTGAGCTCACGGGATGTATTTGATACGTTGTTGCCTCTATTTACAGGTGGGAATTCAAATGTAAGTCCTAATGAGGCAAATATTCAGCCCATGCAGATTCCAAACGACATCATAGATCAGCCTATTTCTGATGCAGATTTACAAGATGTAATTTATGAGCATAGGGCTGAAAATGAGCAGGCTAGAGGTATGCCTAAATGGCTGGTGCAAACCTTGCGTGATAGTAAAATTGATGTACCTATGTCTAGTCGTACTCGTTCAGGTTTTCAGCATGCCTCTTATGCATCAGATTGTTATGCTTTGGCTGTGTCTAGTATGTGTGAAGAGGAAGAACCTCTTTCATTTGATGAGGCACAAAAATCAGAAAATTGGCTGCAATGCAAAGTGAATATGATGCTATAATGAAGAATGATACATGGTCTTTGTGTGATTTGTCTACTATTGGTAAAAAGGTCATTGGATGTTAGTGGGTTTTTAAGTTGAAACGAAAGCCAGATGGCAGTGTTGATCGCCTATAAGGCTAGACTTGTTGCAAAGGCTTATGCTCAAGAAAAGGGCATTGATTTTGATGAGACCTTTGCTCCCACTTGTCGTATGACTACCATTCGTAGCATTTGTGCATTGGCAGCTCATAATGGTTGGAATGTACAGCAATTGGACATAAAGACTGCGTTCTTGAATGGAGATTTGCATGAGGAGGTGTAAGTATCACAGCCTCCAGGTTTTGTTCAAAGAGGGCAGGAAAACAAAGTGTGCAGGTTGAAAAAGGCTTTGTATGATTTAAAGCAAGCTCCACGAGCTTGGTATGAAAAGATACATGCATATTTGACTGCACATGGTTTTCAGAATAGTCCAAACAGAAAGCACTTTGTATGTTAAACATGTGGATGATGTACATCTAATCATTGCTCTCTATGTCGATGACATGCTGCTCACAGGACCAAATGAGAGTCATATTGCTGATTTTAAGGCTGATTTGAATGCCTCTTTTTGAGATGTCAGATTTGGGGCATTTGCATCATTATTTGGGGATACAATTTAAGCAGTGTGATGGAGGTATTGCTTTGTGTCAGACAAAGTATATTGAGACATTGTTGCGAAGATTTGGCCTTGAAGACTGCAAGCCTATTGCTACTCCAATGGTGGAGACAGGTTTGAAGTTGAGTCTTTCATGATGCTGGAGATCACTTTGATGTCACACTCTATCAGACAGCTGTTGGTTGCCTCATTTATGTATGCATTACGAGGCCGGACATTCAGTTTGCAGTCTCACAGGTGAGCAGGTTTATGCACAGCCCCCCAGTGTGTCAGCATTGGAAGGTAGTTAAACGCATCTTTCGCTACTTGAGTGGCACCATACATCTTGGGTTGTTTTATCCCAAGGGGGGATTGTTGCCACCAGATTTACATGCTTTTTCGGACTCAGATTGGGCTGGTTTGCTCTATGACACAAGAGTGTCCACAAGTGGTTTTTGTTTCATGCTCAGTAGCTCATGCATATCTTGGTTGAGCAAGAAGCAACGTACTGTGGCCACTTCTAGTTGTGAAGCTCAGTACAGGGCAGCTACGGTTGAGTGTGTGTGGCTCAGACGGCTTATGGGCTGACTTAGGTGTTGGACATGAGTCTGCCACCTCTATCCACACTGACAGTCAGAGCGCACTGGCAGTCGCGAGAAACCTAGTTTTTCATGCTCGCACAAAGCACATTGAGGTGCATTATCACTATGTCAGGGAGATACTCTCAGTAGGAGAGATCAGCTTGGCATATGTGCCAACACAGGACAACCTCATCGACCTTTCACAAAGGCGCTTCCTCGTGAGAAAGTTGAAGCTTTTCGCAAAGCTTTGGGCTTGCTCCCCTTTGTGGATTGATCTGCTTCGGGCATGGCACTTCCCTATACATGAGTGCCAGCTCTCGTTCACACCATCACGCCTAGGGGGGATTTATTGCTATATATATAGGCAGTGATGTGTGTGAACACACTTAGGACCATCGGGACACTTTTTCACTCTTTAGGAGGTTTTTTCCCCCGGCTTGTATATACGCCCATTCTTCTAGGGCTAACTTATATTTGTACATTGACACAATCATCACCTATCACATAGTGAAGCTTTCAAATCAACAATATCCTTGCTTGAATCACCTATCAAGTCATCTACATAGATGACAATCACCACAATAACATGTGATGTCTTCTTTGCATATAGTGATGAATCTAATGTTCCCACATGAAAACCAATGCTAATGAGATGCATGCTTATCTTGTTTGTCCAAGCACGTGGTGCTTGCTTCAATCCATACAAGACCTTCTTCAATTTACATACATGTGTAGGATATTTGGGATGCACATAACCTTCTTGCTGCTCCATGAACACTTCTTCTTGCAATTCACCATTTAGAAATGCATTCTTTACATCCATTTGATGCATTTCCCAACCATTTAATGCAGCCAATGCAATCAAAGATTTCATTGTTCCCATCTTAGCCATGGGGCTAAATGTCTCATCATAATCCAAACCATGTGTCTGTGCATATCCCTTTTGACCAGCCTTGCTTTATGCCTTTCTATTGATCCATCTGCCATACATTTCACTTTATACACCCATTTGCAACCAATGACATTCTTTCCACTTGGTAATGCAATCAAGTCCCATGTATCATTATATGAACCAAGGCATCCATCTCTTCATCCATTGCTTTCTCCCATACATGCTTTCCAATGGCTCCTCCAAAACATGATGGTTCCACATGCATTATCATTGGTTTCATCTATGCGTAATGCATTGCATACCCATTATAAGTCAATCTCTCCATACATGCTTTCCAATGGCTTCTCCAAAACATGATGGTTCCACATGCATTATCATTGATTTCATCTATGCGTAATGCATTGCATACCCATTATAAGTCAATCTCTCCACTGGAAACCTGATCCTTTGTGATCTTTGCAAAACCTATGGATTACTTTGTACACCTTGTGCTCTAGCATGTGGAGGAACATATCTCTCTTGCCTTACACCTGGAGTACGTAAGGTTGGGATGCCAAGATCTTCATCGAATCTTTTCGAGCTAGATGACTCATAACCTCTTATACCAAGTCCTTCAACCTTTTTTTGCCTTTGTCAACAACACTTTCACTTGTGCTCACACTACCATGTCTCAACCTTCCTAACCATGGACTTACATTATCACTTCCACTCTATGTTTCACCTAACTGAGATAATGAAATAGTACTCTCTTTTGGCAAGTTCACATGCACATCTGCATCTATGTCATCCACCATAACATCATCTTTGTTTTTGTACCAACTTGCCAACTCATCAAACAACACATCTCTAGAAATGAGCACTTGTTTAGTTTCTGGGTTTTAACATTTATAAGTCTTTCTATCGTGTGCATAACCAAATGAATATGCACTTCTCAGCCTTTGGGTCTAATTTCCTTCTCTTCTCATCTCTCTGGCACATGTACATAGGCAATACATCCACAAACTTTGAGATGCCCAATGTCTGGCCTAAAACCTGTCATCCTCATCTCAGGAGAACTCTCGTGTATGGCAGTTGTAGGTGTCTTATTCAAAATGTACACCGTTGTGGCACATGGTTTTGCCCAAAAACTCAAAGGCATACTCTTCTCATTCATGAGTGCTCTTGTCACTTCACCTATCACACAATTCTTTCTCTCAGCAACTCCATTTTGTTAAGGAGTGTACCTGCATGTAAGCTGCCTTCTAGTGCCATGGTCTTCTCTACAAGTGCTTTGAACTCTTTGAACTTGCCCAAGGCTTCACTCTTCTCTAGAAAATAGATCCATGTCATCCTGGTGAAATCATCAATAAATGTTATATAATACCTACTCCCATTTATTGATTACGTGGGACCCCATATATCATTATGCACAACCTCAAGTGATCTTCTACTCATTTTACTATCCCTGGGAAATGGCAACCTTGCTTGTTTCCCAAAGTGGCATGCATCACACACATGTGTACTCCCATCATATTTGAATCTAGGTAGACCACCAACAATGCATTTTGTTTGCATAGATTCCGCTTTTGAATGTTTACATGACCAATCCTTTTATGCCAAACATCAATGTCTGGCGCACTATCTCACGACTATGAGAAAACATGGCTGACTTCAACTCTGGAATGCTTGCATCTAACTTGAACAATCTTCCTTCTTTTTGACCTTTTGGCAATAAATTTGCAGCCATGCTTGAAATCCTCAACAAAGCAACCATGTTCATTAAATCTCACTTGCAATCCTTGTTCAACCATTTGTCCCACTCATGCCAAACTCTTTGTAATCGATCCTCAGACATAGTTTTCACCCTACCATCATGCATCCTCAATGGCACACTACCAACATGTGTAATAGGATGCTAAGTATCATCACCTGTAGCAACATAACACTGATTTTGTGTTAGCATCATATTATCAAACCACTCTCCATGACATGTCATGTGGTTTGATGCTCCTAAATCCATGTACCATGTGTCATCACTCTCTTTGCAAGATGCCATCGTACCCATCACATGCTTCATGGGTAAACAAATGATCTATGTGTCCTTCATTGCTAAATGGTGCATAATTTCCATGCTGAGCTCTACCACCACGCATATCATTTTTCTTTTTGTAGCAATCTCTAGCCATGTGTCCAAATTTGCCACAATAATGACACTCAATGCCATGCATATTTTATTGTTGTGGCTGCCATCGACCTCTACCACGAGATTCCAACCTCCCTCTAACATGAGGGTAAAAACCTATACCAAATGCACCAAATGATGGCTATGAATCATGTTGTTGTTGTGGTGGCCTATCATGCCAACCATGTCCACCTATACGTCCTCTTAGACTAGCTCTCCCCTTGCCTCTAGCACCTCTATGAGTGTAGAATGTTGGTCCCTTACATGTCCACTTGTGCTAGATGAGGCACCAAGGCCAAGTTTCATCTCCTCCACAATAAGCAACGAAATCAACTCATCAAAATCTGGGGAGTCTCCACCTCTAACCCTGATAGAGGTTTCAAATGATTTATAATCCTTTCCCAAACCACTCAATGTAATGGCAACCAAGTCATCATCTTCCATGGGAGCACCAATGGAAGCAAGTGCATTAGTACATTATTTGATCTCCTGCCCATATTCATTTATACTCTTGTTGTTTCAAATCACACCATGTATCTTTTGCTTCAATTGCATCTTCTTTGGTTGTGTAGTCGTATCATACAGCTTCACCAAAGTATCCCATGCATCCTTGGGATTATGTGTGTCCTGAATATGGCATAACATGGTATTTGTCACACAAATTGATAAATAATGCAACACTTTGAAAGCCCTCTGTATCCAATTCCTATGCGATGTAAGCTAAGCAGGTGGTGTTGCATTCACTGGGGGAACCCTTGGCTCCATCTCCTCACATGTCACCAAGTTCCATAGTCCTTTACGTTTAAGGAAGTTCATCATGCGATACTTCCAAATCCGGAAGTTATGTCTATCAAGAACAATCTTGTCTAGACTATCACCAAGTTCCATAGTCCTTTGCGTTTAAGGAAGTTCATCATGCGATACTTCCAAATCTGGAAGTTATGTCTATCAAGATTTTCCCCAACAATCTTGTCTAGACTATTCACTGGGGGAACCCTTGGCTCCATCTCCTCACATGTCACCAAGCTCCATAGTCCTTTGCGTTTAAGGAAGTTCATCATGCGATACTTCCAAATCCGGAAGTTATGTTTATCAAGATTTTCCCCAACAATCTTGTCTAGACTATCACTCATTTTGGTATGCACAATGTTCACTGAGTGTTTCAACCAATCAACTCAACCACACATACATACATGTACTTCTTCACCAATGATGTCCGCACATTCCACAATTTTTATGGCGACAAATTTCAAGACTCAAAACCATTGTTTGCATAAGATGAAAATAATTTGGTGCCACTCACAAAATCTGAGAGACGCATCCAAAATAGTCCTCCACTTTCTAAAACACTCCAATGAGTTCACACTTTGCATAAAAATTTCACCCAAGTAACATTTAAGCTCGGCTATGTATGAATAGTCCACTATGCCCTATTATAACGGGTTTTGTCAAGCCTTCCAATTCTTCAATCACTGAGAAATGATCAAACCAAGTGTAAAACATATAGATTTACATCCATACATCCTCCATGTTGCATCTGGGCATCATCCGAGTTCATTACATTATGCCAAACACTTGCCAAAGTTGTTCTCTGTTTTGATGTAAACTTGAAAACAGTGATTAACAATCACTAATCCCACTTTAATTGCTTCAACTAAGATCCAAATTCAAGGCCCAGGCATTCATTAGATTTGTATCAATTTTCTCTAGGTCCATATGCGAGGAATTAACCCAATTGTGAAAGTGGAGAGTAATTAGTGTTTTAGTGATGCTCTGTTCACTAATTATAGGTTAATCTCTCTATTAATCTACTCCAAATCAGCTCCTTATTGCTCAATGTACTCAACCGAATGTTGCAAAAGCTTCTCCACATCAATGCACACATTTGCTAAGTTGCATGTGCATTCAACCGCTTCATATGGCTCCAAGAAGCATCAACCATGTGTAAAATGACAAAAACTTGCTCCAATGCATAGTAAATTCAGTGCTACCTACTCCTAGGGGATTTTGGAAGCTTGTTAATCATCAATGATTGCACAGAAGCCTTAGAAACCTACCTATGCATGCTCCCAACACATCAATGCTTCTGATTTGTGCAATACACACCTCCAATGGCATCAATTTGTGACATACATTCTCTGTTTTTGTGAGGCTTCCAAAATAGTGATTTTCCCACTTACACAATGCAAATATTTGCTCCAAAATCAATCTAGGGTTTGCATATGGGTTTCTATTCCATTCACCAATGCCACATACATATTTCCTTTACCTATTACATGCATTTGCCTCTTTGCATTCAAGCTCTCAAGCTTTCCATTAAAGCTTGCAAAAAATAGAATTTCCACTTGCTTTGTGCAACTCAAATCTTGCTTTGCTTGTGTCAAATCACCTACAATCTGCTCAAGGGTGTTTAGCTTTGCTTACCCATGGTCCTTAGGTTTTATATCTGTTGAGTAGGTGTGTGCTCCAAGCTTCTCTTTTCTCCAAGCTCTAATGAATAGCTCCAAAACGGAATTTTCCTCTTCTTCACTCACTCACAAAACCCTAATAAAGAGCACCAAGATCTGATACCATGAAAAGAGAGAGGAGATAGACACAAGGGTAGAGAGGCAAACCCTAATTATCTCTCATTATCTCAAACCATCAACATCTACATGATAAAGAAGCTCCATAGCTTTCCTTCATTGCACACCACAAAACATATCACACTACACTAGTGATAAGTTCACACTGAAAATAACCTAAGTCTAATGTCCACACACTTGGCCATCTCTGGACGCGGCCATTATTATCCACACACACACTGTTAGACTTGTGTCACATGCTACCACTATCCACCAGATCCCAATGAGTTTGCATTCTCAACACTCCTCCTCCTTCAGTTTTTTGGTGCTTGGGCTAGGCATATGGTGGATTATTTCTCCATTTGATAATAAAGTGGACGGATCCCTATCCTCCACCGAATGTGGATGCTCCACAAACACCACATCTCAGTTGGCCATTATCTTCTTAGCCTTTGGATCAAATAGTCGATATGCCTTTGACTCTGTACTATATCCAAGGAAGATACATTTCTTGCTTTTGGCAACAATCTTAGTTCTATTTGTATCTGGTATATGCATGTAGCATCACAACCAAATGTTCAAAAATGAGAACATGAAGGCCTCTTACCCAAATAAGCCTCATATGGTGTGATTCCTTTGAGCGCATGTGTGTAGGATCTGTTGAGAATGTAAACTATAGTGTTGACTGCTTTAACCCAGAAAGATTTTGATAACCCTTTCCCTTTCATCATACACCTTGCCATTTCCACGATTGTGCAGTTGCGACGTTCCACAACTCCATTTTGTTGAGGCGTATGTGCAGCAGTGAGTTGGTGCTTGATGCCATGCTCCTTGAAGTATCATTAAATTCACCCGAAGTGAGTTCTCCTTGAATAATCATTAAATTCACCCGAAGTGAGTTCTCCTCCTCGATCCATCCAGAACTTCTTCACCTTCTGTCCTATCTCATTCTCCACAAATTTGTGCCACTATTTAAAATTTCCATCAAAAGCTTCAGCCGAATCACGAAGGAAATAAACCCACATCTTCGTACTGTAATCCATTGACTAACAGCATAAAGTAAGAAGATCCCCCCAATGCAACAATAGACATCTTACCACAAAGATCAACATGTACTAGCTCTAGAGGAGACTTTGCTCGATTGCTTCTCTCTTGTGGAAATGCCTTCCTTTGCTGCATGCCCATCATACATACTTCACATGGTTCCTACAATTCTGCAAATGCAAGTAAATTTTCCACCATCCCCATTTTCTGCATCTACTTCAGCACAGCAAATCCAATGTGACCAAATTGCTCATGCCAAAGTTTGCTTGTGCCCTTGTCTGCACAACAACAGATGTAAGAGAACTCAACTTGTACGAAATGTTATTTCTCACAGATTTGCCAACTATCTTCCCTCGGTATCTAGAATCTTTGATATTATTTTCTTGAAGCATACTTCAAGGCCACGATCTATTATAGCAGGTTTCTCTTTATTTGAGACACATAGATCACATCAGAGAGATAGCTTCTTTTCTTCACTTGTAGCTGCCCACAAATGAGGTGGTTCCAAACCCTTCGGCTGGACATTTAGCATTATTACGACAATAACATTGATGGATTCCTATAAAGGCTACCAGGAACTATACCAATCCTTTTTGTTAGTCATATGTTGGGATGCCCAACTATCCAAAATCTATGAACAGTTAACAACTGGAGCCTGAGCGGATGGGCTGGCATATCTCTTCTATGGTGACCCAGAGTTCCAACTTAGCTTGGGTGTTGTTTTCTAACTCCTTTCCCTTCCATGAAGTCTCCATGGTGTCTTTCTTCTCATTAGCCTGCTTCTTTCTACAGTCTTAAACAACATGACCCTTCTTGTCACAATAGTAGCAAGTACCAGAAAACTTCTTCTTCTTGGGCTTCTTCTTCTTGTCTTCAAAAGTAGCCCCACCTTTGCCTTTTGCATTGGCCGTAAATGCGGTGTAACCACCATCACGGGTCTTCAGCCACATCTCCTCCTCAAATAACTCCTCCTCAAATAGCATAGCACTAAATTCTTCAAAAGAAAGAGGTGGTACTCTAACCTTGGTGTTTAGCGCCATAACCAAGCCATCATACTTCTACAGTAGAATTCGGATGCATCTTCGAGCCAACTCTTGGCTGGTCTTCATGATTCCCACAGCAAACATCTGGTCTCACACGTTTTTAATCCGAGAGATAAACACTTCAGCAGCCTCTCCTTCATCAAAATTTTTAGCAGCAAGTTGATTCTCCAGGTTTTGAATCCTGGTTTGATTCCGGGTCTCATATTGATTTCTTAGTATGGTCCAAGCCCCACAGATGCCTTGGTTGTGTGTTGAATCAGATTAAGGATAGAATCACTTACACTAATAACAATGGCGCAAAGTGCATCTATATTACACTGCCTCCATGCCCGAAGAAGAGCATCATCTTATGGAATCATTCTTGTGTTATTGCTAGGATCAATGGTTTCCCCACCGATTCTTGGTCCATTTCTAAAATGGTCTCCAACAGCTCATAGGAATCAAGGATGGCGTTAATTTTGAACTTCCAAAGAGTATAATTTTTTCCATCTAACTTGCCTTCGGTGAAGGTAGGTGGACGGATGTGCAGCAACTGGAATAGCAACAGCAACAAACAGCAACACTAGAACCTAAAGTAGACATTACTCCAAGCTACTTCTATACAAAGAAAGACTAGACTTTATGTACTATTGTTGCTCTAAGAGCACCTATAGCACTGATACCATGTAAGAATATGGCACAACGAAAAAAGATACAGCAAGAGAAAGTACATTAGACAATGCAATAGAGAGAATGAAGAGAAAGTACAAGATAGAAAGAATTTTAAAATTCTAATTATACCAAACAAGAGATAGGTACAATATGATGGTGTTGTCTACCCGTGCACTCTAGTGTAGAGCTTAGATAGTGATCTAGACAGACTTTCGATGGAGGATGTACTCAGAGTATAGAGAATATATGCTTACAAGCATTGGATGCCTTAGCTTGTGCCAACTATGTCTATTTATAATGCTGCAAAGTAGTGCGGTGGAACTGTCCAAGACGTGGCCGCAGCTACGCTGCATCAACACAGCTCACCGCCCGCGTATTCATATAACACGTCCCAACCGATCACCACCCACTAATGATGAAATTAGTATTCGAGAAAATATTCTAAGGAATATTCCCTATCACTTTTTGGGCCTGTGTACCCCTCATCATCTCCTAAGCATCGGTCATAACTATGACCCCTTCCAGTATCTAAGCTAGGGTTCCCACTAAAGATATGTGCACCAATTGCTTCTCATATGGGGGCCATACAAATGTGCACCATACATCAATGTGAGATACATGCCAAGAGGCAGGCATTGAACATATACTAACGGCAAGGGCATCTATAAGCCCTTTAACCTTCACTGAGTAATCATTTATACTGAGCTTTCCTCTAGTCACATTATGCAGCTCATACTTTAGCTGCATCTTTCTGAGCTTGGGTGTATATGATATTGTACATCTTCACCAAGACTTCCCAAACCTCCTTAGCCATTTGTTCATTTTATATATGCACAATTATAAAATCCATCACACTAAACAGATAACCAATATACAACACCTTTCTGGCTCTTTCATGCCATGTCTGCACTTGTTGTGGGGTCAAATTTTCTTCAACAATATCCATCTCCTTTTCATCACTTGTGGGGATAAACTCCTTTTATCCTTTTCCTATAAGGAAAGTAGTCATCCTGAGCTTCCATGCTTGAAAGTTATTCTTGTCTAGCGTCTCGCTCACAATCTATGATAGACTAACTATTAGACATCTTTACTTATAGCAACTTACCAAGTTACAAAAGACCTAATGTACTTGCAGCAAATCTACAACCTTCAATAGCGATGCTGTAAACCTATTATAATGGTATTGTATGTGAACTAGTCATATAAACATACATCCACCAATACCTGGAACACTTAGATTCTCTGCACAGACTATCCCGTAACTAAATTTCTGTTGCAACTTTGCTTCAACCAGAAATTGGGCATATACAATCAAAATGAACACTAGTCAAAGTGCTTGTGGAAATCTTGTAGAGCCAAAATGGGACCCAAAATGCACCCGAATTGCATCAAAATGCACAAAAATATAGTCAACATAGTTAACTACACACAATATGGTCTTCTTCCTTCACCCAAGTGGATACATCAATCTGAGACAATGACTTCCCTATCTACTTGTAGCTCTCACACCTACCAAAGGTGTTGCTCCAAAATCAAAGAGGGAAAGATATAGAAATACTCTTACTTGTGTATACCGCTTCCTTGCTTGCTGCCTTATCTCTCACGCAAATTGGAGCCTTGATACCATAAAGAGAATGCAGGGGAGGGGAGGGGAGGGAGAGCTTGAGTTCCTTACAAGCAAACACTCATACTTAAGAGAGAGAAAGACTCAAGAGAGAGATGAATGGCTAAATTTTCTTCTATCTTCTTCTCTTCTCTACAAAGAGAAATCAAAGAGATAAGAGTACATACTACAAGGGAAAGTACTCTCCTATTGTAACATATAATGGTCGATCCATAGTGTGAACTCGACTATATGAGCTGACACTATAACTATAACTCTAGTAATCCAAATGTGGATGTCACACAGCTTGTCTTCCACTGGCGGCATATCAACCATAATCTCACCAACTGTGCTAGTGGCATAAGTGTGGAAGTTATTACCCAAGCAGGTCATTAACATCCACAGCACTAGTTGAGCTCGATATCTTAATAGTTAAATAGTACTCGGAGATAGTTGAATGGTTTCATGCACATGGATTATAGATGAATCATTTCTACCCATTTCAATATAGCCTAGACTCCCTACACCTCAACCTCTCACAACATGAGATCAATCGGATCATTTGGTTAGATCGTTGGATCTACTCGGCCTACACATACATCAGACTTGGGTGTCATCTGATAGATAGGAATGAAATTTGAGTTCTACAAGGAGCATTTTTTTAGACTCACCAAGGAAGGATTCTTTGGCACATGCAAATCCATATGTCACATGCTATGCACATCACGATTGGTTAGCTCAGAGTATCCTCCCACCACCGCCTCTCCGAGGAGAGACTAGGAGAGCTGAGAACATCCCATGAGAGGAGCCAATATGTAGAGTATGCACTATAAGGAATGTAAAGGACAAGGCTCAATATATGTTCATATGCCCAGTGTATTATGACATACATGGGAGATTTCATTGCCTCTTTTGGGAGGGTTTAGGGCTCTTAGTATGGATGATGCAATATGAGGACGAGAGATATCTTCGGATGTGTACTCAATAAAGCTCAGGACAGAGTATTGAGAGGACGTGTTGGGAGACTATCCCATATAAGACATTTTCCTAGAGATTCATCATTGATTTCTTCACGGCACAAGTATCCACATTAACCATCCATGTCACCAATGTCGCGTATCGACATTAACATATACCATCCGTATATACAGATGGGCCATATTCGTGTCCCTGAGGAGTCCCAAGTGCCATGCCTGCTCCATCCTTCCTGGTGTCGAGTGCCCCCACCAACACCGAGGATCTCCACCACACAGACAGATCCGTGAGATTCTCCAATGACATAGACATGTCCTCGCCATGGCCACATCTTCCTTTAAGAGGCTTAGAGTCATGTTTCGGTTTTTAGTTTTCATTATACTTTAGCTAAGATTTTTAACTTTGTAAGAGACACGCTTAATACTGGGTCATCGTAATTACAAGTACCTAAAAATGGGTGGCGAAGAAGAAGCTTACTACATAACAAGGTAAGGAATTTGGCTATAATTTCTTCAAGGTTATGGATGACATTGCATTCGAAGGGCTTGCAAATTGTGAGTTTAAACATGCCTCATATGGAGGAGATACAAGCTCTCCATTGAATATGTATTGGTATCTAAAAGGGAAGTTCCAAGATGTACGAAGAACATTCTATCAAAATATTTTTGAGTACAAAAGCTCATCATTATAATTGTGTAGCTTAAGCTTAGTAAGATGTCTTTTAGATAAAGATGACTCTGCCTCTCATATTTACATATGGTACACTCAAAATTTGTAGTGATCCAAAATTGCTTTTGAGCCAATAATAAATGAATGGTCAAAGCATCCTTCATGGAGGTAGGGGACTCCAACAACCTATATGGTATTAAAACATTTCTTGGAAGTTGATTCATTAATAATTGTGTAACTTACATATAGCAAGACATAATATTTCAATAGGTAGAGATCTCTCTCTCTCTCATATTCACATGTATAAGTATTCATGATTTATGATCCTTCATGGAGGTAGGGAACTCCAACTCCTTTTACTTGATCACATGGTGTTAAAACATTTTTCTTGTAGAACAAACAAATTTAAGAGATTTAAGACTTCATGGAATTAGCAACAACTTATAAAAGCTTGAACATAAAGCTTTTTTGTGGGATGTAATTGTTGATCATAAGTGAGCCTTCAAAAAAAAACCGATGGTAGGAGGAAAGTGAAATCGTTACAAGTAGTGGCCTCACCGGTGCTTCGCACATAAATTTTCATATTCCTAGAATAATAGCCTCTCCTCAAACCTCTAAATTGTCTCCAGAACCTCCAAATTGCCTTTTGAATCCCAAATTCTTGCCACATGGAAGCTTTGTGAAACTTTTCCTTTAAATAATACATACAGAGACTAGAGAAAGACTTCTCTCAAAAACAAGATGAAAACGCTTGTAACAATTGACGAACCCCTCCCCTCCCCTCCCCTGCCCTCCCCTCGCTCTCTCTCTCCTCCTCTTGCTCTCTCTCTCCTCCTTTTTTTTTTTTAAATGCAGGCGCTCTAGGAACCGGTGAGATATCTCAAATTGAACAAATAGAAGAGGGAACTCCTGTTTGAAAGTCGGCCGTAAAGCTTTTCAAAGTCCCGCGCTTTCGAAACAACTACCACATTGACCACTGGAAATTGTGGCCCAACGACCAGACATTGCAACGAAAAAAATGTACAAAACAAGGAAAATTGAAACCTTGGAAATAAGACAAAATGGGCGACATAAATTAGAATAACTGCATAACAACTAGCAAGATTACATGACTCAAATACAACTCACACAGGATTATAGATCTGACCAAAAAAAATGCGAAGGTAAGTAAGCAACACATCACAATGGGTGATGTGATGCAGAGGCTAAAGCTAGCAGGAAAGGTAAGAGCGACATCTGTACAAAAGCATGGCATTGGTGCACATAAGATCTGTGGCTTTCTCTGTCTTGCTTCCTCCCTCAAAAGAGGTTGAAGGGGAAAGCGTCGATGGGATGCATGAGGTATGTGACAGCCAGCGCCACAAAGAGGAGGGTATACGCGATGCCCAGGTCGATGGTCGTGCCTGCAATGGGGCCAACAAAGTACAGAGTTAGCCATAGCCAAGGATCGGCGAAAGCATAGTAAGCCATAGCCAGAGAGAACAGAGATTTGCAGAGTCAAAGCACAGAGTTAGCGATCGGCGAACGGATAGTTAGCAATAGCCAGAGATTTGCAGAGTAAGACAGAAACCCTAAGGAGAGAAAGAAGACGTACCATCACTGGTTGGCGAGGGTGCAGGGCCAGCTGAGGATTGGGCCTGCACTGGGGCAAAGGCATGGATGAGGAGAAGGAAGAAGAAGGGGAGAGAGGAGAGGCAAGGGGTGTAGAGAGACGCCATGGCCGCTCAACGAGAGAGAGAGATAGAGGGGGAGAGAGAGACAGAAAGACAGAGCGAAGCCCTCGAAATGATTGTAGAAAACTAAGAAGAGGAGCTTCTGCTGTTGTGTGTCTGGCGCTTGCAGGCTTTTTGGCTCTACATACGAATGCCGTCCCCCGCTTTTTTTCTCTCTCTTCTTTTTTTTTGAAAAAGAAAGAAATTTTCGAGCATGTTCTCACATTTTTTGGCCCTGATTTATAGGGGGACACGACAGCCCCACACACACACACACACACACACACAAAAAGTGGTGGGCCCCTCTCTCTCTCTCTCTCTCTCTCTCGGCTTGCACATGCCTCCACCTGTCTTCCTCTCTCCTCTCTCTACATTGCACTTTATGCCTCCGCACATGCACCCCCCCTTTTTTTTGTGTGCCCGTTTTTCCCCACCTTCGTTTTGTACACACCTTGGACTCTGGAGCATTTGAAATAATCAACCCTTCTAGCCTTCCCAAATCTTTCTAGAAACTCTTCAAAACAAACTGAAATTTTCCTAGAAAACTCTTTCACTTTTACCCCCCAAAAAAATGAAAAGAGTTTCTAGAAAAAACTTGAAATTCTGAAAGAAAAAAAAAAGGGAAAGAGTTTCAAAATGAAATCGTGAAAAATGAAAGAGAATTCGATGTGTACAAAACAAAGTGAATTTTTTCTAGAAGAGCTTCTAGAAAAATGGATGAAATTGTGAAAAAATGAAGGAGTTTCTAGAGAATTGAACAAAACAATTGTGAACATTGGGGCTCTCGTGCCTCCTCCAAAATCAAATTGTGAAAAATGAAAGAGTTTCTAGAAAAAATGTACAAAAAAAATGTGAACATTGATGCTCTCATCCCTCAGCCAAAATGTGAATCTTTTTCTAAGTTTGAATCTTGCATTGTCATCCACACATGCCCGATTCTCAAAAGGTTAAACAAAAACTCTAAATTGTGTCCCACATGGTTCTTATTTGTACACCACATGGGCCCATCGCTATCCTTCCCATGTGACACCTCTCTCTCTCTCTCTCTCTCTCTCTCTCTCTCTCTCTCTCTCTCTCTCTCTTTGTCTCTCTCTCTCTCTCTCTCTCTCTCTCTCTCTCTCTCTCTCGTCTTGTTGGCATGAAATTACCCATAAATAACATGTATTACTTTGGGTCTCATAGACCCTTTGGGCCTTTCATAGACAAAAAGTAAATAAATCTTTTTTCCTTATATATGTGTGTGTGTGTGTGTGTGTGTGTGTGTGTGTGTTTTGAAGCAATATAAACCACATCCCTTTGTTAATTGATATAACCCAATGTATAGGCCTTATGTTATATAAGGGACAAATGAAGAGCAATAAAAAAGCTCGCAGGAATGTGGGGAATTTTTTTGCAAGCTTTCCTTGCGAGCTTCTAAGAATATCTTATGAGCTTTTGAATTTATAGTTTTTTTCAAGATATTGTCACTAGGTTATGGTAGAGTTTATAATCGATTATTCTCTCTCTCTCTCTCTCTCTCTCTCTCTCTCTCTCTCTCTCTCTCTCTCTCTCTCTCTCTCTCTCTCTCTAAATCACACACCATAGTGCATGTTGGCTTGCAATAAGTTGCAATAAAGCTTTGTATGGGGGCTCCCATCTGTCTTTTATTATTCAAATCCCTCATCACACAAAGCCTTGGTCGAACCCAACATGCTTAAAAAGATGCCTAGGGCCGCAAAAAGATGTTTAAGACCCACAACTTCCCACCCCCCAGGTGGGCATGAGTCTACACTAAGACTAGCTTGGCCATCACACACACACACACACACACACACACACACACACACGTCACCATTATATTATAAATCTTTTTCTAGTACATAATCTCAAACTTTTGACATAATAAATAGCCTTAAAATGTAAATATAAGTATGTTTCAATAAGTTTCGTGATTTCAAATATTAAAGAAACAAGGTTTGAAAAGCCCTTAGACCTTTTTTTTAAAGAAAAACTCACACAACATACATAGGTTATCATTATATTACAAACTTTTTTCAAGTGCAAAATTTTAGACTTTTGACATCATAAATGGACTTAAAAGGCCTAAATATGGTAAAAGCGACTGTAAACTTGCATACCTTTCAAATATTGATTAAAAAATATGGGAAGCCCTCAAAAGACAACACATCATAAATGGATGCCAAATGCATAAATATGGTTAAAATGTTTGTAAACTTGGATATCTTTTAATGACTTTTATAGATTTCAAAAATTGAAAAAAAAAGTATGAGAAGCCCTCAGAGCCAACGCATAAAAACGACTGTAAACTTGATGAGTTTTATGGATATCACACACCATAGTGCATGTTGGCTTGCAATAAGTTGCAATAAAGCTTTGCATGGGGACTCTCATCTGTCTTTTATTATTCAAATCCCGCATCACACAAAGCCTTGGCCGAACCCAACATGCTCAAAAAGATGCCTAGGGCCATCACAAAAAGATGTTTAAGACCCACAACTTCCCACCCCCACTAGGTGGGGGTGGCCATGAGTCTATGATGCTAAGACTAACTTGGCCATCACACAACTTCCCACCCCCACTAGGTGGGCATGAGTCTATGATGCTAAGACTAACTTGGCCATCACACACACACACACACACACACACACACACACACACACACACACACACACGTCACCATTATATTATAAATCTTTTTCTAATACATAATCTCAAACTTTTGACATAATAAATAGCCTCAAACTTTTGACATAATCTCAAACTTTTGACATAATAAATAGCCTCAAAATGTAAATATAAGTATGTTTCAATAAGTTTCATGATTTCAAATATTAAAGAAACAAGGTTTGAAAAGCCTTAGACCTTTTTTTAAAAGAAAAACTCACACAACACACATAGGTTATCATTATATTACAAACTTTTTTCAAGTGCAGAATTTTAGACTTTTGACATCATAAATGGACTTAAAAGGCCTAAATATGGTAAAAGCGCCTGTAAACTTGCATACCTTTGCATCCATCCAAAAAGACAAATAGATTGTTAGCCTCTATGTGTATTACAGGTGTCCTAAGACCTACCACATGTTATAGATGTCACTCAAAGAACCCCATGTTTAAGCTATGGTTGGGTCAATTAGTCCCTTTAATAGGTTAAACTTTAGGAGTCAATTCCCAATTTCCAGATAGATAACCAGTTTTTTATCATAACCAGTATAGATAATACATCTAATAATAATCCTCAAAAAATGTAAGACAAATATATGTCATAATAGTCCTCACTAATGGACCTTGTATGTCCATGCCCTAGCTAAACCCCGTTGACACTTGTCATCTATTCTATTGCTAGTCATCCAAGGTTCGATTCATTAGTTTCTAACCAGCAGAAAACACCATCACAAGAAGTAAGAGATAAGTGTAGTGAGTCACTATACTCAGCCGTAGAATTAGGGCCCGAATTATCGGCAGAAAAACGATAAGAGGGGAGAAGATCCTCTTGGTAGATGTAACCATTAGAAACCAAATGATTATCATGCATCCAAGGAGTCAGAGGATGAAATGACTTGTAGTCAACTCCATAAGTATAGTCATACTCGAGAGATATGTAAGATTCCTCCCCAGCTTCTCAAAATGTCCAGCATCTTCCCCTGTAATCAATCCCCTCTTTAGAAATATAAAAGATCTTGTCTCTGCCTATTTTGACATAGAGAGAGAAAATATTCTAGAGAGAGAATATTCCGATTTTGAATATTTTTAGATAGAAAAATTTCTAAATATTATTAAAATGAATTCCCCTGAAACAGAAATTCAAAAAGAACTTTCCAATGTGCAATTGGAATTTATTAGAAATGGGTATAAAGGACCTTAGCCTAAGGGTCCAGATTTTCAGAAATTTTTGGATTATGGTCCAATTAAGGTTCCTATGGGCCAATAGCATCAATCCATGTGTACGGAGGAGATAAATCCAATTTGTAAAAGAAGATACCCAAAAATGAGTAAATGCTCACATAAGATGAAGAGTTGAAAATGTACAAGGTTTATTAGTAAAAAACCGTGAGCAATATTAAAAATATGAGATATTTTGGGTATCCAAAAATGAGTAAATGCTCACACAAGATGAAGAGTTGAAAATGTACAAGGTTTATTAGTAAAAAACTATGAGCAATATTAAAAATATGAGATATTTTGGGTATCCAAAAATAAGTAAATACTCACACAAGATGAAGAGATGAAAATGTACAAGGTTTATTAGTAATAAACTATGAGCAATATTAAAAATATGAGATATTATGGGTATAATGATTCCATTTTGACACATATGTAAGGAAGGGGAATTCTTTAAAGGAGGTGCATATTTCACATGCTTGAATGAGTTTTAAACTCAAAAATAATGTGATATTTTTATCTCTCCTCTCTCTTGAACCAAACCAAATCAAAATGGAACCAAACCGAATCAAAAAGTAACCAAACTAGGTCCAAATCTAGTCCAAATTCAACCAAACTAAATTTGGAAAATTCTAGAATTCAGTTAGCTTTGGTTAGAGCTTCCCTCTCCTATGAATAGAACATGAGTCCTTTGAAAAAAGGAGAAGAATTTTACTATACTAGAGTTATGCTGAAATAATGCTAGTTTCTACTATTCTCTAAAATTCTCTCCAAATTGAAGAAATTGGAACTTCCCTCTTTCTTCAATCCCCATTGGTGGCTCCATCAACGTACTCAACCAATTGATTGGTTGGGGGCCTCTACCGTGAACAAAGAATCAAGCAATTTGTAAGGTAAATGGTGAATTTTGATCTTTTCTATAATTTCTCAATGCTTTTCTCTTCGCAACCCCTCTCAAGCTTGAGAAGCTTAATTGGAATGGTTTTTGAATGCTATTGAAGTTAATTGATGAATGGTAGTGAAGAGTTACATAATTTGATGAATGCTATTGAAGTTAATTGATTAATGATAGTTAAGAGTTACATAAATTTTCATTTATGTTTAATTCAAATGGTTTTTATGTAATTTCTCTCTCTCACTCAAGAAATGGTCATGCTCATGACCCATTCTCAATCCAAATGAAGCTTTTCATAAAGTTTTTCCTTAATCCAAGATTAATCTATGCTTGAGGCCAAATTAATGGCTTTTTTCTATGCTTTTAGTTTATGTATTTCATGAATATTGATGATTCAATCCATTAGGGATTAATGATCCAATTAGGGGTCATTGTAATTATTTCCTTAAAGATAAGCTTTATCCCTTAGAAAAATTGAGATTTATCAGTCATAGCAGCGGAGCTATGGCAAAATTTTTATAAAAATTACTCATAAAATAATTTCATTCAAAGCATAAAAAGAGGACTTCCTACCATATTCTAGGAATTATCATCCTAGATTAATTGAAAGATATTCATTGTAATCCTAGAGAAATTGATTTTTATATTATGCATAATTGAATTTCATGCATAGAGGTATGCATAAGAGATGAATATTTTATTATAAAAGAGTTACTTTTAGCTTAATTGAAATTCATGCATAGAGGTATGCATAAGAGATGAATATTTTATTATAAAAGTGTTACTTTTAGCATAATTGAATTTCATGCATGGAGGTATGCATAAGAGATGAATATTTTATTATAAAAGTATTACTTTTAGCATAATTGAATTTCATGCATAGAGGTATGCATAAGAGATGATTATTTTATTATAAAAGAGTTACTTTTAGCATAATTGAATTTCATGCATAGAGGTATGCATAAAAGATATGGGAAGTGATAAGATATGATAAGATGCATATGAGATGAGTTAGGATGTGATAAGATGAGTTAAGAAGTGATAGGATGTGTATGGGATGAGGTAAGAAGTGTATGTGATGGGATAAGATGTATATGGGTTGTGATAGGGTGAGAATATGGATGTGAATGTGGATGGGTATGTATGGATGTATGTATGTATATGTGGATGCATGAATGTGGATGTATGGATGTGAATGAGGATGTGGATGTGGATGCATGGATGTAAATGTGGATGTGTATGTATGGATGTATGCATGTAGATGTGGATGCATGAATGTGGATGTATGGATGTGAATGAGGATATAGATGTGGATGTATGGATGTGAATGTGCATGTAGATCTGGATGTATAGATGTGAATGGGAATGTGGATGTGGATGTATGTGGATGTATGGATGGGAATGTGCATGTAGATATGGATGTATAGATGTGAATGGGAATGTGGATGTGGATGTATGTATGTATGTATGTGGATGTGGATGTATGAATGAGGACGTGATAATTGAGGATGTGAAAATGGAGATAAGTATGTAGATGTGGATGTATGGATGTGAATGTGGATGTGGATGTGGATGTATGGATGTGGATATGGAAGTGAATATATGATATGTGATGTGAAGGAATCTAAAGTGAAGAGATGGAAAATGAGGTGATTGGATGAGTACACATATAAATGGAATGTGGAATAAGTAATGTGGATTAATGAGGGATAATGTGGAAAAATGAGAGTTAATATAGAAACTGTATTTGTAAACTGTTTGTAAATGCTGTTTGTAAATGGCTGTTTTATGTCAAGAATGCTGGGGAAGTATTTTGATCGTCTTGTGATTAAGGTCATGGAGACCTAATTGATAAAGTTGCAACTGCTGACGGAGAGTCAATGGAGGACATCTCGCGTAGCAAAGTCGGCCGAGGTCTTGACCAGCCTCGGTTCGATTAAAATGGTGAGCTTCCGGTACGGTGGATGAGGGACCAAGGAAGTGGCCTATGAGTGAAGCGCTAGGTCACCTGCGAAGGATCCTAGAGGGTGCTGACCATACGGTGCTCGGGCTCTGGGTCACCTAGGATACCCACGCGTGCGTCGAGGAAGATATTGGAACAAGGAGTAAGAGTTGTTTTTCTGAAACCGGGCATGGATCTGGTTGATTGACCTTGCTGGTCTTCAATGGATGAGTCCATGGCTCTTTTTATGGATCTGTTGGTTGATCTTGCTGATCTTCAACGAGAGTCCATCTTGATTTTTATAAGTGATTATATTACCGAGTATTATGGGCTAGGAACTATTGAAAAGGCCCCTGAGTGGACAGGTGGTGAGCGTTCTAGTTGCCAATGATGCCATAGATACTCTGATGAAGGAATGATGGAAAATTTGAGAATCAACCGGATAATTTGGAAGACTGTGATCAGTGGTACTATGGTTTCATTAAAGGATTGTTTTAAAGTTAGCTGATGCTAAGAAAAAGACAATTTCATATTGGGTGTGTAAGTGGTGTGCCTAATTTATGTTTGCATGAACTTCCGGCTAGGGGGCCTTGGAACTCTTTTCCTTGGTACCCAGGACAAAACCTAACCAAATTCCAAATTGGATCCCATCACTACAGTGGTTGGGCGGTTGGCTAACCCATGGGATCGGATGGGGTTAGGCTGGACTGATGGATCTGTAAATCGAGACTCAATTTTTGTTATTACGATAGATAAAGTAAATCCCGGATAGTAATTGTTCTATGGATAGGAATCAACGGCTGTGCCTCTTGATGGGGAAAAAAGCGTTGATTCCAAGTGCAAGTTTCTTCCTTGATCCGAAGGATTACCTTTATAGGTGCAATCGGATCAGCTTGATCAGTAATGGTCTTGACTACGTTAGAGTAAAAAGTTATCCTGGTGGAATCGCCCGTGCTTTCCGGGTAAGGGAAGTTTTTCCGAGTCCGGATTTGGAAAAACTGACGGATTAGTCTCTTGTCCGGATATCCGTGGACGAGGCCCCGAATGTGGGACCCCTGTCCCGCGCGAGAAGTGCTACTTCTGCTGCTAGTACCCCGAATCTGTTGCTCGGTGGGAACAGGGATCTCACAGTTGGTATCAGAGCGAATTGACTACTAATAAAGATCAACTAAGAAGCCAAAGATGTCAAAAATTTATCAAGAAGCACAAAAAGGTTGTAATTGTGTGATATAATTCATACAATTTGATATTCAAACTGAAAATTCATAAATTAGCAATTGGGTCTTCAATTGGAAGTACCGCAATTGTATGGAATCTCGGACTTGCATGAGGCCTAAACATGATAGTATTTACCTTATAGTTCCAAGTACCATGACTACCCGTATATACCGAGAGGGTATAACTGCAGCTCTTTACCGGCAGTATATACGAGTAAATCTAAGACTTGAAATTATAAGCGTTAATGCTATCCAGATGATGATTTCGAATGTGGTTGATATGATTTTTAATTCTGTTTGAGAATTGATGAATTGATTTGGATGCTGATTGAAAAATGATGATTTCTGAAATTTAGTTGAAATATAATAACCTAAACGAAACCACAATGAGGGTGAATGGGACGAGTCCCTGTGATGATATTCATAACTGGAATGATGATAATGAATTCAGCAAATCACTATGAGATTAGTGGATTGTGCTGTCAGATTGCTATTGTTAACACTTGATCGGTATACCAAGTTAAGGGATGACAAATTGAGAACTTACTTGACTGAAATTTCCGTGGAGGAATGTTCAGAAAGAAATTTGCGGTCTAATGGACCATTATCGCGTTAAAAATATGAATGTTATGATCCGAATGAATTATATTTAATGATGAGTTCTATATAAGGGATATTTATCCCAGTATTCTGTTGAGTTGACCAGAATATAAGGAACCCCAGAATAAATTGGATCTTAAGAAAAAGAGTTGTCCTCTACCTTGCGAGATGAGGACATCTCGCATTTTTAAGTGGGGTAGAATGTAAGATTCTCCTCCAGCCTTCGAGGTATACAGGAGTAAGAATATCCCTTTTTGATCTTATAATTATTCTCTCTCTAAAATAAAAGAAAGATTCTGTTTAAAAAAAGGAAGACCCTTTCCCTAGAATACTTCTCAGGAGTCACGCCTGTTTTAAGGATTCAGAACAATGAGTTCAGAAGTGAAAATCGGTGTCTTGGATACCAAGGTTTTGGTTTTCATTCGAGTACGGCCCAAAAGACGTTCTTTATCTCTTGGGGAGTATAGGAAGTTATCCCCCAGATATTGTGAGCCTTATATTTGAATTCAATGAAAGTAGGTGACTTAGCCTACAAGCTTCTTTTACCTCCTCATCTCAAAGTTCTTAATGTATTTCATAGAAATATGTGCCAAACCCAAATCATGGAAAGACGGTAAAACTTCAGTGACAAGATACCGTTGGCTTCTAAGTTACGCTAGCTCCTTCCTTTATATAAGTCGTAACTTTTACTTGTCGCTCACAGTAATCTTACTTCCATCGATCTCCCTTCTTCTTAATCTCCTTCATGGCTTGGCAACAAGAATTAGTTTTATCCATGATGATTTCTCACCTTCAAGACGCAAGCGAGTCTGTGAAGAAAGATTTTATAGAACAGTATGAGCGCTCACTTTTTCCTCACTTGGAAACTTCTGTAGCTCAGACCAAATGGCGGACCTATCAAGACATAACTAGGGTAACACCTTGGGGTCAGCAGCACTTTCGTAACAATGTCCGCTTGGCCATGGTTATTGAAGCCTTGGGTTTGGGTCCCCAATACTACTACGTCATGAGATCAAGGCATCTTGGTTTTTCTGAGCGGGTCTTCTTACTGGCGTGTTTTCTTCCTCATCAGAAGATATGCCTTTACCCCGTTTTTGGCTTGCCTCTCAGAGGTCCTTTTGTTAGATCACCTCATACCACTGAGATAGGTGCGGCAATAACCAACAGAATTATTCCCATAGATGAGTTACCTTATACGTGCGCAGCTTGTGAGTGCTGCTTTTGTGATCATATGATGGACGGACTTATGGAAGTGTAAAGAGTTCTTTTATCTTTACTGTATATGTTCCAAGAATGAATAAAGTTTAAATCTTGTTCTTGTCTTGACCCTTACTCTCTTTGAGACTTTTTTATTTGGTGGTTAATCTTAATTAAATTTTTCTCTAAGTCTCATGTTCGTGCATCTTGCGAAATTATCCCAAGTTTGCGAGATGAGGACATCTCGCATTTTTCAAGTGGGAGAGAATGTAAGATTCCTCCCCAGCTTCTCAAAATGTCCAGCATCTTCCCCTGTAATCAATCCCCTCTTTAGAAATATAAAAGATCTTGTCTCTGCCTATTTTGACATAGAGAGAGAAAATATTCTAGAGAGAGAATATTTCGATTTTGAATATTTTTAGATAGAAAAATTTCTAAATATTATTAAAATGAATTCCCCTGAAACAGAAATTCAAAAAGAACTCTCCAATGTGCAATTGGAATTTATTAGAAATGGGTATAAAAGACCTGAGCCTAAGGGTCTAGATTTTCAGAAATTTTTGGATTATGGTCCAATTAAGGTTCCTATGGGCCAATAGCATCAATCCATGTGTAGGGAGGAGATAAATCCAATTTGTAAAAGAAGATACCCAAAAATGAGTAAATGCTCACATAAGATGAAGAGTTGAAAATGTACAAGGTTTATTAGTAAAAAACTGTGAGCAATATTAAAAATATGAGATATTTTGGATATCCAAAAATGAGTAAATGCTCACACAAGATGAAGAGTTGAAAATGTACAAGGTTTATTAGTAAAAAACTATGAGCAATATTAAAAATATGAGATATTTTGGGTATCCAAAAATGAGTAAATACTCACACAAGATGAAGAGTTGAAAATGTACAAGGTTTATTAGTAATAAACTATGAGCAATATTAAAAATATGAGATATTTTGGGTATAATGATTCCATTTTGACATATATGTAAGGAAGGGGAATTCTTTAAAGGAGGTGCATATTTCACATGCTTGAATGAGTTTTAAACTCAAAAATAATGTGATATTTTTATCTCTCCTCTCTCTTGAACCAAACCAAATCAAAATGGAACCAAACCGAATCAAAAAGGAACCAAACTAGGTCCAAATCTAGTCCAAATTCAACTAAACTGAATTTAAAAAATTCTAGAATTCAGTTAGCTTTGGTTAGAGCTTCCCTCTCCTATAAATAGAACATGAGTCCTTTGAAAAAAGGAGAAGAATTTTACTATACTAGAGTTATGCTGAAATAATGCTAGTTTCTACTATTCTCTAAAATTCTCTCCAAATTGAAGAAATTGGAACTTCCCTCTTTCTTCAATCCCCATTGGTGGCTCCATCAACCTACTTAACCAATTGATTGGTTGGGGGCCTCTACCGTGAACAAAGAATCAAGCAATCTGTAAGGTAAATGGTGAATTTTGATCTTTTCTATAATTTCTCAATGCTTTTCTCTTCGCAACCCCTCTCAATCTTGAGAAGCTTAATTGGAATGGTTTTTGAATGCTATTGAAGTTAATTGATGAATGGTAGTGAAGAGTTACATAATTTGATGAATGCTATTGAAGTTAATTGATTAATGATAGTTAAGAGTTACATAAATTTTCATTTATGTTTAATTCAAATGGTTTTTATGTAATTTCTCTCTCTCACTAAAGAAATGGTCATGCTCATGACCCATTCTCAATCCAAATGAAGCTTTTCATAAAGTTTTTCCTTAATCCAAGATTAATCTATGCTTGAGGCCAAATTAATGGCTTTTTTTAATGCTTTTAGTTTATGTATTTCATGAATATTGATGATTCAATCCATTAGGGATTAATGATCCAATTAGGGGTCATTGTAATTATTTCCTTAAAGATAAGCTTTATCCCTTAGAAAAATTGAGATTTATCAGTCATAGCAGCGGAGCTATGGCAAAATTTTTATAAAAATTACTCATAAAATAATTTCATTCAAAGCATAAAAAGAGGACTTCCTACCATATTCTAGGAATTATCACCCTAGATTAATTGAAAGATATTCATTGTAATCCTAGAGAAATTGATTTTTATATTATGCATAATTGAATTTCATGCATAGAGGTATGCATAAGAGATGAATATTTTATTATAAAAGAGTTACTTTTAGCTTAATTGAAATTCATGCATAGAGGTATGCATAAGAGATGAATATTTTATTATAAAAGTGTTACTTTTAGCATAATTGAATTTCATGCATAGAGGTATGCATAAGAGATGAATATTTTATTATAAAAGTATTACTTTTAGCATAATTGAATTTCATGCATAGAGGTATGCATAAGAGATGATTATTTTATTATAAAAGAGTTACTTTTAGCATAATTGAATTTCATGCATAGAGATATGCATAAAAGATATGGGAAGTGATAAGATATGATAAGATGCATATGAGATGAGTTAGGATGTGATAAGATGAGTTAAGAAGTGATAGGATGTGTATGGGATGAGGTAAGAAGTGTATGTGATGGGATAAGATGTATATGGGTTGTGATAGGGTGAGAATATGGATGTGAATGTGGATGGGTATGTATGGATGTATGCATGTATATGTGGATGCATGGATGTGGATGTATGGATGTGAATGAGGATGTGGATGTGGATGCATGGATGTAAATGTGGATGTGTATGTATGGATGTATGCATGTAGATGTGGATGCATGAATGTGGATGTATGGATGTGAATGAGGATATAGATGTGGATGTATGGATGTGAATGTGCATGTAGATATGGATGTATAGATGTGAATGGAAATGTGGATGTGGATGTATGGATGGGAATGTGCATGTAGATATGGATGTATAGATGAAAATGGGAATGTGGATGTGGATGTATGTATGTATGTGGATGTGGATGTATGAATGAGGACGTGATAATGGATGTATGCATGTGGATGTGGATATGGATGTGTATGTATGAATGTGGATATGGGATGTGGATGTATAAATGAGGATGTGAAAATGGAGATAAGTATATAGATGTGGATGTATGGATGTGAATGTGGATGTGGATGTGGATGTATGGATGTGGATATGGAAGTGAATATATGATATGTGATGTGAAGGAATCTAAAGTGAAGAGATGGAAAATGAGGTGATTGGATGAGTACACATATAAATGGAATGTGGAATAAGTAATGTGGATTAATGAGGGATAATGTGGAAAAATGAGAGTTAATATAGAAACTGTATTTGTAAACTGTTTGTAAATGCTGTTTGTAAATGGCTGTTTTATGTCAAGAATGCTGGGGAAGCATTTTGACCGTCTTGTGATTAAGGTCATGGAGACCTAATTGATAAAGTTGCAACTGCTGACGGAGAGTCAATGGAGGACATCTCGCGTAGCAAAGTCGGCCGAGGTCTTGACCAGCCTCGGTTCGATTAAAATGGTGAGCTTCCGGTATGGTGGATGAGGGACCAAGGAAGTGGCCTATGAGTGAAGCGCTTCCTGTGAAGGATCCTAGAGGGTGCTGACCATACGGTGCTCGGGCTCTGGGTCGCCTAGGATACCCACGCGTGCGTCGAGGAAGATATTGGAACAAGGAGTAAGAGTTGTTTTTCTGAAACCGGGCATGGATCTGGTTGATTGACCTTGCTGGTCTTCAATGGATGAGTCCATGGCTCTTTTTATGGATCTGTTGGTTGATCTTGCTGATCTTCAACGAGAGTCCATCTTGATTTTTATAAGTGATTATATTGCCGAGTATTATGGGCTAGGAACTATTGAAAAGGCCCCTGAGTGGACAGGTGGTGAGCGTTCTAGTTGCCAATGATGCCATAGATACTCTGATGAAGGAATGATGGGAAATTTGAGAATCAACCGGATAATTTGGAAGACTGTGATCAGTGGTACTATGGTTTCATTAAAGGATTGTTTTAAAGTTAGCTGATGCTAAGAAAAAGGCAATTTCATATTGGGTGTGTAAGTGGTGTGCCTAATTTTATGTTTGCATGAACTTCTGGCTAGGGGGCCTTGGAACTCTTTTCCTTGGTACCCGGGACAAAACCTAACCAAATTCCAAATTGGATCCCATCACTACAGTGGTTGGGCGGTTGGCTAACCCATGGGATCGGATGGGGTTAGGCTGGACTGATGGATCCGTAAATCGAGACTCAATTTTTGTTATTACGATAGATAAAGTAAATCCCGGATAGTAATTGTTCTATGGATAGGAATCAACGGCTGTGCCTCTTGATGGGGAAAAAAGCGTTGATTCCAATGATCCAAGTGCAAGTTTCTTCCTTGATCCAAACGAGTACCTTTATAGGTGCAATCGGATCAGCTTGATCAGTAATGGTCTTAACTACGTTAGAGTAAAAAGTTATCCTGGTGGAATCGCCCGTGCTTTCCGGGTAAGGGAAGTTTTTCCGAGTCCGGTTTTGGAAAAACTGACGGATTAGTCTCTTGTCCGGATATCCGTGGACGAGGCCCCGAATGTGGGACTCCTGTCCCACGCGAGAAGTGCTACTTCTGCTGCTAGTACCCCGAATCTGTTGCTCAGTGGGAACAGGGATCTCACAGTTGGTATCAGAGCGAATTGACTACTAATAAAGATCAACTGAGAAGCCAAAGATGTCAAAAATTTATCAAGAAGCACAAAAAGGTTGTAATTGTGTGATATAATTCATACAATTTGATATTCAAACTGAAAATTCAGAAATTAGCAATTGGGTCTTGAATTGGAAGTACCGCAATTGTATGGAATCTCGGACTTGCTTGAGGCCTAAACATGATAGTATTTACCTTATAGTTCCAAGTACCATGACTACCTGTATATACCAAGGGTATAACTGCAGCTCTTTACCGGCAGTATATACGAGTAAATCTAAGACTTGAAATTATAAGCGTTAATGCTATCCAGATGATGATTTCGAATGTGGTTGATATGATTTTTAATTCTGTTTGAGAATTGATGAATTGATTTGGATGCTGATTGAAAAATGATGATTTCTGAAATTTAGTTGAAATATAATAACCTGAACGAAACCACAATGAGGGTGAATGGGACGAGTCCCTGTGATGATATTCATAACTGGAATGATGATAATGAATTCAGCAAATCACTATGAGATTAGTGGATTGTGCTGTCAGATTGCTATTGTTAACACTTGATCGGTATACCAAGTTAAGGGATGACAAATTGAGAACTTACTTGACTGAAATTTTCGTGGAGGAATGTTCAGAAAGAAATTTGCGGTCTAATGGACCATTATCGCGTTAAAAATATGAATGTTATGATCCGAATGAATTATATTTAATGATGAGTTCTATATAAGGGATATTTATCCCAGTATTCTGTTGAGTTGACTAGAATATAAGGAACCCCAGAATAAATTGGATCTTAAGAAAAAGAGTTGTCCTCTACCTTGCGAGATGAGGACATCTCGCATTTTTAAGTGGGGTAGAATGTAAGATTCTCCTCCAGCCTTCGAGGTATACAGGAGTAAGAATATCCCTTTTTGATCTTATAATTATTATCTCTCTAAAATAAAAGAAAGATTCTGTTTAAAAAAAGGAAGACCCTTTCCCTAGAATACTTCTCAGGAGTCACGCCTGTTTTAAGGATTCAGAACAATGAGTTCAGAAGTGAAAATCGGTGTTTTGGATACCAAGGTTTTGGTTTTCATTCGAGTACGGCCCAAAAGAAGTTCTTTATCTCTTGGGGAGTATAGGAAGTTATCTCCCAGATATTGTGAGCCTTATATTTGAACTCAATGAAAGGAGGTGACTTAGCCTACAAGCTTCTTTTACCTCCTCATCTCAAAGTTCTTAATGTATTTCATAGAAATATGTGCCAAACCCAAATCATGGAAAGACGGTAAAACTTCAGTGACAAGATACCGTTGGCGTCTAAGTTACGCTAGCTCCTTCCTTTATATAAGTCGTAACTTTTACTTGTCGCTCACAGTAATCTTACTTCCATCGATCTCCCTTCTTCTTAATCTCCTTCATGGCTTGGCAACAAGAATTAGTTTTATCCATGATGATTTCTCACCTTCAAGACGCAAGCGAGTCTGTGAAGAAAGATTTTATAGAACAGTATGAGCGCTCACTTTTTCCTCACTTGGAAACTTCTATAGCTCAGACCAAATGGTGGACCTATCAAGACATAACTAGGGTAACACCCTGGGGTCAGCAGCACTTTCGTAACAATGTCCGCTTGGCCATGGTTATTGAAGCCTTGGGTTTGGGTCCCCGATACTACTACGTCATGAGATCAAGGCATCTTGGTTTTTCTAAGCGGGTCTTCTTACTGGCGTGTTTTCTTCCTCATCAGAAGATATGCCTTTACCCCGTTTTTGGCTTGCCTCTCAGAGGTCCTTTTGTTAGATCACCTCATACCACTGAGATAGGTGCGGCAATAACCAACAGAATTATTCCCATAGATGAGTTACCTTATACGTGCGCAGCTTATGAGTGCTGCTTTTGTGATCATATGATGGACGGACTTATGGAAGTGTAAAGAGTTCTTCTATCTTTACTGTATATGTTCCAAGAATGAATAAAGTTTAAATCTTGTTCTTGTCTTGACCCTTACTCTCTTTGAGACTTTTTTATTTGGTGGTTAATCTTAATTAAATTTTTCTCTAAGTCTCATGTTCGTGCATCTTGCGAAATTATCCCAAGTTTGCGAGATGAGGACATCTCGCATTTTTCAAGTGGGAGAGAATGTAAGATTCCTCCCCAGCTTCTCAAAATGTCCAGCATCTTCCCCTGTAATCAATCCCCTCTTTAGAAATATAAAAGATCTTGTCTCTGTCTATTTTGACATAGAGAGAGAAACTATTCTAGAGAGAGAATATTTCGATTTTGAATATTTTTAGATAGAAAAATTTCTAAATATTATTAAAATGAATTCCCCTGAAACAGAAATTCAAAAAGAACTTTCCAATGTGCAATTGGAATTTATTAGAAATGGGTATAAAAGACCTGAGCCTAAGGGTCTAGATTTTCAGAAATTTTTGGATTATGGTCCAATTAAGGTTCCTATGGGCCAATAGCATCAATCCATGTGTAGGGAGGAGATAAATCCAATTTGTAAAAGAAGATACCCAAAAATGAGTAAATGCTCACATAAGATGAAGAGTTGAAAATGTACAAGGTTTATTAGTAAAAAACTGTGAGCAATATTAAAAATATGAGATATTTTGGGTATCCAAAAATGAGTAAATGCTCACACAAGATGAAGAGTTGAAAATGTACAAGGTTTATTAGTAAAAAACTATGAGCAATATTAAAAATATGAGATATTTTGGGTATCCAAAAATGAGTAAATACTCACACAAGATGAAGAGTTGAAAATGTACAAGGTTTATTAGTAATAAACTATGAGCAATATTAAAAATATGAGATATTTTGGGTATAATGATTCCATTTTGACATATATGTAAGGAAGGGGAATTCTTTAAAGGAGGTGCATATTTCACATGCTTGAATGAGTTTTAAACTCAAAAATAATGTGATATTTTTATCTCTCCTCTCTCTTGAACCAAACCAAATCAAAATGGAACCAAACCGAATCAAAAAGGAACCAAACTAGGTCCAAATCTAGTCCAAATTCAACCAAACTGAATTTGAAAAATTCTAGAATTCAGTTAGCTTTGGTTAGAGCTTCCCTCTCCTATAAACAGAACATGAGTCCTTTGAAAAAAGGAGAAGAATTTTACTATACTAGAGTTATGCTGAAATAATGCTAGTTTCTACTATTCTCTAAAATTCTCTCCAAATTGAAGAAATTGGAACTTCCCTCTTTCTTCAATCCCCATTGGTGGCTCCATCAACGTACTCAACCAATTGATTGGTTGGGGGCCTCTACCGTGAACAAAGAATCAAGCAATTTGTAAGGTAAATGGTGAATTTTGATCTTTTCTATAATTTCTCAATGCTTTTCTCTTCGCAAGCCCTCTCAAGCTTGAGAAGCTTAATTGGAATGGTTTTTGAATGCTATTGAAGTTAATTGATGAATGGTAGTGAAGAGTTACATAATTTGATGAATGCTATTGAAGTTAATTGATTAATGATAGTTAAGAGTTACATAAATTTTCATTTATGTTTAATTCAAATGGTTTTTATGTAATTTCTCTCTCTCACTCAAGAAATGGTCATGCTCATGACCCATTCTCAATCCAAATGAAGCTTTTCATAAAGTTTTTCCTTAATCCAAGATTAATCTATGCTTGAGGCCAAATTAATGGCTTTTTTCTATGCTTTTAGTTTATGTATTTCATGAATATTGATGATTCAATCCATTAGGGATTAATGATCCAATTAGGAGTCATTGTAATTATTTCCTTAAAGATAAGCCTTATCCCTTAGAAAAATTGAGATTTATCAGTCATAGCAGCGGAGCTATGGCAAAATTTTTATAAAAATTACTCATAAAATAATTTCATTCAAAGCATAAAAAGAGGACTTCCTACCATATTCTAGGAATTATCATCCTAGATTAATTGAAAGATATTCATTGTAATCCTAGAGAAATTGATTTTTATATTATGCATAATTGAATTTCATGCATAGAGGTATGCATAAGAGATGAATATTTTATTATAAAAGAGTTACTTTTAGCTTAATTGAAATTCATGCATAGAGGTATGCATAAGAGATAAATATTTTATTATAAAAGTGTTACTTTTAGCATAATTGAATTTCATGCATAGAGGTATGCATAAGAGATGAATATTTTATTATAAAAGTATTACTTTTAGCATAATTGAATTTCATGCATAGAGGTATGCATAAGAGATGATTATTTTATTATAAAAGAGTTACTTTTAGCATAATTGAATTTTATGCATAGAGGTATGCATAAAAGATATGGGAAGTGATAAGATATGATAAGACGCATATGAGATGAGTTAGGATGTGATAAGATGAGTTAAGAAGTGATAGGATGTGTATGGGATGAGGTAAGAAGTGTATGTGATGGGATAAGATGTATATGGGTTGTGATAGGGTGAGAATATGGATGTGAATGTGGATGGGTATGTATGGATGTATGCATGTATATGTGGATGCATGAATGTGGATGTATGGATGTGAATGAGGATGTGGATGTGGATGCATGGATGTAAATGTGGATGTGTATGTATGGATGTATGCATGTAGATGTGGATGCATGAATGTGGATGTATGGATGTGAATGAGGATATAGATGTGGATGTATGGATGTGAATGTGCATGTAGATATGGATGTATAGATGTGAATGGGAATGTGGATGTGGATGTATAGATGTGAATGGGAATGTGGATGTGGATGTATGGATGGGAATGTGCATGTAGATATGGATGTATAGATGTGAATGGGAATGTGGATGTGGATGTATGTATGTATGTGGATGTGGATGTATGAATGAGGACGTGATAATGGATGTATGCATGTGGATGTGGATATGGATGTGTATGTATGAATGTGGATATGGAATGTGGATGTATAAATGAGGATGTGAAAATGGAGATAAGTATGTAGATGTGGATGTATGGATGTGAATGTGGATGTGGATGTGGATGTATGGATGTGGATATGGAAGTGAATATATGATATGTGATGTGAAGGAATCTAAAGTGAAGAGATGGAAAATGAGGTGATTGGATGAGTACACATATAAATGGAATGTGGAATAAGTAATGTGGATTAATGAGGGATAATGTGGAAAAATGAGAGTTAATATAGAAACTGTATTTGTAAACTGTTTGTAAATGCTGTTTGTAAATGGCTGTTTTATGTCAAGAATGCTGGGGAAGCATTTTGACCGTCTTGTGATTAAGGTCATGGAGACCTAATTGATAAAGTTGCAACTGCTGACGGAGAGTCAATGGAGGACATCTCGTGTAGCAAAGTCGGCCGAGGTCTTGACCAGCCTCGGTTCGATCAAAATGGTGAGCTTCCGGTACGGTGGATGAGGGACCAAGGAAGTGGCCTATGAGTGAAGCGCTTTCTGCGAAGGATCCTAGACGGTGCTGACCATACGGTGCTCGGGCTCTGGGTCGCCTAGGATACCCACGCGTGCGTCGAGGAAGATATTGGAACAAGGAGTAAGAGTTGTTTTTCTGAAACCGGGCATGGATCTGGTTGATTGACCTTGCTGGTCTTCAATGGATGAGTCCATGGCTCTTTTTATGGATCTGTTGGTTGATCTTGCTGATCTTCAACGAGAGTCCATCTTGATTTTTATAAGTGATTATATTGCCGAGTATTATGGGCTAGGAACTATTGAAAAGGCCCCTGAGTGGACAGGTGGTGAGCGTTCTAGTTGCCAATGATGCCATAGATACTCTGATGAAGGAATGATGGGAAATTTGAGAATCAACCGGATAATTTGGAAGACTGTGATCAGTGGTACTATGGTTTCATTAAAGGATTGTTTTAAAGTTAGCTGATGCTAAGAAAAAGGCAATTTCATATTGGGTGTGTAAGTGGTGTGCCTAATTTTATGTTTGCATGAACTTCCGGCTAGGGGACCTTGGAACTCTTTTCCTTGGTACCCGGGACAAAACCTAACCAAATTCCAAATTGGATCCCATCACTACAGTGGTTGGGCGGTTGGCTAACCCATGGGATCGGATGGGGTTAGGCTGGACTGATGGATCCGTAAATCGAGACTCAATTTTTGTTATTACGATAGATAAACTAAATCCCGGATAGTAATTGTTCTATGGATAGGAATCAACGGCTGTGCCTCTTGATGGGGAAAAAAGCGTTGATTCCAATGATCCAAGTGCAAGTTTCTTCCTTGATCCGAACGAGTACCTTTATAGGTGCAATCGGATCAGCTTGATCAGTAATGGTCTTGACTACGTTAGAGTAAAAAGTTATCCTGGTGGAATCGCCCGTGCTTTCCGGGTAAGGGAAGTTTTTCCAAGTCCGGTTTTGGAAAAACCGACGGATTAGTCTCTTGTCCGGATATCCGTGGGGACGAGGCCCCGAATGTGGGACCCCTGTCTCGCGCGAGAAGTGCTACTTCTGCTGCTAGTACCCCGAATCTGTTGCTCGGTGGGAACAGGGATCTCACAGTTGGTATCAGAGCGAATTGACTAATAAAGATCAACTGAGAAGCCAAAGATGTCAAAAATTTATCAAGAAGCACAAAAAGGTTGTAATTGTGTGATATAATTCATACAATTTGATATTCAAACTGAAAATTCATAAATTAGCAATTGGGTCTTGAATTGGAAGTACCGCAATTGTATGGAATCTCGGACTTGCTTGAGGCCTAAACATGATAGTATTTACCTTATAGTTCCAAGTACCATGACTACCCGTATATACCGAGGGTATAACTGCAGCTCTTTACCGGCAGTATATACGAGTAAATCTAAGACTTGAAATTATAAGCGTTAATGCTATCCAGATGATGATTTCGAATGTGGTTGATATGATTTTTAATTCTATTTGAGAATTGATGAATTGATTTGGATGCTAATTGAAAAATGATGATTTCTGAAATTTAGTTGAAATATAATAACGTGAACAAAACCACAATGAGGGTGAATGGGACGAGTCCCTGTGATGATATTCATAACTGGAATGATGATAATGAATTCAGCAAATCACTATGAGATTAGTGGATTGTGCTGTCAGATTGCTGTTGTTAACACTTGATCGGTATACCAAGTTAAGGGATGACAAATTGAGAACTTACTTGACTGAAATTTCCGTGGAGGAATGTTCAGAAAGAAATTTGCGGTCTAATGGACCATTATCGCGTTAAAAATATGAATGTTATGATCCGAATGAATTATATTTAATGATGAGTTCTATATAAGGGATATTTATCCCAGTATTCTGTTGAGTTAACCAGAATATAAGAAACCCCAGAATAAATTGGATCTTAAGAAAAAGAGTTGTCCTCTACCTTGCGAGATGAGGACATCTTGCATTTTTAAGTGGGGTAGAATGTAAGATTCTCCTCCAGCCTTCGAGGTATACAGGAGTAAGAATATCCCTTTTTGATCTTATAATTATTCTCTCTCTAAAATAAAAGAAAGATTCTGTTTAAAAAAAGGAAGACCCTTTCCCTAGAATACTTCTCAGGAGTCACGCCTGTTTTAAGGATTTAGAACAATGAGTTCAGAAGTGAAAATCGGTGTTTTGGATACTAAGGTTTTGGTTTTCATTCGAGTACGGCCCAAAAGAAGTTCTTTATCTCTTGGGGAGTATAGGAAGTTATCTCCCAGATATTGTGAGCCTTATATTTGAATTCAATGAAAGTAGGGGACTTAGCCTACAAGCTTCTTTTACCTCCTCATCTCAAAGTTCTTAATGTATTTCATAGAAATATGTGCCAAACCCAAATCATGGAAAGAGGGTAAAACTTCAGTGACAAGATACCGTTGGCTTCTAAGTTACGCTAGCTCCTTCCTTTATATAAGTCGTAACTTTTACTTGTCGCTCACAGTAATCTTACTTCCATCGATCTCCCTTCTTCTTAATATCCTTCATGGCTTGGCAACAGGAATTAGTTTTATCCATGATGATTTCTCACCTTCAAGACGCAAGCGAGTCTGTGAAGAAAGATTTTATAGAACAGTATGAGCGCTCACTTTTTCCTCACTTGGAAACTTCTGTAGCTCAGACCAAATGGCGGACCTATCAAGACATAACTAGGGTAACACCCTGGGGTCAGCAGCACTTTCGTAACAATGTCCGCTTGGCCATGGTTATTGAAGCCTTGGGTTTAGGTCCCCGATACTACTACGTCATGAGATCAAGGCATCTTGGTTTTTCTGAGCGGGTCTTCTTACTGGCGTGTTTTCTTCCTCATCAGAAGATATGCCTTTATCCCGTTTTTGGCTTGCCTCTCAGAGGTCCTTTTCTTAGATCACCTCATACCACTGAGATAGGTGCGGCAATAACCAAAAGAATTATTCCCATAGATGAGTTACCTTATACGTGCGCAGCTTGTGAGTGCTGCTTTTGTGATCATATGATGGACGGACTTATGGAAGTGTAAAGAGTTCTTCTATCTTTACTGTATATGTTCCAAGAATGAATAAAGTTTAAATCTTGTTCTTGTCTTGACCCTTACTCTCTTTGAGACTTTTTTATTTGGTGGTTAATCTTAATTAAATTTTTCTCTAAGTCTCATGTTCGTGCATCTTGCGAAATTATCCCAAGTTTGCGAGATGAGGACATCTCGCATTTTTCAAGTGGGAGAGAATGTAAGATTCCTCCCCAGCTTCTCAAAATGTCCAGCATCTTCCCCTGTAATCAATCCCCTCTTTAGAAAGATAAAAGATCTTGTCTCTGCCTATTTTGACATAGGGAAATTTGAGAATCAACCGGATAATTTGGAAGACTGTGATCAGTGGTACTATGGTTTCATTAAAGGATTGTTTTAAAGTTAGCTGATGCTAAGAAAAAGGCAATTTCATATTGGGTGTGTAAGTGGTGTGCCTAATTTTATGTTTGCATGAACTTCCGGCTAGGGGGCCTTGGAACTCTTTTCCTTGGTACCCGGGACAAAACCTAACCAAATTCCAAATTGGATCCCATCACTACAGTGGTTGGGCGGTTGGCTAACCCATGGGATCGGATGGGGTTAGGCTGGACTGATGGATCCATAAATCGAGACTCAATTTTTGTTATTACGATAGATAAAGTAAATCCCGGATAGTAATTGTTCTATGGATAGGAATCAACGGCTGTGCCTCTTGATGGGGAAAAAAGCGTTGATTCCAATGATCCAAGTGCAAGTTTCTTCCTTGATCCGAACGAGTACCTTTATAGGTGTAATCGGATCAGCTTGATCAGTAATGGTCTTGACTACGTTAGAGTAAAAAGTTATCCTGGTGGAATCGCCCGTGCTTTCCGAGTAAGGAAAGTTTTTCCGAGTCCGGTTTTGGAAAAACCGACGGATTAGTCTCTTGTCCGGATATCCGTGGACGAGGCCCCGAATGTGGGACCCCTGTCCCGCGCGAGAAGTGCTACTTCTGCTGCTAGTACCCCGAATCTGTTGCTCGGTGGGAACAGGGATCTCACAGTTGGTATCAGAGCGAATTGACTACTAATAAAGATCAACTGAGAAGCCAAAGATGTCAAAAATTTATCAAGAAGCACAAAAAGGTTGTAATTGTGTGATATAATTCATACAATTTGATATTCAAACTGAAAATTCATAAATTAGCAATTGGGTCTTCAATTGGAAGTACCGCAATTGTATGGAATCTCGGACTTGCTTGAGGCCTAAACATGATAGTATTTACCTTATAGTTCCAAGTACCATGACTACCCGTATATACCGAGGGTATAACTGCAGCTCTTTACCGGCAGTATATACGAGTAAATCTAAGACTTGAAATTATAAGCGTTAATGCTATCCAGATGATGATTTTGAATGTGGTTGATATGATTTTTAATTCTGTTTGAGAATTGATGAATTAATTTGGATGCTGATTGAAAAATGATGATTTCTGAAATTTAGTTGAAATATAATAACCTGAACGAAACCACAATGAGGGTGAATGGGACGAGTCCCTGTGATGATATTCATAACTGGAATGATGATAATGAATTCAGCAAATCACTATGAGATTAGTGGATTGTGCTGTCAGATTGCTATTGTTAACACTTGATCGGTATACCAAGTTAAGGGATGACAAATTGAGAACTTACTTGACTGAAATTTCCGTGGAGGAATGTTCAGAAAGAAATTTGCGGTCTAATGGACCATTATCGCGTTAAAAATATGAATGTTATGATCCGAATGAATTATATTTAATGATGAGTTCTATATAAGGGATATTTATCCCAGTATTCTGTTGAGTTGACCAGAATATAAGGAACCCCAGAATAAATTGGATCTTAAGAAAAAGAGTTTTCCTCCATCTTGCGAGATGAGGACATCTCGCATTTTTAAGTGGGGTAGAATGTAAGATTCTCCTCCAGCCTTCGAGGTATACAGGAGTAAGAATATCCCTTTTTGATCTTATAATTATTCTCTCTCTAAAATAAAAGAAAGATTTTGTTTAAAAAAAGGAAGACCCTTTCCCTAGAATACTTCTCAGGAGTCACGCCTGTTTTAAGGATTCAGAACAATGAGTTCAGAAGTGAAAATCGATGTTTTGGATACCAAGGTTTTGGTTTTCATTCGAGTACGGCCCAAAAGAAGTTCTTTATCTCTTGGGGAGTATAGGAAGTTATCCCCCAGATATTGTGAGCCTTATATTTGAATTCAATGAAAGTAGGTGACTTAGCCTACAAGCTTCTTTTACCTCCTCATCTCAAAGTTCTTAATGTATTTCATAGAAATATGTGCCAAACCCAAATCATGGAAAGACGGTAAAACTTCAGTGACAAGATACCGTTGGCTTCTAAGTTACGCTAGCTCCTTCCTTTATATAAGTCGTAACTTTTACCTGTCGCTCACAGTAATCTTACTTCCATCGATCTCCCTTCTTCTTAATCTCCTTCATGGCTTGGCAACAGGAATTAGTTTTATCCATGATGATTTCTCACCTTCAAGACGCAAGCGAGTCTGTGAAGAAAGATTTTATAGAACAGTATGAGCGCTCACTTTTTCCTCACTTGGAAACTTCTGTAGCTCAGACCAAATGGCGGACCTATCAAGACATAACTAGGGTAACACCCTGGGGTCAGCAGCACTTTCGTAACAATGTCCGCTTGGCCATGGTTATTGAAGCCTTGGGTTTGGGTCCCCGATACTACTACGTCATGAGATCAAGGCATCTTGGTTTTTCTGAGCGGGTCTTCTTACTGGCGTGTTTTCTTCCTCATCAGAAGATATGCCTTTACCCTGTTTTTGGCTTGCCTCTCAGAGGTCCTTTTGTTAGATCACCTCATACCACTGAGATAGGTGCGGCAATAACCAACAGAATTATTCCCATAGATGAGTTACCTTATACGTGCGCAGCTTGTGAGTGCTGCTTTTGTGATCATATGATGGACGGACTTATGGAAGTGTAAAGAGTTCTTCTATCTTTACTGTATATGTTCCAAGAATGAATAAAGTTTAAATCTTGTTCTTGTCTTGACCCTTACTCTCTTTGAGACTTTTTTATTTGGTGGTTAATCTTAATTAAATTTTTCTCTAAGTCTCATGTTCGTGCATCTTGCGAAATTATCCCAAGTTTGCGAGATGAGGACATCTCGCATTTTTCAAGTGGGAGAGAATGTAAGATTCCTCCCCAGCTTCTCAAAATGTCCAGCATCTTCCCCTGTAATCAATCCCCTCTTTAGAAATATAAAAGATCTTGTCGCTGCCTATTTTGACATAGAGAGAGAAAATATTCTAGAGAGAGAATATTCCGATTTTGAATATTTTTAGATAGAAAAATTTCTAAATATTATTAAAATGAATTCCCCTGAAACAGAAATTCAAAAAGAACTTTCCAATGTGCAATTGGAATTTATTAGAAATGGGTATAAAAAACTGTAGGGAGGAGATAAATCCAATTTGTAAAAGAAGATACCCAAAAATGAGTAAATGCTCACATAAGATGAAGAGTTGAAAATGTACAAGGTTTATTAGTAAAAAACTGTGAGCAATATTAAAAATATGAGATATTTTGGGTATCCAAAAATGAGTAAATGCTCACACAAGATGAAGAGTTGAAAATGTACAAGGTTTATTAGTAAAAAACTATGAGCAATATTAAAAATATGAGATATTTTGGGTATCCAAAAATGAGTAAATACTCACACAAGATGAAGAGTTGAAAATGTACAAGGTTTATTAGTAATAAACTATGAGCAATATTAAAAATATGAGATATTTTGGGTATAATGATTCTATTTTGACATATATGTAAGGAAGGGGAATTCTTTAAAGGAGGTGCATATTTCACATGCTTGAATGAGTTTTAAACTCAAAAATAATGTGATATTTTTATCTCTCCTCTCTCTTGAACCAAACCAAATCAAAATGGAACCAAACCGAATCAAAAAGGAACCAAACTAGGTCCAAATCTAGTCCAAATTCAACCAAACTGAATTTGAAAAATTCTAGAATTCAGTTAGCTTTGGTTAGAGCTTCCCTCTCCTATAAATAGAACATGAGTCCTTTGAAAAAAGGAGAAGAATTTTATTATACTAGAGTTATGCTGAAATAATGCTAGTTTCTACTATTCTCTAAAATTCTCTCCAAATTGAAGAAATTGGAACTTCCCTCTTTCTTCAATCCCCATTGGTGGCTCCATCAACGTACTCAACCAATTGATTGGTTGGGGGCCTCTACCGTGAACAAAGAATCAAGCAATTTGTAAGGTAAATGGTGAATTTTGATCTTTTCTATAATTTCTCAATGCTTTTCTCTTCGCAACCCCTCTCAAGCTTGAGAAGCTTAATTGGAATGGTTTTTGAATGCTATTGAAGTTAATTGATGAATGGTAGTGAAGAGTTACATAATTTGATGAATGCTATTGAAGTTAATTGATTAATGATAGTTAAGAGTTACATAAATTTTCATTTATGTTTAATTCAAATGGTTTTTATGTAATTTCTCTCTCTCACTCAAGAAATGGTCATGCTCATGACCCATTCTCAATCCAAATGAAGCTTTTCATAAAGTTTTTCCTTAATCCAAGATTAATCTATGCTTGAGGCCAAATTAATGCCTTTTTTCTATGCTTTTAGTTTATGTATTTCATGAATATTGATGATTCAATCCATTAGGGATTAATGATCCAATTAGGGGTCATTGTAATTATTTCCTTAAAGATAAGCTTTATCCCTTAAAAAAATTGAGATTTATCAGTCATAGCAGCGGAGCTATGGCAAAATTTTTATAAAAATTACTCATAAAATAATTTCATTCAAAGCATAAAAAGAGGACTTCCTACCATATTCTAGGAATTATCATCCTAGATTAATTGAAAGATATTCATTGTAATCCTAGAGAAATTGATTTTTATATTATGCATAATTGAATTTCATGCATAGAGGTATGCATAAGAGATGAATATTTTATTATAAAAGAGTTACTTTTAGCTTAATTGAAATTCATGCATAGAGGTATGCATAAGAGATGAATATTTTATTATAAAAGTGTTACTTTTAGCATAATTGAATTTCATGCATGGAGGTATGCATAAGAGATGAATATTTTATTATAAAAGTATTACTTTTAGCATAATTGAATTTCATGCATAGAGGTGTGCATAAGAGATGATTATTTTATTATAAAAGAGTTACTTTTAGCATAATTGAATTTCATGCATAGAGGTATGCATAAAAGATATGGGAAGTGATAAGATATGATAAGATGCATATGAGATGAGTTAGGATGTGATAAGATGAGTTAAGAAGTGATAGGATGTGTATGGGATGAGGTAAGAAGTGTATGTGATGGGATAAGATGTATATCGGTTGTGATAGGGTGAGAATATGGATGTGAATGTGGATGGGTATGTATGGATGTATGCATGTATATGTGGATGCATGAATGTGGATGTATGGATGTGAATGAGGATGTGGATGTGGATGCATGGATGTAAATGTGGATGTGTATGTATGGATGTATGCATGTAGATGTGGATGCATGAATGTGGATGTATGGATGTGAATGAGGATATAGATGTGGATGTATGAGTGTGAATGTGCATGTAGATATGGATGTATAGATGTGAATGGGAATGTGGATGTGGATGTATGTGGATGTATGGATGGGAATGTGCATGTAGATATGGATGTATAGATGTGAATGGGAATGTGGATGTGGATGTATGTATGTATGTGGATGTGGATGTATAAATGAGGACGTGATAATGGATGTATGCATGTGGATGTGGATATGGATGTGTATGTATGAATTTGGATATGGGATGTGGATGTATAAATGAGGATGTGAAAATGGAGATAAGTATGTAGATGTGGATGTATGGATGTGAATGTGGATGTGGATGTGGATGTATGGATGTGGATATGGAGTGAATATATGATATGTGATGTGAAGGAATCTAAAGTGAAGAGATGGAAAATGAGGTGATTGGATGAGTACACATATAAATGGAATGTGGAATAAGTAATGTGGATTAATGAGGGATAATGTGGAAAAATGAGAGTTAATATAGAAACTGTATTTGTAAACTGTTTGTAAATGCTGTTTGTAAATGGCTGTTTTATGTCAAGAATGCTGGGGAAGCATTTTGACCGTCTTGTGATTAAGGTCATGGAGACCTAATTGATAAAGTTGCAACTGCTGACGGAGAGTCAATGGAGGACATCTCGCGTAGCAAAGTCGGCCGAGGTCTTGACCAGCCTCGGTTCGATTAAAATGGTGAGCTTCCGGTATGGTGGATGAGGGACCAAGGAAGTGGCCTATGAGTGAAGCGCTTTCTGCGAAGGATCCTAGACGGTGCTGACCATACGGTGCTCGGGCTCTGGGTCGCCTAGGATACCCACGCGTGCGTCGAGGAAGATATTGGAACAAGGAGTAAGAGTTGTTTTTCTGAAACCGGGCATGGATCTGGTTGATTGACCTTGCTGGTCTTCAATGGATGAGTCCATGGCTCTTTTTATGGATCTGTTGGTTGATCTTGCTGATCTTCAACGAGAGTCCATCTTGATTTTTATAAGTGATTATATTGCCGAGTATTATGGGCTAGGAACTATTGAAAAGGCCCCTGAGTGGACAGGTGGTGAGCGTTCTAGTTGCCAATGATGCCATAGATACTCTGATGAAGGAATGATGGGAAATTTGAGAATCAACCGGATAATTTGGAAGACTGTGATCAGTGGTACTATGGTTTCATTAAAGGATTGTTTTAAAGTTAGCTGATGCTAAGAAAAAGGCAATTTCATATTGGGTGTGTAAGTGGTGTGCCTAATTTTATGTTTGCATGAACTTCTGGCTAGGGGGCCTTGGAACTCTTTTCCTTGGTACCCCGGACAAAACCTAACCAAATTCCAAATTGGATCCCATCTTTACAGTGGATGGGCGGTTGGCTAACCCATGGGATCGGATGGGGTTAGGCTGGACTGATGGATCCGTAAATCGAGACTCAATTTTGGTTATTACGATAGATAAAGTAAATCCCGGATAGTAATTGTTCTATGGATAGGAATCAACGGCTGTGCCTCTTGATGGGGAAAAAAGCGTTGATTCCAATGATCCAAGTGCAAGTTTCTTCCTTGATCCGAACGAGTACCTTTATAGGTGCAATCGGATCAGCTTGATCAGTAATGGTCTTGACTACGTTAGAGTAAAAAGTTATCCTGGTGGAATCGCCCGTGCTTTCCGGGTAAGGGAAGTTTTTCCGAGTCCGGTTTTGGAAAAACCGACGGATTAGTCTCTTGTCCGGATATCCGTGGACGAGGCCCCGAATGTGGGACCCCTGTCCCGCGCGAGAAGTGCTACTTCTGCTGCTAGTACCCCGAATCTGTTGCTCGGTGGGAACAGGGATCTCACAGTTGGTATCAGAGCGAATTGACTAATAAAGATCAACTGAGAAGCCAAAGATGTCAAAAATTTATCAAGAAGCACAAAAAGGTTGTAATTGTGTGATATAATTCATACAATTTGATATTCAAACTGAAAATTCATAAATTAGCAATTGGGTCTTGAATTGGAAGTACCGCAATTGTATGGAATCTCGGACTTGCTTGAGGCCTAAACATGATAGTATTTACCTTATAGTTCCAAGTACCATGACTACCCGTATATACCGAGGGTATAACTGCAGCTCTTTACCGGCAGTATATACGAGTAAATCTAAGACTTGAGATTATAAGCGTTAATGCTATCCAGATGATGATTTCGAATGTGGTTGATATGATTTTTAATTCTGTTTGAGAATTGATGAATTGATTTGGATGCTGATTGAAAAATGATGATTTTTGAAATTTAGTTGAAATATAATAACCTGAACGAAACCACAATGAGGGTGAATGGGACGAGTCCCTGTGATGATATTCATAACTGGAATGATGATAATGAATTCAGCAAATCACTATGAGATTAGTGGATTGTGCTGTCAGATTGCTATTGTTAACACTTGATCGGTATACCAAGTTAAGGGATGACAAATTGAGAACTTACTTGACTGAAATTTCCGTGGAGGAATGTTCAGAAAGAAATTTGCGGTCTAATGGACCATTATCGCGTTAAAAATATGAATGTTATGATCCGAATGAATTATATTTAATGATGAGTTCTATATAAGGGATATTTATCCCAGTATTCTGTTGAGTTGACCAGAATATAAGGAACCCCAGAATAAATTGGATCTTAAGAAAAAGAGTTGTCCTCCATCTTGCGAGATGAGGACATCTCGCATTTTTAAGTGGGGTAGAATGTAAGATTCTCCTCCAGCCTTCGAGGTATACAGGAGTAAGAATATCCCTTTTTGATCTTATAATTATTCTCTCTCTAAAATAAAAGAAAGATTCTGTTTAAAAAAAGGAAGACCCTTTCCCTAGAATACTTCTCAGGAGTCACGCCTGTTTTAAGGATTCAGAACAATGAGTTCAGAAGTGAAAATCGGTGTTTTGGATACCAAGGTTTTGGTTTTCATTCGAGTACGGCCCAAAAGAAGTTCTTTATCTCTTGGGGAGTATAGGAAGTTATCCCCCAGATATTGTGAGCCTTATATTTGAATTCAATGAAAGTAGGTGACTTAGCCTACAAGCTTCTTTTACCTCCTCATCTCAAAGTTCTTAATGTATTTCATAGAAATATGTGCCAAACCCAAATCATGGAAAGACGGTAAAACTTCAGTGACAAGATACCGTTGGCTTCTAAGTTACGCTAGCTCCTTCCTTTATATAAGTCGTAACTTTTACTTGTCGCTCACAGTAATCTTACTTCCATCGATCTCCCTTCTTCTTAATCTCCTTCATGGCTTGGCAACAGGAATTAGTTTTATCCATGATGATTTCTCACCTTCAAGACGCAAGCGAGTCTGTGAAGAAAGATTTTATAGAACAGTATGAGCGCTCACTTTTTCCTCACTTGGAAACTTCTGTAGCTCAGACCAAATGGCGGACCTATCAAGACATAACTAGGGTAACACCCTGGGGTCAGCAGCACTTTCGTAACAATGTCCGCTTGGCCATGGTTATTGAAGCCTTGGGTTTGGGTCCCCGATACTACTACGTCATGAGATCAAGGCATCTTGGTTTTTCTGAGCGGGTCTTCTTACTGGCGTGTTTTCTTCCTCATCAGAAGATATGCCTTTACCCCGTTTTTGGCTTGCCTCTCAGAGGTCCTTTTGTTAGATCACCTCATACCACTGAGATAGGTGCGGCAATAACCAACAGAATTATTCCCATAGATGAGTTACCTTATACGTGCGCAGCTTGTGAGTGCTGCTTTTGTGATCATATGATGGACGGACTTATGGAAGTGTAAAGAGTTCTTCTATCTTTACTGTATATGTTCCAAGAATGAATAAAGTTTAAATCTTGTTCTTGTCTTGACCCTTACTCTCTTTGAGACTTTTTTATTTGGTGGTTAATCTTAATCAAATTTTTCTCTAAGTCTCATGTTCGTGCATCTTGCGAAATTATCCCAAGTTTGCGAGATGAGGACATCTCGCATTTTTCAAGTGGGAGAGAATGTAAGATTCCTCCCCAGCTTCTCAAAATGTCCAGCATCTTCCCCTGTAATCAATCCCCTCTTTAGAAATATAAAAGATCTTGTCTCTGTCTATTTTGACATAGAGAGAGAAAATATTCTAGAGAGAGAATATTCTGATTTTGAATATTTTTAGATAGAAAAATTTCTAAATATTAATAAAATGAATTCCCCTGAAACAGAAATTCAAAAAGAACTTTCCAATGTGCAATTTGAATTTATTAGAAATGGGTATAAAAGACCTGAGCCTAAGGGTCTAGATTTTCAGAAATTTTTGGATTATGGTCCAATTAAGGTTCCTATGGGCTAATAGCATCAATCCATGTGTAGGGAGGAGATAAATCCAATTTGTAAAAGAAGATACCCAAAAATGAGTAAATGCTCACATAAGATGAAGAGTTGAAAATGTACAAGGTTTATTAGTAAAAAACTGTGAGCAATATTAAAAATATGAGATATTTTGGGTATCCAAAAATGAGTAAATGCTCACACAAGATGAAGAGTTGAAAATGTACAAGGTTTATTAGTAAAAAACTATGAGCAATATTAAAAATATGAGATATTTTGGGTATCCAAAAATGAGTAAATACTCACACAAGATGAAGAGTTGAAAATGTACAAGGTTTATTAGTAATAAACTATGAGCAATATTAAAAATATGAGATATTTTGGGTATAATGATTCCATTTTGACATATATGTAAGGAAGGGGAATTCTTTAAAGGAGGTGCATATTTCACATGCTTGAATGAGTTTTAAACTCAAAAATAATGTGATATTTTTATCTCTCCTCTCTCTTGAACCAAACCAAATCAAAATGGTGGAACCAAACCGAATCAAAAAGGAACCAAATTCAACCAAACTGAATTTAAAAAATTCTAGAATTCAGTTAGCTTTGGTTAGAGCTTCCCTCTCCTATAAATAGAACATGAGTCCTTTGAAAAAAGGAGAAGAATTTTACTATACTAGAGTTATGCTGAAATAATGCTAGTTTCTACTATTCTCTAAAATTCTCTCCAAATTGAAGAAATTGGAACTTCCCTCTTTCTTCAATCCCCATTGGTGGCTCCATCAACGTACTTAACCAATTGATTGGTTGGGGGCCTCTACCGTGAACAAAGAATCAAGCAATTTGTAAGGTAAATGGTGAATTTTGATCTTTTCTATAATTTCAATGCTTTTCTCTTCGCAACCCCTCTCAAGCTTGAGAAGCTTAATTGGAATGGTTTTTGAATGCTATTGAAGTTAATTGATGAATGGTAGTGAAGAGTTACATAATTTGATGAATGCTATTGAAGTTAATTGATTAATGATAGTTAAGAGTTACATAAATGTTCATTTATGTTTAATTCAAATGGTTTTTATGTAATTTCTCTCTCTCACTCAAGAAATGGTCATGCTCATGACCCATTCTCAATCCAAATGAAGCTTTTCATAAAGTTTTTCCTTAATCCAAGATTAATCTATGCTTGAGGCCAAATTAATGGCTTTTTTCTAACCTTTTAGTTTATGTATTTCATGAATATTGATGATTCAATCCATTAGGGATTAATGATCCAATTAGGGGTCATTGTAATTATTTCCTTAAAGATAAGCTTTATCCCTTAGAAAAATTGAGATTTATCAGTCATAGCAGCGGAGCTATGGCAAAATTTTTATAAAAATTACTCATAAAATAATTTCATTCAAAGCATAAAAAGAGGACTTCCTACCATATTCTAGGAATTATCATCCTAGATTAATTGAAAGATATTCATTGTAATCCTAGAGAAATTGATTTTTATATTATGCATAATTGAATTTCATGCATAGAGGTATGCATAAGAGATGAATATTTTATTATAAAAGAGTTACTTTTAGCTTAATTGAAATTCATGCATAGAGGTATGCATAAGAGATGAATATTTTATTATAAAAGTGTTACTTTTAGCATAATTGAATTTCATGCATAGAGGTATGCATAAGAGATGAATATTTTATTATAAAAGTATTACTTTTAGCATAATTGAATTTCATGCATAGAGGTATGCATAAGAGATGATTATTTTATTATAAAAGAGTTACTTTTAGCATAATTGAATTTCATGCATAGAGGTATGCATAAAAGATATGGGAAGTGATAAGATATGATAAGATGCATATGAGATGAGTTAGGATGTGATAAGATGAGTTAAAAAGTGATAGGATGTGTATGGGATGAGGTAAGAAGTGTATGTGATGGGATAAGATGTATATGGGTTGTGATAGGGTGAGAATATGGATGTGAATGTGGATGGGTATGTATGGATGTATGCATGTATATGTGGATGCATGAATGTGGATGTATGGATGTGAATGAGGATGTGGATGTGGATGCATGGATGTAAATGTGGATGTGTATGTATGGATGTATGCATGTAGATGTGGATGCATGAATGTGGATGTATGGATGTGAATGAGGATATAGATGTGGATGTATGGATGTGAATGTGCATGTAGATATGGATGTATAGATGTGAATGGGAATGTGGATGTGGATGTATGGATGGGAATGTGCATGTAGATATGGATGTATAGATGTGAATGGGAATGTGGATGTGGATGTATGTATGTATGTGGATGTGGATGTATGAATGAGGACGTGATAATGGATGTATGCATGTGGATGTGGATATGGATGTGTATGTATGAATGTGGATATGGGATGTGGATGTATAAATGAGGATGTGAAAATGGAGATAAGTATGTAGATGTGGATGTATGGATGTGAATGTGGATGTGGATGTGGATGTATGGATGTGGATATGGAAGTGAATATATGATATGTGATGTGAAGGAATCTAAAGTGAAGAGATGGAAAATGAGGTGATTGGATGAGTACACATATAAATGGAATGTGGAATAAGTAATGTGGATTAATGAGGGATAATGTGAAAAAATGAGAGTTAATATAGAAACTGTATTTGTAAACTGTTTGTAAATGCTGTTTGTAAATGGCTGTTTTATGTCAAGAATGATGGGGAAGCATTTTGACCGTCTTGTGATAAAGGTCATGGAGACCTAATTGATAAAGTTGCAACTGCTGACGGAGAGTCAATGGAGGACATCTCGCGTAGCAAAGTCGGTCGAGGTCTTGACGAGCCTCGGTTCGATTAAAATGGTGAGCTTCCGGTACGGTGGATGAGGGACCAAGGAAGTGGCCTGTGAGTGAAGCGCTAGGTCACCTGCGAAGGATCCTAGAGGGTGCTGACCATACGGTGCTCAGGCTCTGGGTCGCCTAGGATACCCACGCGTGCGTCGAGGAAGATATTGGAACAAGGAGTAAGAGTTGTTTTTCTGAAACCGGACATGGATCTGGTTGATTGACCTTGCTGGTCTTCAATGGATGAGTCCATGGCTCTTTTTATGGATCTGTTGGTTGATCTTGCTGATCTTCAACGAGAGTCCATCTTGATTTTTATAAGTGATTATATTGCCGAGTATTATGGGCTAGGAACTATTGAAAAGGCCCCTGAGTGGACAGGTGGTGAGCGTTCTAGTTGCCAATGATGCCATAGATACTCTGATGAAGGAATGATGGGAAATTTGAGAATCAACCGGATAATTTGGAAGACTGTGATCAGTGGTACTATGGTTTCATTAAAGGATTGTTTTAAAGTTAGCTGATGCTAAGAAAAAGGCAATTTCATATTGGGTGTGTAAGTGGTGTGCCTAATTTTATGTTTGCATGAACTTCTGGCTAGGGGGCCTTGGAACTCTTTTCCTTGGTACCCCGGACAAAACCTAACCAAATTCCAAATTGGATCCCATCTTTACAGTGGTTGGGCGGTTGGCTAACCCATGGGATCGGATGGGGTTAGGCTGGACTGATGGATCCGTAAATCGAGACTCAATTTTTGTTATTACGATAGATAAAGTAAATCCCGGATAGTAATTATTCTATGGATAGGAATCAACGGCTGTGCCTCTTGATGGGGAAAAAAGCGTTGATTCCAATGATCCAAGTGCAAGTTTCTTCCTTGATCCGAACGAGTACCTTTATAGGTGCAATCGGATCAGCTTGATCAGTAATGGTCTTGACTACGTTAGAGTAAAAAGTTATCCTGGTGGAATCGCCCGTGCTTTCCGGGTAAGGGAAGTTTTTCCGAGTCCGGTTTTGGAAAAACCGACGGATTAGTCTCTTGTCCGGATATCCGTGGACGAGGCCCCAAATGTGGGACCCCTGTCCCGCGCGAGAAGTGCTACTTCTGCTGCTAGTACCCCGAATCTGTTGCTCGGTGGGAACAGGGATCTCACAGTTGGTATCAGAGCGAATTGACTAATAAAGATCAACTGAGAAGCCAAAGATGTCAAAAATTTATCAAGAAGCACAAAAAGGTTGTAACTGTGTGATATAATTCATACAATTTGATATTCAAACTGAAAATTCATAAATTAGCAATTGGGTCTTGAATTGGAAGTACCGCAATTGTATGGAATCTCGGACTTGCTTGAGGCCTAAACATGCTAGTATTTACCTTATAGTTCCAAGTACCATGACTACCCGTATATACCGAGGGTATAACTGCAGCTCTTTACCGGTAGTATATACGAGTAAATCTAAGACTTGAAATTATAAGCGTTAATGCTATCCAGATGATGATTTCGAATGTGGTTGATATGATTTTTAATTCTGTTTGAGAATTGATGAATTGATTTGGATGCTGATTGAAAAATGATGATTTCTGAAATTTAGTTGAAATATAATAACCTGAACGAAACCACAATGAGGGTGAATGGGACGAGTCCCTGTGATGATATTCATAACTGGAATGATGATAATGAATTCAGCAAATCACTATGAGATTAGTGGATTGTGCTGTCAGATTGCTATTGTTAACACTTGATCGGTATACCAAGTTAAGGGATGACAAATTGAGAACTTACTTGACTGAAATTTCCGTGGAGGAATGTTCAGAAAGAAATTTGCGGTCTAATGGACCATTATCGCGTTAAAAATATGAATGTTATGATCCGAATGAATTATATTTAATGATGAGTTCTATATAAGGGATATTTATCCCAGTATTCTGTTGAGTTGACCAGAATATAAGGAACCCCAGAATAAATTGGATCTTAAGAAAAAGAGTTGTCCTCTACCTTGCGAGATGAGGACATCTCGCATTTTTAAGTGGGGTAGAATGTAAGATTCTCCTCCAGCCTTCGAGGTATACAGGAGTAAGAATATCCCTTTTTGATCTTATAATTATTCTCTCTCTAAAATAAAAGAAAGATTCTGTTTAAAAAAAGGAAGACCCTTTCCCTAGAATACTTCTCAGGAGTCACGCCTGTTTTAAGGATTCAGAACAATGAGTTCAGAAGTGAAAATCGGTGTTTTGGATACCAAGGTTTTGGTTTTCATTCGAGTACGGCCCAAAAGAAGTTCTTTATCTCTTGGGGAGTATAGGAAGTTATCTCCCAGATATTGTGAGCCTTATATTTGAACTCAATGAAAGGAGGTGACTTAGCCTACAAGCTTCTTTTACCTCCTCATCTCAAAGTTCTTAATGTATTTCATAGAAATATGTGCCAAACCCAAATCATGGAAAGACGGTAAAACTTCAGTGACAAGATACCGTTGGCTTCTAAGTTACGCTAGCTCCTTCCTTTATATAAGTCGTAACTTTTACTTGTCGCTCACAGTAATCTTACTTCCATCGATCTCCCTTCTTCTTAATCTCCTTCATGGCTTGGCAACAGGAATTAGTTTTATCCATGATGATTTCTCACCTTCAAGACGCAAGCGAGTCTGTGAAGAAAGATTTTATAGAACAGTATGAGCGCTCACTTTTTCCTCACTTGGAAACTTCTATAGCTCAGACCAAATGGCGGACCTATCAAGACATAACTAGGGTAACACCCTGGGGTCAGCAGCACTTTCGTAACAATGTCCGCTTGGCCATGGTTATTGAAGCCTTGGGTTTGGGTCCCCGATACTACTACGTCATGAGATCAAGGCATCTTGGTTTTTCTAAGCGGGTCTTCTTACTGGCGTGTTTTCTTCCTCATCAGAAGATATGCCTTTACCCCGTTTTTGGCTTGCCTCTCAGAGGTCCTTTTGTTAGATCACCTCATACCACTGAGATAGGTGCGGCAATAACCAACAGAATTATTCCCATAGATGAGTTACCTTATACGTGCGCAGCTTGTGAGTGCTGCTTTTGTGATCATATGATGGACGGACTTATGGAAGTGTAAAGAGTTCTTCTATCTTTACTGTATATGTTCCAAGAATGAATAAAGTTTAAATCTTGTTCTTGTCTTGACCCTTACTCTCTTTGAGACTTTTTTATTTGGTGGTTAATCTTAATCAAATTTTTCTCTAAGTCTCATGTTCGTGCATCTTGCGAAATTATCCCAAGTTTGCGAGATGAGGACATCTCGCATTTTTCAAGTGGGAGAGAATGTAAGATTCCTCCCCAGCTTCTCAAAATGTCCAGCATCTTCCCCTGTAATCAATCCCCTCTTTAGAAATATAAAAGATCTTGTCTCTGTCTATTTTGACATAGAGAGAGAAAATATTCTAGAGAGAGAATATTCCGATTTTGAATATTTTTAGATAGAAAAATTTCTAAATATTATTAAAATGAATTCTCCTGAAACAGAAATTCAAAAAGAACTTTCCAATGTGCAATTGGAATTTATTAGAAATGGGTATAAAAGACCTGAGCCTAAGGGTCTAGATTTTCAGAAATTTTTGGATTATGGTCCAATTAAGGTTCCTATGGGCCAATAGCATCAATCCATGTGTAGGGAGGAGATAAATCCAATTTGTAAAAGAAGATACCCAAAAATGAGTAAATGCTCACATAAGATGAAGAGTTGAAAATGTACAAGGTTTATTAGTAAAAAACTGTGAGCAATATTAAAAATATGAGATATTTTGGGTATCCAAAAATGAGTAAATGCTCACACAAGATGAAGAGTTGAAAATGTACAAGGTTTATTAGTAAAAAACTATGAGCAATATTAAAAATATGAGATATTTTGGGTATCCAAAAATGAGTAAATACTCACACAAGATGAAGAGTTGAAAATGTACAAGGTTTATTAGTAATAAACTATGAGCAATATTAAAAATATGAGATATTTTGGGTATAATGATTCCATTTTGACATATATGTAAGGAAGGGGAATTCTTTAAAGGAGGTGCATATTTCACATGCTTGAATGAGTTTTAAACTCAAAAATAATGTGATATTTTTATCTCTCCTCTCTCTTGAACCAAACCAAATCAAAATGGAACCAAACCGAATCAAAAAGGAACCAAACTAGGTCCAAATCTAGTCCAAATTCAACCAAACTGAATTTAAAAAATTCTAGAATTCAGTTAGCTTTGGTTAGAGCTTCCCTCTCCTATAAATAGAACATGAGTCCTTTGAAAAAAGGAGAAGAATTTTACTATGCTAGAGTTATGCTGAAATAATGCTAGTTTCTACTATTCTCTAAAATTCTCTCCAAATTGAAGAAATTGGAACTTCCCTCTTTCTTCAATCCGCATTGGTGGCTCCATCAACGTACTCAACCAATTGATTGGTTGGGGGCCTCTACCGTGAACAAAGAATCAAGCAATTTGTAAGGTAAATGGTGAATTTTGATCTTTTCTATAATTTCTCAATGCTTTTCTCTTTGCAACCCCTCTCAAGCTTGAGAAGCTTAATTGGAATGGTTTTTGAATGCTATTGAAGTTAATTGATGAATGGTAGTGAAGAGTTACATAATTTGATGAATGCTATTGAAGTTAATTGATTAATGATAGTTAAGAGTTACATAAATTTTCATTTATGTTTAATTCAAATGGTTTTTATGTAATTTCTCTCTCTCACTCAAGAAATGGTCATGCTCATGACCCATTCTCAATCCAAATGAAGCTTTTCATAAAGTTTTTCTTTAATCCAAGATTAATCTATGCTTGAGGCCAAATTAATGGCTTTTTTCTATGCTTTTAGTTTATGTATTTCATGAATATTGATGATTCAATCCATTAGGAATTAATGATCCAATTAGGAGTCATTGTAATTATTTCCTTAAAGATAAGCCTTATCCCTTAGAAAAATTGAGATTTATCAGTCATAGCAGCGGAGCTATGGCAAAATTTTTATAAAAATTACTCATAAAATAATTTCATTCAAAGCATAAAAAGAGGACTTCCTACCATATTCTAGGAATTATCATCCTAGATTAATTGAAAGATATTCATTGTAATCCTAGAGAAATTGATTTTTATATTATGCATAATTGAATTTCATGCATAGAGGTATGCATAAGAGATGAATATTTTATTATAAAAGAGTTACTTTTAGCTTAATTGAAATTCATGCATAGAGGTATGCATAAGAGATGAATATTTTATTATAAAAGTGTTACTTTTAGCATAATTGAATTTCATGCATAGAGGTATGCATAAGAGATGAATATTTTATTATAAAAGTATTACTTTTAGCATAATTGAATTTCATGCATAGAGGTATGCATAAGAGATGATTATTTTATTATAAAAGAGTTACTTTTAGCATAATTGAATTTTATGCATAGAGCATTAGGAACTCAATGGAGTCTTTTTGGGCCCTTTAATTTGCCATTGCCTAATGGAGGTGATTAAGAAATAGACAAATAGGGAGATTACATGTGGACTGACACCAATGGTTTGTAAGAGCCTAGAAGGTAGTGGTCAAACTTAGAATAATAGGCTAAATAGGCCCTTTTAAATTTTCAAAATCAACTAAAACTCAAAAATTCAAAACGTATATGCATTTTCCCCTATTTTATATAGAAAAGGATAGCTGCAGCCTGCCAGCAGCCTGCAGCCTGCAGCCTGCCAGCAGCCTGCAGCCATCATTAACTAAGGCCTCCAAAGTGATAGAGGCCCAAAAACGAGTTCCCATGCATTCAATGCACATTCCCCTTCACTTTCCACTATCCCTCTCTCCCACGTTCCCTCCAAAACGCTCTCTCTTCCCCCTTTCTCATAGCAAGGCGTTTTTCACTCTCTAGACTACTTCTTTTAGCTATCTACCTCTTGATCTACCTCTCTCTTCACTCAGAAACCCAGATCTATAGCTATGGAAGCTTGATCTGCAACCTCCTCTTAGAAGCTATGGAAGCTTGATCCTCTGATCTGCAACCTCCTCTTAGAAGCTATGGAAGCTTGATCCTCACTTACATTTCCTTCCTTCATCCTTCTTCCTTGTCCAACCTCCTTTTACAGAGTGTAACAGCAGAGCTTAGCTATGGAAGCTTGATCTGCAACCTCCTCTCAGAGGCTATAGAAGTTTGATCCTCACTTACATTTCCTTACTTCATCCATCTTCCTTGTCCAACCTCCTTTTACAGAGTGTAACAGCAGAGCTTAGCTATGGAAGCTTGATCTGCAACCTCCTCTCAGAAGCTAGGGAAGTTTGATCCTCACTTACATCCTTCTACCTTGTCCAACCTCCTTTTACAGAGTGTAACAGTGGAGCCAAGCTATGGAAGCTTGAGTTGCAAATGCTTTGGCTCTCATAATCTTACTCATTGTCTCCTCTCATCCCCTCCAATATCCTCTTTCAAAGTGCAGTAATAGCACAGCCAAGCCCTTGGAACTTGCTCTACAACTCCTTCTCTTTTTTACATCTTCCTAGTCTAAGTTTTTTTCTCACCATTCTATTTTTCTTTGCCATCAAGGTTTATAATCTCTCTAATATATACATCTGATGTCTTCTTCTAGAGCTCTAAGGCCTCCGATCAGTATTCAATCTCTCTCTTGTAGCAGTGGTCAAGATGAGGATGGGCACTGGAACATCAAACAGTACGAGAAGTGGAACTGGATTACGATGCAGCCTAGTACAAGAGGAAGCCACAAGGTGTCAAAGCGATACGTTGATATACAAAGTCACCATTGGAAAGGGCGGATATTGGAGCTCAAACAAAATCGTGATGGAAAAAAGCTAGCTAAGGTCCAACATGTTTACAAGGCAACAGAGCTGAAACTAGCAGACCATGACCAACGTCAACGATTTCCTGCAAATTGTAAGTTATTTCACCACTTTATATTCTTGTTTTTAAATCAATTGTGTGCTAATAATGGTATACTGAGCACTGCGTTGATTGTTCTTGGGTTCCTGTGCGTAGATATTTTTCCCTCAAACTATAGTGAATGGGAGCCTATGGAGGCAATTTCAGGAACCTTTGAAGCATACCATGTGGAGCTTGGTAGTTTAATCTTTGGAGGGTGTCCAGCTGCACAACTTCTTGCACGAAACATCTTCTTCTATGAGGATACATATGTGGTTCCCACGACAGCAAATGGTACTGGAAAATTAGTTCCAAAACCTACGCCAACTCTCACATCTATTGAATGGCCAATTCTAGACAATGCTTCAGTGGCCATGGCTTGTTTGCAGATCGAAAGCAAGGTGCAAAATGCTATGAAGTGCACATATGGATCTCACAAAGCAACCATAACCTGCTTCATACCTCTACACCTCTTTGTGTACCTGTTCCGTACAAGTGACACACATCGTACCCCAACTTTATGGATTGCAAAGGGGGAGAGAGCTCTGACTTGTTTCTTATCACCTGCATGGGATAAAAAAGTTGTTCAACACAATGGAGACACCATCAGATGCGGAGTAATTGTTGAGAAGGTTGTGATGCGCTATCATATTGCCAAGCAACAGTTGTCCATTGCGTTTCCTTACAGGCGATGGAAGCTTACAAATGGAGAATGGGAGGCGTTAGACTCCGACACAACCTCTACAGAACAGGGTGTGCTACATATATCCATGCAAGGTGGGGATGTAGAAGATGTTACTGTGAATGATGACTGGTCCCTTGCCAACTTACGTGACTACTTAGTTCTTCGATTCTCACTCAGTGGTGATTTTGCTTTGATAATCAATGGTAGAGTAGTGCGCAAAAGGCAGGAACGATCTTTTCTTTGTAGAGAAATTACTTTCCCTGGCTGTGTAGCTATCAGATAACCACTGGATATGTAATCTTGAATTGAAGTAAATACAATTTCAATTTTTTTGCCTCACTGTCTTATTAAGGTTTTTTAATTGTCTTGTGCAGTTTTATTTTTTTGTGATAGTGTAAGGTTGGTCACAGAAGCATCTGTGGCGTGAGCCACTAGTAAATTGGAAATGACCTTGCGATGGAAGGATACGTTCTTGCTTTCGCATACCATTTTTTAAAAATTTTTTGGTACTTACAAATTTTAAAAGTTTTTAAAAATTTTATAACAAGGTTGCCCATATATAAACGATACTTTACTCATTTACATCAATTGACAATTATCGTTCTCTCCTAACACTTGCTCTCAATTTCGCACACCTTTCTGTATCACACACTCTCTATTTCCTCCAATCACTCATAGCATGGCACCTCTACTTGATGCACTTATTGCACAGCTAGGAAAGCTTGAGTTACTTCATAGGGTTGATGAGATCGTCCCTATGTTTGAGGGAGCAATTGATGTACGTGCAACAATGCATCTACACGCGGATGCTTTTACAGATGTCATTCAGTATATGGATGAACACATCAGCACGTACTCCATCATGTTTGAGGGTGATGAGGGCTTATGGGTTCCAGTTGACCTCATCAAGTACATATTCAGGGAAGAGAAGAATTTTAGATTTCGCCTATCCAGGTTTTTAAAATCCCTCACAGAAAAGGACTACAGAAATGAGGAGGAAGACTTACTCCTGGAACTACAAATGGGCAACATCGGCACTTCTTTCCTAAGCTGGGACATGGTGTTGGTCCTTCTGTTACAAGAGGGTGTGGCGAAAGAAAGTGGCAAGGAAAAAGAAAAGGACAAAGTAAAGCTAATGGAGCAGGTCCAAGAGGCCCATGCTGAGGAAGAGAATGTTACAGAACAATGGGAGGCCTCAATGGCATTGGTGGAGGTTCCGGACCTAGTTCTAGAGGGCGATGAAGTACTCGAGGAGGTCCCAGACCTTGTTATCATGTCTTTGCATCCAATCATTATTGATGGGAAAGAGTTTTTGTTTTTGGATGACATTGCCAAGACACTCGGGTTACGTGAGGATGAGGCACTTTCTATTATTGCCGTGAATGCTGGGGGTCAAGACAAAGGAAAAGTAAAAATTTCTTTTGAAGATGACAACCTCACAAAAGCGCTGGCATATGATATTGGTAGCAGTACCTTGGAAGTTGTAGTGGCCAAAGCGCTCGTCGAAATAAAGAATGAAGTGCAATTCTATGAGAGCGTAGCTGCCTTTGAACCACACATGCCCTTGGTTGCTGGCGATGCTCAAGACCAAGGAAGCATAAACCTGACGAATGAGCAACTAGTTGCAAGTGACGATGCAACTGAGGTATGTCCTTACTTCTTAGTTGTAAAGCAAATTATTTTTTGTATCATTTCACGCTTCCTAACTTCTATATTGACATGTTGACAGACTGCTTTTGAAGTGGACAAGTTTGCTATGCGCGTAGGAGGAACGCGGCCAAAGTCAGAGGGTCGAGATGCATCCCTTTGGCACTACATACCTGCCCTCAGGGCCGACATAGTGCGGGTTTTTCATTTAGAATATGCAGAGATCGCCTATGCCGAGCTCCTAAAATGTAAAGCACTTAGTGCTGTCTTGTCGGAGAACCCCCTAGCCTCGAACATAAATAAATGTATTTTGGTAGCTAGGGAAGCTGCCTTGTATTGCTTCACGGGCAACCATCCCGGCTCAGTTTTAGGCCATTGTGCCCTTTCTCAGGCTCAAGGAATCAATGAGCCGAGTGATGTATTCCAAAGCTTAGGCCAGAAACCAGCCTCTAGAACTCTCTCTCCTGAGCTCTTCCAAGAGCTTATTAAAAAGATGTAATGCAAACTTCTCTTCCAAGTTTAATAAAATTTTTTTGTTGTGCATTGTAAGTTGTGATTTTTCCTGGCGTACTTGTGATATACCATTTCAAGCCTCGCAATTTTAAGATTTTGTTCATGTGTTCATAGGAAAAATTATTTAGGATTTTTTTAAATTGTGATCGTGATTAAAAAAAGTAATCGAGATTAGGTTAGAGCGGTATGAAAAAATATTGTATTTATAGATGTAAACACACTCACATATATGTATATATATATGTACATATATGTATATATATACATATATATATGTGTGTGTATATATGTGTGTGTGTATAAGATTTTAAGGCTATTATCAGATATATATACATATATATAATATTTTATATAAATATATAAGATTTTAGGGCTGTTAGGGCACCTAAAGTGTCTTATGAGCCTCACCAGACCATGTGATATCAAAAAAAAAAAAAAAATACCATGTGCGCTACGGCGCGTAAATCGACATTTTGACCTGGTCAAAGTGCCGATTAACGCGCCGTAGCGCACATGGTAATTTTTTTTTATTTTTTTTATTTTTTTGACCTTGAGGCTCATAAGGCACTCTATAAGGGTCTCTAGGTGCATTTATAATGGTCATATGAGCCTCACCAGACCATAGGTATCAAAAAAAAATAAAAAAAATGCCATGTGCGCTACGGCGCGTAAATCTCCATTTTGACCTGGTCAAACTAGAGATTAACGTGCCGTAGCGCACATGGCATTTTTTTTATTTTTTTTTATTTTTTTTGCCTTGAGGCTCATAAGGCACTCTATAAGTTTCTCTAGTTGACTTTATAGGATCTACATTTTTTGTATATATAAATATTCATATATATGTGTGTGTGTGTGTGTACATATATATATATATATATGTGCATATGTATATATATTTGTATATGTATATATATGTGTGTATATATGTTTGTGTGTGTATATATATATTTGTGTGTGTGTGTGTGTGTGTTTGTGTGTGTTTTGTCCTGTGTGTATAGTGCTTTTATAATTTTTAAATGAAATGTTCATTGGCACTGAGCATACAAAAAAAAATGGACTCAACAAAGAATGTAACACAACTCACAAAGTTTTCATTAATGTGTGAAAAAGCTACAAAGGAATCTGGGAACATTACAAAATTTTGTAGGGAGAATTACAAAATGGGTTAGCCTATTGAGGTAGAAGGCTACGCTCTAAACGTAGACGTAGGGCTAGGGACATATCTACAGGCTTCAAAGTAACTCTCTTGGCATGTACCATAGCCAGCACTGAGTCTTCAAAAACAGAAACTACAATATCTTCAGCAGCTTCTTGAAGAGCCTCAAGAGCTGTGCTCTGTATGCGGTCAACCCTGTCAGAATATTTTTCCATTGTTTCTCTCACCAGTCGAGAGAATGGTGCCTTGGGGATGAGAAGATCTGTGCTTTTCTGATATTTCCTAATCTCTCGTAGCGCGACTGTCCCTGGCCTCCATTTTCTCTTCTTCTTTGTAACTGGTGGAGGCGGTGGTGGTCTTTGATTCTCCCACGGTGGTCGTTCAGACCTGAACTTCTTTTTCTTTTGTGCACGCTCTTCCTCTTCTTGTTGGTCCCGAAACTTGCCCTCCATTCTTTTACCACACTTCTTGACTGGCCGCCTGGATGTTGTGGCTGCCTGTGGCTGTGCTTGGCTTGCCCTCCTTGCGTCCTCTTTGGGCTGCTGTCTCTTTTGCATTTCTGTCTCCCAAGCTGCCCTCACAAGAGCAAACTCTTTGTCAATGGTATCTTTCGTGATGCCGTAGGACAAGAGCTCGACCTCCCTGTTCTGTAAGATAACCTCTAGCTGTTCTAGGGTGTCGGCCTCAATAACAATCTCCGGTGGCTGCCCTTGACTTTCCTCGGCTTCTTTTCGACGCCGCTCTTCTTCTGCTTCTCTACTAGGCCCTGCTTCTTCAGCTTCCTTCCTGCGTTGTGCTTCTTCGGCCTCCTTCCTGCGCTCTTCTTCTCTCATCTCCTTTGCCTCTTGCTCTGTTACGATAGGTAGACTTGTCCTTTTTGTTGTAGCAGGTAGTGGGCCGAGTTGATCGAAAAACCGCAAGTCTTGCTCCTGTTCTTCTGGCATGGCCTAGGTATTTACGAGTGCAAGAGATAGTGGGAGGGCAAGAGAGAGTAGAGCACAAAGAAGAAATTGAAATGTGGTTTCTATAAATGAAAAATGACTTAAATATGTCTATAAATATAATTTTTTAAAACTTTTAGAAAATTTAAAAACACAAAAAGATTATAATCAGAGAGTTTAAGCCCATGAGGAACCACACCGACGCTTGCTTGCTACCCACTGCCGTAGTCTCTCCCTAGCATTTGATCTGTTGTATCCTTCAGTTCTTCTTGCATTAACAGTTTTCATTATTTGACGCCTAAGAGACAAATTACCGCGACTTTTCTGCCTTTTTTTGCCAACCAGAACGCGATAGAACCAGTTGAACATTTCATGGAGTGCATTACTCTTGACTTTGCCACCACCATGGCGAGTGCCCTTAAAATACACGGCCTTTGCTTGGTAATGTGATTTCTCCATGCCTTGATTGCTCCAAAGTGCTAAAGAGCCATATCTATCGAGAAAGTATGGCCCATGTGCATACAATATATGCTGCATAGAAAATTACAAAAAGTCAACAAACAGTATGAAGAACATACTACAAGGACACAATAAATACAACATTACCATGTAGTGAGTAATGTGTGTTTCTCCCCATGCCTCGACCATTTCTTCTGTGAATCTACAAGTGGCTTGTTTAAGTGCCTCAATACCATGGTCATCCAGGTGAGGTCGCTCTAGAAGATCGACCATTTTATTACACACCTCCCATACATGTGCTGCACGTTTTAGGCCAAGCCTGGCATCATTTCCTCGATATGTTGTGACATCACATATCTTCTTCCAAATTTCAAAGTCAGTGTGGCTATGAGAACCCAAGTGGTTTGATAGCAAGTGTCTTGCCTTTGATCCACCCATGCAAATTTTATTAGGGTTGTCTTGTGTAGGGTTTGATTTTCTGTCCTTTGTCAAGACCACTGCTCCAGCATGTAATCCCATAGAGGAAAGTACACCCTCTAGTGCACGTATTGACTCTTCTCGTCGATCTTCGGGCTCCATGTTCCAGACATAGTTTATGTGGAGCATCAATAGCTTATCCAAAATCCTCAGTCTTGCATGTAATGTGCACACATGCACTTGACATAGTGGAATTTCCAAGATTGGGTTCCAAGCATTGTCCTCCTGGTCACGACTAGGTGGCTTGCTCTGGTCACAACTTAATATGCCATTATGCCATACCTTTGATCCTTTCCTCTGTTCAGCATCAAAAACGATTGCTTTTTTTGCACCCACCTGTTTTTGACTTTTGCCTTTGCTAGGTTGTTTCCCTTTTACTCTTGAGTCTACTGCTGTCTTGGAATGACAACAGTAAACACATGAGAATATAGTATTCGCACCTGTTTTACAACCCAACATACACTTTAAGGTTTTTAGATCGCCACCCAAGTGCCATTCAACGTTAAAGCAGCCTATTCCGGGAACATCAAGCTTCTGACCATTGACCTGACAAGAGACGACATGTTGAATGCCAGACCGTTCAAAATACCACCTCAAGGTATCATGGTTCTCTTTTGGGAGGACCCATGCTGCTTGCCACCAGATGTTCTTCTCTGATTGAATGCCGTAGTAGTCTTGCTTATGCCCTTGACCCCTATTGTTGCTGTCTTCAGTTGCATCCAACTCTTGGGTCTCTAAAGGCCTTCCTCTAAGTGCTCGGCTCATCAAGGTTAAACTAACACGCTCCAGTCTTTGACCTTTAACCACTTGACATTCATCCAGCTTCAAGACAAACACGGCATTTCCACCTGTCTCTTCAAGTGTGAGGCCATAGTACTGAATCATTGCTTTTTGTAGCACTTCCATGTCAATGTAGACATTATTATATGCATTGTATTCAAAGGGTTTGATTGTTGGCATTGGCATAATATCCTCCACCCACTTATCACCATTAGCACACTTCTTTGCCATCTGTAAGCTATAAAGTGTTGGAAGCAAGGATTGCGTAACTCCCTTTGCTCGCAACCCTAAAGTGATTGACCTGTACATTGCTCTGTAACCTTTCTGGCTAATACCTGCTGAGTCACATATATCAAGCATCTCTTTGGGGGTGACAATTTCTTTGATTTCCTTCAAGAAATGTTGACGAAGGGTCTCCCGCAGCTTATCATTACCAGAACCTGTTATCATTTCCATAATATCCTTCTCCTGAAGGACATGCTGAAGAAGGGAGGCATTAACATTGTCCTTAGCGTTGTTACATCCTAGTATAGCTGTTGCACAAGCCCTACAATCACAATGGTCAACCATGAGAGATGCTTTATTCATTAATTGCTTCTCAAAGCTGCTATAATTCCTACAAAAATTTTTACCTGGTTGTTTGTTTACGCCTCTTGCATGCGCCTGCTGTCTTTGAAAGCAACCCAACAGCTTTACGTTTTCTTTGCCTTGCGTGATATCCCATGGGAAGATGAGTGAAATGGTGAACACGACACCGAAGATTACGAGTGGAGTGTTGAAGACGAACATAATTATCGGTAAATTGATTTATTGTGCGCACACGATCCGCTAGATTATTCTTCTGCACCTCAAGCTCCTCTGAGAGCTCTTTATTCCTCTGCATCAAACCATTGATCTGCTTAGTCGATGCCGCTTGAAGCTGGTCGAAGACAAATTGTGTTTGCCTCTTTTCAGCTGCCTCATCTAGCCACAACATGTGTAATCTCCTACAATAGCCAAGAAGCCCATTGAAACCATCACCAACAAACATAAGAAAACTTGTAATGCTTTTGAATGGTGGAGGGGCACCAGATATTGGATCTGGTGGATAAAGATTTCCATCAATCCAAAGATCAATGGCCTTTGCTCCTTGCATTCGAAGCTGATCGTATGAAATATTGGGTGCAACATGCCTACTGCGTAGGGTTGCGTATTCTGTCTCCAAATCAACCTGAAGGCGGATCTTAGAAGGCTTATTGGTGATGTCTTGTAGTGCCATCTACAAGAAAGTAGGCTTGTAAGCTTGGGTTGAATAGGAGTGGAAGGAGCAGGATATGGTATCAAAAAATAATGGGAAGAATGGAGATGAGGGTTGCTTCTCTAGAGCTGCATTGTGGATAGAGAAAGAAGCCAGAAAGGGAACCAAAGAAACATAGAGAGGGTTGGCAATGGTGAGACGAAAATGCAAAGGAGACAATGCATCATGGGAAGCTTCTTTAGTGCAAGCTATGGCTGCTAAGCAATATAGAGAGAGAATACTTCATGAAAAGGTTCTTCTGTGCTACTACTGTGGGTTTGGAGGGAGAACCAAGTATTGTAGAAAGAATGCTCCTGGTAAGCTTCTTCCTTGCAAGCCATGGCTACTACTGTGGGTTTGGAGAGAGAAGGCTCATTTAGGAGTACAGACCTGCTAGCTATGGAGAGAGGACCAAGTACTGTAGAGAGAATGCTCATGGTAAGCTTCTTCCCTGCAAGCCATGGCTACTACTGTGGGTTTGGAGAGAGAAGGCTCATTTAGGAGCACAGATCTGTTAGCTATGGCTTTTGGAGTAGAGAAAGACGCTTTTTTCCATGGAGAAGGAGTGCAGGGCGTTTTAGAGAGAAGATTTAGAGAGAGAAAGAGATCTGGTGTACACACAAAAAAGGGGGGAAGAAAGTGACGAATTTTTGGAATGTTTGGAGTTCGAAAAGGTTGCTGCAGGCTATGATCACTGACTAACAGCCCATTACAAAGCTTTAAAGTCACCTAGGTGGCCAGATCTAGGAATATCTCCTTTTTTTATTTTTTTTGTTTTTGTGAAAAATCAAATATATGCTTTTAGGACTAGGCTTCTAGGCTTGGTCAAAGATGGATTAGCATTTTAAGCATTTCACTAAACGTCCAAATTAAAGGGCCCAAGAAGACTCCATTGAGTTCCTAATGGGTATGCATAAAAGATATGGGAAGTGATAAGATATGATAAGATGCATATGAGATGAGTTAGGATGTGATAAGATGAGTTAAGAAGTGATAGGATGTGTATGGGATGAGGTAAGAAGTGTATGTGATGGGATAAGATGTATATGGGTTGTGATAGGGTGAGAATATGGATGTGAATGTGGATGGGTATGTATGGATGTATGCATGTATATGTGGATGCATAAATGTGGATGTATGGATGTGAATGAGGATGTGGATGTGGATGCATGGATGTAAATGTGGATGTGCATGTATGGATGTATGCATGTAGATGTGGATGCATGAATGTGGATGTATGGATGTGAATGAGGATATAGATGTGGATGTATGGATGTGAATGTGCATGTAGATATGGATGTATAGATGTGAATGGGAATGTGGATGTGGATGTATGGATGGGAATGTGCATGTAGATATGGATGTATAGATGTGAATGGGAATGTGGATGTGGATGTATGTATGTATGTGGATGTGGATGTATGAATGAGGACGTGATAATGGATGTATGCATGTGGATGTGGATATGGATGTGTATGTATTAATGTGGATATGGGATGTGGATGTATAAATGAGGATGTGAAAATGGAGATAAGTATGTAGATGTGGATGTATGGATGTGAATATGGATGTGGATGTGGATGTATGGATGTGGATATGGAAGTGAATATATGATATGTGATGTGAAGGAATCTAAAGTGAAGAGATGGAAAATGAGGTGATTGGATGAGTACACATATAAATGGAATGTGGAATAAGTAATGTGGATTAATGAGGGATAATGTGGAAAAATGAGAGTTAATATAGAAACTGTATTTGTAAACTGTTTGTAAATGCTGTTTGTAAATGGCTGTTTTATGTCAAGAATGCTGGGGAAGCATTTTGACCGTCTTGTGATTAAGGTCATGGAGACCTAATTGATAAAGTTGCAACTGCTGACGGAGAGTCAATGGAGGACATCTCGCGTAGCAAAGTCGGCCGAGGTCTTGACCAGCCTCGGTTCGATTAAAATGGTGAGCTTCCGGTACGGTGGATGAGGGACCAAGGAAGTGGCCTATGAGTGAAGCGCTTCCTGCGAAGGATCCTAGAGGGTGCTGACCATACGGTGCTCGGGCTCTGGGTCGCCTAGGATACCCACGCGTGCGTCGAGGAAGATATTGGAACAAGGAGTAAGAGTTGTTTTTCTGAAACCGGGCATGGATCTGGTTGATTGACCTTGCTGGTCTTCAATGGATGAGTCCATGGCTCTTTTTATGGATCTGTTGGTTGATCTTGCTGATCTTCAACGAGAGTCCATCTTGATTTTTATAAGTGATTATATTGCCGAGTATTATGGGCTAGGAACTATTGAAAAGGCCCCTGAGTGGACAGGTGGTGAGCGTTCTAGTTGCCAATGATGCCATAGATACTCTGATGAAGGAATGATGGGAAATTTGAGAATCAACCGGATAATTTGGAAGACTGTGATCAGTGGTACTATGGTTTCATTAAAGGATTGTTTTAAAGTTAGCTGATGCTAAGAAAAAGGTAATTTCATATTGGGTGTGTAAGTGGTGTGCCTAATTTTATGTTTGCATGAACTTCCGGCTAGGGGACCTTGGAACTCTTTTCCTTGGTACCCGGGACAAAACCTAACCAAATTCCAAATTGGATCCCATCACTACAGTGGTTGGGCGGTTGGCTAACCCATGGGATCGGATGGGGTTAGGCTGGACTGATGGATCCGTAAATCGAGACTCAATTTTTGTTATTACGATAGATAAAGTAAATCCCGGATAGTAATTGTTCTATGGATAGGAATCAACGGCTGTGCCTCTTGATGGGGAAAAAAGCGTTGATTCCAATGATCCAAGTGCAAGTTTCTTCCTTGATCCGAACGAGTACCTTTATAGGTGGAATCGGATCAGCTTGATCAGTAATGGTCTTGACTACGTTAGAGTAAAAAGTTATCCTGGTGGAATCGCCCGTGCTTTCCGGGTAAGGGAAGTTTTTCCGAGTCCGGTTTTGGAAAAACCGACGGATTAGTCTCTTGTCCGGATATCCGTGGGGACGAGGCCCCGAATGTGGGACCCCTGTCCCGCGCGAGAAGTGCTACTTCTGCTGCTAGTACCCCGAATCTGTTGCTCGGTGGGAACAGGGATCTCACAGTTGGTATCAGAGCGAATTGACTAATAAAGATCAACTGAGAAGCCAAAGATGTCAAAAATTTATCAAGAAGCACAAAAAGGTTGTAATTGTGTGATATAATTCATACAATTTGATATTCAAACTGAAAATTCATAAATTAGCAATTGGGTCTTGAATTGGAAGTACCGCAATTGTATGGAATCTCGGACTTGCTTGAGGCCTAAACATGATAGTATTTACCTTATAGTTCCAAGTACCATGACTACTCGTATATACCGAGGGTATAACTGCAGCTCTTTACCGGCAGTATATACGAGTAAATCTAAGACTTGAAATTATAAGCGTTAATGCTATCCAGATGATGATTTCGAATGTGGTTGATATGATTTTTAATTCTATTTGAGAATTGATGAATTGATTTGGATGCTAATTGAAAAATGATGATTTCTGAAATTTAGTTGAAATATAATAACCTGAACGAAACCACAATGAGGGTGAATGGGACGAGTCCCTGTGATGATATTCATAACTGGAATGATGATAATGAATTCAGCAAATCACTATGAGATTAGTGGATTGTGCTGTCAGATTGCTATTGTTAACACTTGATCGGTATACCAAGTTAAGGGATGACAAATTGAGAACTTACTTGACTGAAATTTCCGTGGAGGAATGTTCAGAAAGAAATTTGCGGTCTAATGGACCATTATCGCGTTAAAAATATGAATGTTATGATCCGAATGAATTATATTTAATGATGAGTTCTATATAAGGGATATTTATCCCAGTATTCTGTTGAGTTGACCAGAATATAAGGAACCCTAGAATAAATTGGATCTTAAGAAAAAGAGTTGTCCTCTACCTTGCGAGATGAGGACATCTCACATTTTTAAGTGGGGTAGAATGTAAGATTCTCCTCCAGCCTTCGAGGTATACAGGAGTAAGAATATCCCTTTTTGATCTTATAATTATTCTCTCTCTAAAATAAAAGAAAGATTCTGTTTAAAAAAAGGAAGACCCTTTCCCTAGAATACTTCTCAGGAGTCATGCCTGTTTTAAGGATTTAGAACAATGAGTTCAGAAGTGAAAATCGGTGTTTTGGATACCAAGGTTTTGGTTTTCATTCGAGTACGGCCCAAAAGAAGTTCTTTATCTCTTGGGGAGTATAGGAAGTTATCTCCCAGATATTGTGAGCCTTATATTTGAACTCAATGAAAGGAGGTGACTTAGCCTACAAGCTTCTTTTACCTCCTCATCTCAAAGTTCTTAATGTATTTCATAGAAATATGTGCCAAACCCAAATCATGGAAAGACGGTAAAACTTCAGTGACAAGATACCGTTGGCTTCTAAGTTACGCTAGCTCCTTCCTTTATATAAGTCGTAACTTTTACTTGTCGCTCACAGTAATCTTACTTCCATCGATCTCCCTTCTTCTTAATCTCCTTCATGGCTTGGCAACAGGAATTAGTTTTATCCATGATGATTTCTCACCTTCAAGACGCAAGCGAGTCTGTGAAGAAAGATTTTATAGAACAGTATGAGCGCTCACTTTTTCCTCACTTGGAAACTTCTGTAGCTCAGACCAAATGGCGGACCTATCAAGACATAACTAGGGTAACACCCTGGGGTCAGCAGCACTTTCGTAACAATGTCCGCTTGGCCATGGTTATTGAAGCCTTGGGTTTGGGTCCCCGATACTACTACGTCATGAGATCAAGGCATCTTGGTTTTTCTGAGCGGGTCTTCTTACTGGCGTGTTTTCTTCCTCATCAGAAGATATGCCTTTACCCCGTTTTTGGCTTGCCTCTCAGAGGTCCTTTTCTTAGATCACCTCATACCACTGAGATAGGTGCGGCAATAACCAACAGAATTATTCCCATAGATGAGTTACCTTATACGTGCGCAGCTTGTGAGTGCTGCTTTTGTGATCATATGATGGACGGACTTATGGAAGTGTAAAGAGTTCTTCTATCTTTACTGTATATGTTCTAAGAATGAATAAAGTTTAAATCTTGTTCTTGTCTTGACCCTTACTCTCTTTGAGACTTTTTTATTTGGTGGTTAATCTTAATTAAATTTTTCTCTAAGTCTCATGTTCGTGCATCTTGCGAAATTATCCCAAGTTTGCGAGATGAGGACATCTCGCATTTTTCAAGTGGGAGAGAATGTAAGATTCCTCCCCAGCTTCTCAAAATGTCCAGCATCTTCCCCTGTAATCAATCCCCTCTTTAGAAATATAAAAGATCTTGTCTCTGTCTATTTTGACATAGGGAAATTTGAGAATCAACCGGATAATTTGGAAGACTGTGATCAGTGGTACTATGGTTTCATTAAAGGATTGTTTTAAAGTTAGCTGATGCTAAGAAAAAGGCAATTTTATATTGGGTGTGTAAGTGGTGTGCCTAATTTTATGTTTGCATGAACTTCCGGCTAGGGGGCCTTGGAACTCTTTTCCTTGGTACCCGGGACAAAACCTAACCAAATTCCAAATTGGATCCCATCACTACAGTGGTTGGGCGGTTGGCTAACCCATGGGATCGGATGGGGTTAGGCTGGACTGATGGATCCATAAATCGAGACTCAATTTTTGTTATTACGATAGATAAAGTAAATCCCGGATAGTAATTGTTCTATGGATAGGAATCAACGGCTGTGCCTCTTGATGGGGAAAAAAGCGTTGATTCCAATGATCCAAGTGCAAGTTTCTTCCTTGATCCGAACGAGTACCTTTATAGGTGCAATCGGATCAGCTTGATCAGTAATGGTCTTGACTACGTTAGAGTAAAAAGTTATCCTGGTGGAATCGCTCGTGCTTTCCGAGTAAGGAAAGTTTTTCCGAGTCCGGTTTTGGAAAAACCGACGGATTAGTCTCTTGTCCGGATATCCATGGACGAGGCCCCGAATGTGGGACCCCTATCCCGCGCGAGAAGTGCTACTTCTGCTGCTAGTACCCCGAATCTGTTGCTCGGTGGGAACAGGGATCTCACAGTTGGTATCAGAGCGAATTGACTAATAAAGATCAACTGAGAAGCCAAAGATGTCAAAAATTTATCAAGAAGCACAAAAAGGTTGTAATTGTGTGATATAATTCATACAATTTGATATTCAAACTGAAAATTCATAAATTAGCAATTGGGTCTTCAATTGGAAGTACCGCAATTGTATGGAATCTCGGACTTGCTTGAGGCCTAAACATGATAGTATTTACCTTATAGTTCCAAGTACCATGACTACCCGTATATACCGAGGGTATAACTGCAGCTCTTTACCGGCAGTATATACGAGTAAATCTAAGACTTGAAATTATAAGCGTTAATGCTATCCAGATGATGATTTCGAATGTGGTTGATATGATTTTTTATTCTGTTTGAGAATTGATGAATTGATTTGGATGCTGATTGAAAAATGATGATTTCTGAAATTTAGTTGAAATATAATAACCTGAACGAAACCACAATGAGGGTGAATGGGACGAGTCCCTGTGATGATATTCATAACTGGAATGATGATAATGAATTCAGCAAATCACTATGAGATTAGTGGATTGTGCTGTCAGATTGCTATTGTTAACACTTGATCGGTATACCAAGTTAAGGGATGACAAATTGAGAACTTACTTGACTGAAATTTCTGTGGAGGAATGTTCAGAAAGAAATTTGCGGTCTAATGGACCATTATCGCGTTAAAAATATGAATGTTATGATCCGAATGAATTATATTTAATGATGAGTTCTATATAAGGGATATTTATCCCAGTATTCTGTTGAGTTGACCAGAATATAAGGAACCCCAGAATAAATTGGATCTTAAGAAAAAGAGTTGTCCTCCATCTTGCGAGATGAGGACATCTCGCATTTTTAAGTGGGGTAGAATGTAAGATTCTCCTCCAGCCTTCGAGGTATACAGGAGTAAGAATATCCCTTTTTGATCTTATAATTATTCTCTCTCTAAAATAAAAGAAAGATTCTGTTTAAAAAAAGGAAGACCCTTTCCCTAGAATACTTCTCAGGAGTCACGCCTGTTTTAAGGATTCAGAACAATGAGTTCAGAAGTGAAAATCGATGTTTTGGATACCAAGGTTTTGGTTTTCATTCGAGTACGGCCCAAAAGAAGTTCTTTATCTCTTGGGGAGTATAGGAAGTTATCCCCCAGATATTGTGAGCCTTATATTTGAATTCAATGAAAGTAGGTGACTTAGCCTACAAGCTTCTTTTACCTCCTCATCTCAAAGTTCTTAATGTATTTCATAGAAATATGTGCCAAACCCAAATCATGGAAAGACGGTAAAACTTCAGTGACAAGATACCGTTGGCTTCTAAGTTACGCTAGCTCCTTCCTTTATATAAGTCGTAACTTTTACCTGTCGCTCACAGTAATCTTACTTCCATCGATCTCCCTTCTTCTTAATCTCCTTCATGGCTTGGCAACAGGAATTAGTTTTATCCATGATGATTTCTCACCTTCAAGACGCAAGCGAGTCTGTGAAGAAAGATTTTATAGAACAGTATGAGCGCTCACTTTTTCCTCACTTGGAAACTTCTGTAGCTCAGACCAAATGGCGGACCTATCAAGACATAACTAGGGTAACACCCTGGGGTCAGCAGCACTTTCGTAACAATGTCCGCTTGGCCATGGTTATTGAAGCCTTGGGTTTGGGTCCCCGATACTACTACGTCATGAGATCAAGGCATCTTGGTTTTTCTGAGCGGGTCTTCTTACTGGCGTGTTTTCTTCCTCATCAGAAGATATGCCTTTACCCTGTTTTTGGCTTGCCTCTCAGAGGTCCTTTTGTTAGATCACCTCATACCACTGAGATAGGTGCGGCAATAACCAACAGAATTATTCCCATAGATGAGTTACCTTATACGTGCGCAGCTTGTGAGTGCTGCTTTTGTGATCATATGATGGACGGACTTATGGAAGTGTAAAGAGTTCTTCTATCTTTACTGTATATGTTCCAAGAATGAATAAAGTTTAAATCTTGTTCTTGTCTTGACCCTTACTCTCTTTGAGACTTTTTTATTTGGTGGTTAATCTTAATTAATTTTTTCTCTAAGTCTCATGTTCGTGCATCTTGCGAAATTATCCCAAGTTTGCGAGATGAGGACATCTCGCATTTTTCAAGTGGGAGAGAATGTAAGATTCCTCCCCAGCTTCTCAAAATGTCCAGCATCTTCCCCTGTAATCAATCCCCTCTTTAGAAATATAAAAGATCTTGTCTCTGCCTATTTTGACATAGAGAGAGAAAATATTCTAGAGAGAGAATATTCCGATTTTGAATATTTTTAGATAGAAAAATTTCTAAATATTATTAAAATGAATTCCCCTGAAACAGAAATTCAAAAAGAACTTTCCAATGTGCAATTGGAATTTATTAGAAATGGGTATAAAAGACCTGAGCCTAAGGGTCTAGATTTTCAGAAATTTTTGGATTATGGTCCAATTAAGGTTCCTATGGGCCAATAGCATCAATCCATGTGTAGGGAGGAGATAAATCCAATTTGTAAAAGAAGATACCCAAAAATGAGTAAATGCTCACATAAGATGAAGAGTTGAAAATGTACAAGGTTTATTAGTAAAAAACTGTGAGCAATATTAAAAATATGAGATATTTTGGGTATCCAAAAATGAGTAAATGCTCACACAAGATGAAGAGTTGAAAATGTACAAGGTTTATTAGTAAAAAACTATGAGCAATATTAAAAATATGAGATATTTTGGGTATCCAAAAATGAGTAAATACTCACACAAGATGAAGAGTTGAAAATGTACAAGGTTTATTAGTAATAAACTATGAGCAATATTAAAAATATGAGATATTTTGGGTATAATGATTCCATTTTGACATATATGTAAGGAAGGGGAATTCTTTAAAGGAGGTGCATATTTCACATGCTTGAATGAGTTTTAAACTCAAAAATAATGTGATATTTTTATCTCTCCTCTCTCTTGAACCAAACCAAATCAAAATGGAACCAAACCGAATCAAAAAGGAACCAAACTAGGTCCAAATCTAGTCCAAATTCAACCAAACTGAATTTGAAAAATTCTAGAATTCAGTTAGCTTTGGTTAGAGCTTCCCTCTCCTATAAATAGAACATGAGTCCTTTGAAAAAAGGAGAAGAATTTTACTATACTAGAGTTATGCTGAAATAATGCTAGTTTCTACTATTCTCTAAAATTCTCTCCAAATTGAAGAAATTGGAACTTCCCTCTTTCTTCAATCCCCATTGGTGGCTCCATCAACGTACTCAACCAATTGATTGGTTGGGGGCCTCTACCGTGAACAAAGAATCAAGCAATTTGTAAGGTAAATGGTGAATTTTGATCTTTTCTATAATTTCTCAATGCTTTTCTCTTCGCAACCCCTCTCAAGCTTGAGAAGCTTAATTGGAATGGTTTTTGAATGCTATTGAAGTTAATTGATGAATGGTAGTGAAGAGTTACATAATTTGATGAATGCTATTGAAGTTAATTGATTAATGATAGTTAAGAGTTACATAAATTTTTATTTATGTTTAATTCAAATGGTTTTTATGTAATTTCTCTCTCTCACTCAAGAAATGGTCATGCTCATGACCCATTCTCAATCCAAATGAAGCTTTTCATAAAGTTTTTCCTTAATCCAAGATTAATCTATGCTTGAGGCCAAATTAATGGCTTTTTTCTATGCTTTTAGTTTATGTATTTCATGAATATTGATGATTCAATCCATTAGGGATTAATGATCCAATTAGGGGTCATTGTAATTATTTCCTTAAAGATAAGCTTTATCCCTTGAAAAAATTGAGATTTATCAGTCATAGCAGCGGAGCTATGGCAAAATTTTTATAAAAATTACTCATAAAATAATTTCATTCAAAGCATAAAAAGAGGACTTCCTACCATATTCTAGGAATTATCATCCTAGATTAATTGAAAGATATTCATTGTAATCCTAGAGAAATTGATTTTTATATTATGCATAATTGAATTTCATGCATAGAGGTATGCATAAGAGATGAATATTTTATTATAAAAGAGTTACTTTTAGCTTAATTGAAATTCATGCATAGAGGTATGCATAAGAGATGAATATTTTATTATAAAAGGGTTACTTTTAGCATAATTGAATTTCATGCATGGAGGTATGCATAAGAGATGAATATTTTATTATAAAAGTATTACTTTTAGCATAATTGAATTTCATGCATAGAGGTATGCATAAGAGATGATTATTTTATTATAAAAGAGTTACTTTTAGCATAATTGAATTCCATGCATAGAGGTATGCATAAAAGATATGGGAAGTGATAAGATATGATAAGATGCATATGAGATGAGTTAGGATGTGATAAGATGAGTTAAGAAGTGATAGGATGTGTATGGGATGAGGTAAGAAGTGTATGTGATGGGATAAGATGTATATGGGTTGTGATAGGGTGAGAATATGGATGTGAATGTGGATGGGTATGTATGGATGTATGCATGTATATGTGGATGCATGAATGTGGATGTATGGATGTGAATGAGGATGTGGATGTGGATGCATGGATGTAAATGTGGATGTGTATGTATGGATGTATGCATGTAGATGTGGATGCATGAATGTGGATGTATGGATGTGAATGAGGATATAGATGTGGATGTATGAGTGTGAATGTGCATGTAGATATGGATGTATAGATGTGAATGGGAATGTGGATGTGGATGTATGTGGATGTATGGATGGGAATGTGCATGTAGATATGGATGTATAGATGTGAATGGGAATGTGGATGTGGATGTATGTATGTATGTGGATGTGGATGTATAAATGAGGACGTGATAATGGATGTATGCATGTGGATGTGGATATGGATGTGTATGTATGAATTTGGATATGGGATGTGGATGTATAAATGAGGATGTGAAAATGGAGATAAGTATGTAGATGTGGATGTATGGATGTGAATGTGGATGTGGATGTATGGATGTGAATGTGGATATGGATGTATGGATGTGGATATGGAGTGAATATATGATATGTGATGTGAAGGAATCTAAAGTGAAGAGATGGAAAATGAGGTGATTGGATGAGTACACATATAAATGGAATGTGGAATAAGTAATGTGGATTAATGAGGGATAATGTGGAAAAATGAGAGTTAATATAGAAACTGTATTTGTAAACTGTTTGTAAATGCTGTTTGTAAATGGCTGTTTTATGTCAAGAATGCTGGGGAAGCATTTTGACCGTCTTGTGATTAAGGTCATGGAGACCTAATTGATAAAGTTGCAACTGCTGACGGAGAGTCAATGGAGGACATCTCGCGTAGCAAAGTCGGCCGAGGTCTTGACCAGCCTCGGTTCGATTAAAATGGTGAGCTTCCGGTATGGTGGATGAGGGACCAAGGAAGTGGCCTATGAGTGAAGCGCTAGGTCACCTACGAAGGATCCTAGAGGGTGCTGACCATATGGTGCTCGGGCCTCGCCTAGGATACCCACGCGTGCGTCGAGGAAGATATTGGAACAAGGAGTAAGAGTTGTTTTTCTGAAACCGGGCATGGATCTGGTTGATTGACCTTGCTGGTCTTCAATGGATGAGTCCATGGCTCTTTTTATGGATCTGTTGGTTGATCTTGCTGATCTTCAACGAGAGTCCATCTTGATTTTTATAAGTGATTATATTGCCGAGTATTATGGGCTAGGAACTATTGAAAAGGCCCTTGAGTGGACAGGTGGTGAGCGTTCTAGTTGCCAATGATGCCATAGATACTCTGATGAAGGAATGATGGGAAATTTGAGAATCAACCGGATAATTTGGAAGACTGTGATCAGTGGTACTATGGTTTCATTAAAGGATTGTTTTAAAGTTAGCTGATGCTAAGAAAAAGGCAATTTCATATTGGGTGTGTAAGTGGTGTGCCTAATTTTATGTTTGCATGAACTTCTGGCTAGGGGGCCTTGGAACTCTTTTCCTTGGTACCCCGGACAAAACCTAACCAAATTCCAAATTGGATCCCATCTTTACAGTGGTTGGGTGGTTGGCTAACCCATGGGATCGGATGGGGTTAGGCTGGACTGATGGATCCGTAAATCGAGACTCAATTTTGGTTATTACGATAGATAAAGTAAATCCCGGATAGTAATTGTTCTATGGATAGGAATCAACGGCTGTGCCTCTTGATGGGGAAAAAAGCGTTGATTCCAATGATCCAAGTGCAAGTTTCTTCCTTGATCCGAACGAGTACCTTTATAGGTGCAATCGGATCAGCTTGATCAGTAATGGTCTTGACTACGTTAGAGTAAAAAGTTATCCTGGTGGAATCGCCCGTGCTTTCCGGGTAAGGGAAGTTTTTCCGAGTCCGGTTTTGGAAAAACCGACGGATTAGTCTCTTGTCCGGATATCCGTGGACGAGGCCCCGAATGTGGGACCCCTGTCCCGCGCGAGAAGTGCTACTTCTGCTGCTAGTACCCCGAATCTGTTGCTCGGTGGGAACAGGGATCTCACAGTTGGTATCAGAGCGAATTGACTAATAAAGATCAACTGAGAAGCCAAAGATGTCAAAAATTTATCAAGAAGCACAAAAAGGTTGTAATTGTGTGATATAATTCATACAATTTGATATTCAAACTGAAAATTCATAAATTAGCAATTGGGTCTTCAATTGGAAGTACCGCAATTGTATGGAATCTCGGACTTGCTTGAGGCCTAAACATGATAGTATTTACCTTATAGTTCCAAGTACCATGACTACCCGTATATACCGAGGGTATAACTGCAGCTCTTTACTGGCAGTATATACGAGTAAATCTAAGACTTGAGATTATAAGCGTTAATGCTATCCAGATGATGATTTCGAATGTGGTTGATATGATTTTTAATTCTGTTTGAGAATTGATGAATTGATTTGGATGCTGATTGAAAAATGATGATTTCTGAAATTTAGTTGAAATATAATAACCTGAACGAAACCACAATGAGGGTGAATGGGACGAGTCCCTGTGATGATATTCATAACTGGAATGATGATAATGAATTCAGCAAATCACTATGAGATTAGTGGATTGTGCTGTCAGATTGCTATTGTTAACACTTGATCGGTATACCAAGTTAAGGGATGACAAATTGAGAACTTACTTGACTGAAATTTCTGTGGAGGAATGTTCAGAAAGAAATTTGCGGTCTAATGGACCATTATCGCGTTAAAAATATGAATGTTATGATCCGAATGAATTATATTTAATGATGAGTTCTATATAAGGGATATTTATCCCAGTATTCTGTTGAGTTGACCAGAATATAAGGAACCCCAGAATAAATTGGATCTTAAGAAAAAGAGTTGTCCTCCATCTTGCGAGATGAGGACATCTCGCATTTTTAAGTGGGGTAGAATGTAAGATTCTCCTCCAGCCTTCGAGGTATACAGGAGTAAGAATATCCCTTTTTGATCTTATAATTATTCTCTCTCTAAAATAAAAGAAAGATTCTGTTTAAAAAAAGGAAGACCCTTTCCCTAGAATACTTCTCAGGAGTCACGCCTGTTTTAAGGATTCAGAACAATGAGTTCAGAAGTGAAAATCGGTGTTTTGAATACCAAGGTTTTGGTTTTCATTCGAGTACGGCCCAAAAGAAGTTCTTTATCTCTTGGGGAGTATAGGAAGTTATCTCCCAGATATTGTGAGCCTTATATTTGAATTCAATGAAAGTAGGTGACTTAGCCTATAAGCTTCTTTTACCTCCTCATCTCAAAGTTCTTAATGTATTTCATAGAAATATGTGCCAAACCCAAATCATGGAAAGACGGTAAAACTTCAGTGACAAGATACCGTTGGCTTCTAAGTTACGCTAGCTCCTTCCTTTATATAAGTCGTAACTTTTACCTGTCGCTCACAGTAATCTTACTTCCATCGATCTCCCTTCTTCTTAATCTCCTTCATGGCTTGGCAACAGGAATTAGTTTTATCCATGATGATTTCTCACCTTCAAGACGCAAGCGAGTCTGTGAAGAAAGATTTTATAGAACAGTATGAGCGCTCACTTTTTCCTCACTTGGAAACTTCTGTAGCTCAGACCAAATGGCGGACCTATCAAGACATAACTAGGGTAACACCCTGGGGTCAGCAGCACTTTCGTAACAATGTCCGCTTGGCCATGGTTATTGAAGCCTTGGGTTTGGGTCCCCGATACTACTACGTCATGAGATCAAGGCATCTTGGTTTTTCTGAGCGGGTCTTCTTACTGGCGTGTTTTCTTCCTCATCAGAAGATATGCCTTTACCCCGTTTTTGGCTTGCCTCTCAGAGGTCCTTTTGTTAGATCACCTCATACCACTGAGATAGGTGCGGCAATAACCAACAGAATTATTCCCATAGATGAGTTACCTTATACGTGCGCAGCTTGTGAGTGCTGCTTTTGTGATCATATGATGGACGGACTTATGGAAGTGTAAAGAGTTCTTCTATCTTTACTGTATATGTTCCAAGAATGAATAAAGTTTAAATCTTGTTCTTGTCTTGACCCTTACTCTCTTTGAGACTTTTTTATTTGGTGGTTAATCTTAATCAAATTTTTCTCTAAGTCTCATGTTCGTGCATCTTGCGAAATTATCCCAAGTTTGCGAGATGAGGACATCTCGCATTTTTCAAGTGGGAGAGAATGTAAGATTCCTCCCCAGCTTCTCAAAATGTCCAGCATCATCCCCTCTTTAGAAATATAAAAGATCTTGTCTCTGTCTATTTTGACATAGAGAGAGAAAATATTCTAGAGAGAGAATATTTTGATTTTGAATATTTTTAGATAGAAAAATTTCTAAATATTATTAAAATGAATTCCCCTGAAACAGAAATTCAAAAAGAACTTTCCAATGTGCAATTGGAATTTATTAGAAATGGGTATAAAAGACCTGAGCCTAAGGGTCTAGATTTTCAGAAATTTTTGGATTATGGTCCAATTAAGGTTCCTATGGGCCAATAGCATCAATCCATGTGTAGGGAGGAGATAAATCCAATTTGTAAAAGAAGATACCCAAAAATGAGTAAATGCTCACATAAGATGAAGAGTTGAAAATGTACAAGGTTTATTAGTAAAAAACTGTGAGCAATATTAAAAATATGAGATATTTTGGGTATCCAAAAATGAGTAAATGCTCACACAAGATGAAGAGTTGAAAATGTACAAGGTTTATTAGTAAAAAACTATGAGCAATATTAAAAATATGAGATATTTTGGGTATCCAAAAATGAGTAAATACTCACACAAGATGAAGAGTTGAAAATGTACAAGGTTTATTAGTAATAAACTATGAGCAATATTAAAAATATGAGATATTTTGGGTATAATGATTCCATTTTGACATATATGTAAGGAAGGGGAATTCTTTAAAGGAGGTGCATATTTCACATGCTTGAATGAGTTTTAAACTCAAAAATAATGTGATATTTTTATCTCTCCTCTCTCTTGAACCAAACCAAATCAAAATGGTGGAACCAAACCGAATCAAAAAGGAACCAAATTCAACCAAACTGAATTTGAAAAATTCTAGAATTCAGTTAGCTTTGGTTAGAGCTTCCCTCTCCTATAAATAGAACATGAGTCCTTTGAAAAAAGGAGAAGAATTTTACTATACTAGAGTTATGCTGAAATAATGCTAGTTTCTACTATTCTCTAAAATTCTCTCCAAATTGAAGAAATTGAAACTTCCCTCTTTCTTCAATCCCCATTGGTGGCTCCATCAACGTACTTAACCAATTGATTGGTTGGGGGCCTCTACCGTGAACAAAGAATCAAGCAATTTGTAAGGTAAATGGTGAATTTTGATCTTTTCTATAATTTCAATGCTTTTCTCTTCGCAACCCCTCTCAAGCTTGAGAAGCTTAATTGGAATGGTTTTTGAATGCTATTGAAGTTAATTGATGAATGGTAGTGAAGAGTTACATAATTTGATGAATGCTATTGAAGTTAATTGATTAATGATAGTTAAGAGTTACATAAATTTTCATTTATGTTTAATTCAAATGGTTTTTATGTAATTTCTCTCTCTCACTCAAGAAATGGTCATGCTCATGACCCATTCTCAATCCAAATGAAGCTTTTCATAAAGTTTTTCCTTAATCCAAGATTAATCTATGCTTGAGGCCAAATTAATGGCTTTTTTCTATGCTTTTAGTTTATGTATTTCATGAATATTGATGATTCAATCCATTAGGGATTAATGATCCAATTAGGGGTCATTGTAATTATTTCCTTAAAGATAAGCTTTATCCCTTAGAAAAATTGAGATTTATCAGTCATAGCAGCGGAGCTATGGCAAAATTTTTATAAAAATTACTCATAAAATAATTTCATTCAAAGCATAAAAAGAGGACTTCCTACCATATTCTAGGAATTATCATCCTAGATTAATTGAAAGATATTCATTGTAATCCTAGAGAAATTGATTTTTATATTATGCATAATTGAATTTCATGCATAGAGGTATGCATAAGAGATGAATATTTTATTATAAAAGAGTTACTTTTAGCTTAATTGAAATTCATGCATAGAGGTATGCATAAGAGATGAATATTTTATTATAAAAGTGTTACTTTTAGCATAATTGAATTTCATGCATAGAGGTATGCATAAGAGATGAATATTTTATTATAAAAGTATTACTTTTAGCATAATTGAATTTCATGCATAGAGGTATGCATAAGAGATGATTATTTTATTATAAAAGAGTTACTTTTAGCATAATTGAATTTCATGCATAGAGGTATGCATAAAAGATATGGGAAGTGATAAGATATGATAAGATGCATATGAGATGAGTTAGGATGTGATAAGATGAGTTAAAAAGTGATAGGATGTGTATGGGATGAGGTAAGAAGTGTATGTGATGGGATAAGATGTATATGGGTTGTGATAGGGTGAGAATATGGATGTGAATGTGGATGGGTATGTATGGATGTATGCATGTATATGTGGATGCATGAATGTGGATGTATGGATGTGAATGAGGATGTGGATGTGGATGCATGGATGTAAATGTGGATGTGTATGTATGGATGTATGCATGTAGATGTGGATGCATGAATGTGGATGTATGGATGTGAATGAGGATATAGATGTGGATGTATGGATGTGAATGTGCATGTAGATATGGATGTATAGATGTGAATGGGAATGTGGATGTGGATGTATAGATGTGAATGGGAATGTGGATGTGGATGTATGGATGGGAATGTGCATGTAGATATGGATGTATAGATGTGAATGGGAATGTGGATGTGGATGTATGTATGTATGTGGATGTGGATGTATGAATGAGGACGTGATAATGGATGTATGCATGTGGATGTGGATATGGATGTGTATGTATGAATGTGGATATGGAATGTGGATGTATAAATGAGGATGTGAAAATGGAGATAAGTATGTAGATGTGGATGTATGGATGTGAATGTGGATGTGGATGTGGATGTATGGATGTGGATATGGAAGTGAATATATGATATGTGATGTGAAGGAATCTAAAGTGAAGAGATGGAAAATGAGGTGATTGGATGAGTACACATATAAATGGAATGTGGAATAAGTAATGTGGATTAATGAGGGATAATGTGGAAAAATGAGAGTTAATATAGAAACTGTATTTGTAAACTGTTTGTAAATGCTGTTTGTAAATGGCTGTTTTATGTCAAGAATGCTGGGGAAGCATTTTGACCGTCTTGTGATTAAGGTCATGGAGACCTAATTGATAAAGTTGCAACTGCTGACGGAGAGTCAATGGAGGACATCTCGTGTAGCAAAGTCGGCCGAGGTCTTGACCAGCCTCGGTTCGATCAAAATGGTGAGCTTCCGGTACGGTGGATGAGGGACCAAGGAAGTGGCCTATGAGTGAAGCGCTTTCTGCGAAGGATCCTAGACGGTGCTGACCATACGGTGCTCGGGCTCTGGGTCGCCTAGGATACCCACGCGTGCGTCGAGGAAGATATTGGAACAAGGAGTAAGAGTTGTTTTTCTGAAACCGGGCATGGATCTGGTTGATTGACCTTGCTGGTCTTCAATGGATGAGTCCATGGCTCTTTTTATGGATCTGTTGGTTGATCTTGCTGATCTTCAACGAGAGTCCATCTTGATTTTTATAAGTGATTATATTGCCGAGTATTATGGGCTAGGAACTATTGAAAAGGCCCCTGAGTGGACAGGTGGTGAGCGTTCTAGTTGCCAATGATGCCATAGATACTCTGATGAAGGAATGATGGGAAATTTGAGAATCAACCGGATAATTTGGAAGACTGTGATCAGTGGTACTATGGTTTCATTAAAGGATTGTTTTAAAGTTAGCTGATGCTAAGAAAAAGGCAATTTCATATTGGGTGTGTAAGTGGTGTGCCTAATTTTATGTTTGCATGAACTTCTGGCTAGGGGGCCTTGGAACTCTTTTCCTTGGTACCCCGGACAAAACCTAACCAAATTCCAAATTGGATCCCATCTTTACAATGGTTGGGCGGTTGGCTAACCCATGGGATCGGATGGGGTTAGGCTGGACTGATGGATCCGTAAATCGAGACTCAATTTTTGTTATTACGATAGATAAAGTAAATCCCGGATAGTAATTGTTCTATGGATAGGAATCAACGGCTGTGCCTCTTGATGGGAAAAAAAGCGTTGATTCCAATGATCCAAGTGCAAGTTTCTTCCTTGATCCGAACGAGTACCTTTATAGGTGCAATCGGATCAGCTTGATCAGTAATGGTCTTGACTACGTTAGAGTAAAAAGTTATCCTGGTGGAATCGCACGTGCTTTCCGGGTAAGGGAAGTTTTTCCGAGTCCGGTTTTGGAAAAACCGACGGATTAGTCTCTTGTCCGGATATCCGTGGACGAGGCCCCAAATGTGGGACCCCTATCCCGCGCGAGAAGTGCTACTTCTGCTGCTAGTACCCCGAATCTGTTGCTCGGTGGGAACAGGGATCTCACAGTTGGTATCAGAGCGAATTGACTAATAAAGATCAACTGAGAAGCCAAAGATGTCAAAAATTTATCAAGAAGCACAAAAAGGTTGTAATTGTGTGATATAATTCATACAATTTGATATTCAAACTGAAAATTCATAAATTAGCAATTGGGTCTTCAATTGGAAGTACCGCAATTGTATGGAATCTCGGACTTGCTTGAGGCCTAAACATGATAGTATTTACCTTATAGTTCCAAGTACCATGACTACCCGTATATACCGAGGGTATAACTGCAGCTCTTTACCGGTAGTATATACGAGTAAATCTAAGACTTGAAATTATAAGCGTTAATGCTATCCAGATGATGATTTCGAATGTGGTTGATATGATTTTTAATTCTGTTTGAGAATTGATGAATTGATTTGGATGCTGATTGAAAAATGATGATTTCTGAAATTTAGTTGAAATATAATAACCTGAACGAAACCACAATGAGGGTGAATGGGACGAGTCCATGTGATGATATTCATAACTGGAATGATGATAATGAATTCAGCAAATCACTATGAGATTAGTGGATTGTGCTGTCAGATTGCTATTGTTAACACTTGATCGGTATACCAAGTTAAGGGATGACAAATTGAGAACTTACTTGACTGAAATTTCCGTGGAGGAATGTTCAGAAAGAAATTTGCGGTCTAATGGACCATTATTTGCGGTCTAATGGACCATTATCGCGTTAAAAATATGAATGTTATGATCCGAATGAATTATATTTAATGATGAGTTCTATATAAGGGATATTTATCCCAGTATTCGGTTGAGTTGACCAGAATATAAGGAACCCCAGAATAAATTGGATCTTAAGAAAAAGAGTTGTCCTCTACCTTGCGAGATGAGGACATCTCGCATTTTTAAGTGGGGTAGAATGTAAGATTCTCCTCCAGCCTTCGAGGTATACAGGAGTAAGAATATCCCTTTTTGATCTTATAATTATTCTCTCTCTAAAATAAAAGAAAGATTCTGTTTAAAAAAAGGAAGACCCTTTCCCTAGAATACTTCTCAGGAGTCACGCCTGTTTTAAGGATTCAGAACAATAAGTTCAGAAGTGAAAATCGGTGTTTTGGATACCAAGGTTTTGGTTTTCATTCGAGTACGGCCCAAAAGAAGTTCTTTATCTCTTGGGGAGTATAGGAAGTTATCTCCCAGATATTGTGAGCCTTATATTTGAACTCAATGAAAGGAGGTGACTTAGCCTACAAGCTTCTTTTACCTCCTCATCTCAAAGTTCTTAATGTATTTCATAGAAATATGTGCCAAACCCAAATCATGGAAAGACGGTAAAACTTCAGTGACAAGATACCGTTGGCTTCTAAGTTACGCTAGCTCCTTCCTTTATATAAGTCGTAACTTTTACTTGTCGCTCACAGTAATCTTACTTCCATCGATCTCCCTTCTTCTTAATCTCCTTCATGGCTTGGCAACAGGAATTAGTTTTATCCATGATGATTTCTCACCTTCAAGACGCAAGCGAGTCTGTGAAGAAAGATTTTATAGAACAGTATGAGCGCTCACTTTTTCCTCACTTGGAAACTTCTATAGCTCAGACCAAATGGCGGACCTATCAAGACATAACTAGGGTAACACCCTGGGGTCAGCAGCACTTTCGTAACAATGTCCGCTTGGCCATGGTTATTGAAGCCTTGGGTTTGGGTCCCCGATACTACTACGTCATGAGATCAAGGCATCTTGGTTTTTCTAAGCGGGTCTTCTTACTGGCGTGTTTTCTTCCTCATAAGAAGATATGCCTTTACCCCGTTTTTGGCTTGCCTCTCAGAGGTCCTTTTGTTAGATCACCTCATACCACTGAGATAGGTGCGGCAATAACCAACAGAATTATTCCCATAGATGAGTTACCTTATACGTGCGCAGCTTGTGAGTGCTGCTTTTGTGATCATATGATGGACGGACTTATGGAAGTGTAAAGAGTTCTTCTATCTTTACTGTATATGTTCCAAGAATGAATAAAGTTTAAATCTTGTTCTTGTCTTGACCCTTACTCTCTTTGAGACTTTTTTATTTGGTGGTTAATCTTAATTAAATTTTTCTCTAAGTCTCATGTTCGTGCATCTTGCGAAATTATCCCAAGTTTGCGAGATGAGGACATCTCGCATTTTTCAAGTGGGAGAGAATGTAAGATTCCTCCCCAGCTTCTCAAAATGTCCAGCATCTTCCCCTGTAATCAATCCCCTCTTTAGAAATATAAAAGATCTTGTCTCTGTCTATTTTGACATAGAGAGAGAAAATATTCTAGAGAGAGAATATTCTGATTTTGAATATTTTTAGATAGAAAAATTTCTAAATATTATTAAAATGAATTCCCCTGAAACAGAAATTCAAAAAGAACTTTCCAATGTGCAATTGGAATTTATTAGAAATGGGTATAAAAGACCTGAGCCTAAGGGTCTAGATTTTCAGAAATTTTTGGATTATGGTCCAATTAAGGTTCCTATGGGCCAATAGCATCAATCCATGTGTAGGGAGGAGATAAATCCAATTTGTAAAAGAAGATACCCAAAAATGAGTAAATGCTCACATAAGATGAAGAGTTGAAAATGTACAAGGTTTATTAGTAAAAAACTGTGAGCAATATTAAAAATATGAGATATTTTGGGTATCCAAAAATGAGTAAATGCTCACACAAGATGAAGAGTTGAAAATGTACAAGGTTTATTAGTAAAAAACTATGAGCAATATTAAAAATATGAGATATTTTGGGTATCCAAAAATGAGTAAATACTCACACAAGATGAAGAGTTGAAAATGTACAAGGTTTATTAGTAATAAACTATGAGCAATATTAAAAATATGAGATATTTTGGGTATAATGATTCCATTTTGACATATATGTAAGGAAGGGGAATTCTTTAAAGGAGGTGCATATTTCACATGCTTGAATGAGTTTTAAACTCAAAAATAATGTGATATTTTTATCTCTCCTCTCTCTTGAACCAAACCAAATCAAAATGGTGGAACCAAACCGAATCAAAAAGGAACCAAACTAGGTCCAAATCTAGTCCAAATTCAACCAAACTGAATTTAAAAAATTCTAGAATTCAGTTAGCTTTGGTTAGAGCTTCCCTCTCCTATAAATAGAACATGAGTCCTTTGAAAAAAGGAGAAGAATTTTACTATACTAGAGTTATGCTGAAATAATGCTAGTTTCTACTATTCTCTAAAATTCTCTCCAAATTGAAGAAATTGGAACTTCCCTCTTTCTTCAATCCGCATTGGTGGCTCCATCAACGTACTCAACCAATTGATTGGTTGGGGGCCTCTACCGTGAACAAAGAATCAAGCAATTTGTAAGGTAAATGGTGAATTTTGATCTTTTCTATAATTTCTCAATGCTTTTCTCTTCGCAACCCCTCTCAAGCTTGAGAAGCTTAATTGGAATGGTTTTTGAATGCTATTGAAGTTAATTGATGAATGGTAGTGAAGAGTTACATAATTTGATGAATGCTATTGAAGTTAATTGATTAATGATAGTTAAGAGTTACATAAATTTTCATTTATGTTTAATTCAAATGGTTTTTATGTAATTTCTCTCTCTCACTCAAGAAATGGTCATGCTCATGACCCATTCTCAATCCAAATGAAGCTTTTCATAAAGTTTTTCCTTAATCCAAGATTAATCTATGCTTGAGGCCAAATTAATGGCTTTTTTCTATGCTTTTAGTTTATGTATTTCATGAATATTGATGATTCAATCCATTAGGGATTAATGATCCAATTAGGAGTCATTGTAATTATTTCCTTAAAGATAAGCCTTATCCCTTAGAAAAATTGAGATTTATCAGTCATAGCAGCGGAGCTATGGCAAAATTTTTATAAAAATTACTCATAAAATAATTTCATTCAAAGCATAAAAAGAGGACTTCCTACCATATTCTAGGAATTATCATCCTAGATTAATTGAAAGATATTCATTGTAATCCTAGAGAAATTGATTTTTATATTATGCATAATTGAATTTCATGCATAGAGGTATGCATAAGAGATGAATATTTTATTATAAAAGAGTTACTTTTAGCTTAATTGAAATTCATGCATAGAGGTATGCATAAGAGATGAATATTTTATTATAAAAGTGTTACTTTTAGCATAATTGAATTTCATGCATAGAGGTATGCATAAGAGATGAATATTTTATTATAAAAGTATTACTTTTAGCATAATTGAATTTCATGCATAGAGGTATGCATAAGAGATGATTATTTTATTATAAAAGAGTTACTTTTAGCATAATTGAATTTTATGCATAGAGCATTAGGAACTCAATGGAGTCTTTTTGGGCCCTTTAATTTGCCATTGCCTAATGGAGGTGATTAAGAAATAGACAAATAGGGAGATTACATGTGGACTGACACCAATGGTTTGTAAGAGCCTAGAAGGTAGTGGTCAAACTTAGAATAATAGGCTAAATAGGCTCTTTTTAAATTTTCAAAATCAACTAAAACTCAAAAATTCAAAACGTATATGCATTTTTCCCCTATTTTATATAGAAAAGGATAGCTGCAGCCTGCCAGCAGCCTGCAGCCATCATTAACTAAGGCCTCCAAAGTGATAGAGGCCCAAAAACGAGTTCCCATGCATTCAATGCACATTCCCCTTCACTTTCCACTATCCCTCTCTCCCACGTTCCCTCCAAAACGCTCTCTCTTCCCCCTTTCTCATAGCAAGGCGTTTTTCACTCTCTAGACTACTTCTTTTAGCTATCTACCTCTTGATCTACCTCTCTCTTCACTCAGAAACCCAGATCTATAGCTATGGAAGCTTGATCTGCAACCTCCTCTTAGAAGCTATGGAAGCTTGATCCTCTGATCTGCAACCTCCTCTTAGAAGCTATGGAAGCTTGATCCTCACTTACATTTCCTTCCTTCATCCTTCTTCCTTGTCCAACCTCCTTTTACAGAGTGTAACAGCAGAGCTTAGCTATGGAAGCTTGATCTACAACCTCCTCTCAGAGGCTATAGAAGTTTGATCCTCACTTACATTTCCTTACTTCATCCATCTTCCTTGTCCAACCTCCTTTTACAGAGTGTAACAGCAGAGCTTAGCTATGGAAGCTTGATCTGCAACCTCCTCTCAGAAGCTAGGGAAGTTTGATCCTCACTTACATCCTTCTACCTTGTCCAACCTCCTTTTACAGAGTGTAACAGTGGAGCCAAGCTATGGAAGCTTGAGTTGCAAATGCTTTGGCTCTCATAATCTTACTCATTGTCTCCTCTCATCCCCTCCAATATCCTCTTTCAAAGTGCAGTAATAGCACAGCCAAGCCCTTGGAACTTGCTCTACAACTCCTTCTCTTTTTTACATCTTCCTAGTCTAAGTTTTTTTCTCACCATTCTATTTTTCTTTGCCATCAAGGTTTATAAGGTTTATAATCTCTCTAATATATACATCTGATGTCTTCTTCTAGAGCTCTAAGGCCTCCGATCAGTATTCAATCTCTCTCTTGTAGCAGTGGTCAAGATGAGGATGGGCACTGGAACATCAAACAGTACGAGAAGTGGAACTGGATTACGATGCAGCCTAGTACAAGAGGAAGCCACAAGGTGTCAAAGCGATACGTTGATATACAAAGTCACCATTGGCAAGGGCGGATATTGGAGCTCAAACAAAATCGTGATGGAAAAAAGCTAGCTAAGGTCCAACATGTTTACAAGGCAACAGAGCTGAAACTAGCAGACCATGACCAACGTCAACGATTTCCTGCAAATTGTAAGTTATTTCACCACTTTATATTCTTGTTTTTAAATCAATTGTGTGCTAATAATGGTATACTGAGCACTGCGTTGATTGTTCTTGGGTTCCTGTGCGTAGATATTTTTCCCTCAAACTATAGTGAATGGGAGCCTATGGAGGCAATTTCAGGAACCTTTGAAGCATACCATGTGGAGCTTGGTAGTTTAATCTTTGGAGGGTGTCCAGCTGCACAACTTCTTGCACGAAACATCTTCTTCTATGAGGATACATATGTGGTTCCCACGACAGCAAATGGTACTGGAAAATTAGTTCCAAAACCTACGCCAACTCTCACATCTATTGAATGGCCAATTCCAGACAATGCTTCAGTGGCCATGGCTTGTTTGCAGATCGAAAGCAAGGTGCAAAATGCTATGAAGTGCACATATGGATCTCACAAAGCAACCATAACCTGCTTCATACCTCTACACCTCTTTGTGTACCTGTTCCGTACAAGTGACACACATCGTACCCCAACTTTATGGATTGCAAAGGGGGAGAGAGCTCTGACTTGTTTCTTATCACCTGCATGGGATAAAAAAGTTGTTCAACACAATGGAGACACCATCAGATGCGGAGTAATTGTTGAGAAGGTTGTGATGCGCTATCATATTGCCAAGCAACAGTTGTCCATTGCGTTTCCTTACAGGCGATGGAAGCTTACAAATGGAGAATGGGAGGCGTTAGACTCCGACACAACCTCTACAGAACAGGGTGTGCTACATATATCCATGCAAGGTGGGGATGTAGAAGATGTTACTGTGAATGATGACTGGTCCCTTGCCAACTTACGTGACTACTTAGTTCTTCGATTCTCACTCAGTGGTGATTTTGCTTTGATAATCAATGGTAGAGTAGTGCGCAAAAGGCAGGAACGATCTTTTCTTTGTAGAGAAATTACTTTCCCTGGCTGTGTAGCTATCAGATAACCACTGGATATGTAATCTTGAATTGAAGTAAATACAATTTCAATTTTTTTGCCTCACTGTCTTATTAAGGTTTTTTAATTGTCTTGTGCAGTTTTATTTTTTTGTGATAGTGTAAGGTTGGTCACAGAAGCATCTGTGGCGTGAGCCACTAGTAAATTGGAAATGACCTTGCGATGGAAGGATACGTTCTTGCTTTCGCATACCATTTTTTAAAAATTTTTTGGTACTTACAAATTTTAAAAGTTTTTAAAAATTTTATAACAAGGTTGCCCATATATAAACGATACTTTACTCATTTACATCAATTGACAATTATCGTTCTCTCCTAACACTTGCTCTCAATTTCGCACACCTTTCTGTATCACACACTCTCTATTTCCTCCAATCACTCATAGCATGGCACCTCTACTTGATGCACTTATTGCACAGCTAGGAAAGCTTGAGTTACTTCATAGGGTTGATGAGATCGTCCCTATGTTTGAGGGAGCAATTGATGTACGTGCAACAATGCATCTACACGCGGATGCTTTTACAGATGTCATTCAGTATATGGATGAACACATCAGCACGTACTCCATCATGTTTGAGGGTGATGAGGGCTTATGGGTTCCAGTTGACCTCATCAAGTACATATTCAGGGAAGAGAAGAATTTTAGATTTCGCCTATCCAGGTTTTTAAAATCCCTCACAGAAAAGGACTACAGAAATGAGGAGGAAGACTTACTCCTGGAACTACAAATGGGCAACATCGGCACTTCTTTCCTAAGCTGGGACATGGTGTTGGTCCTTCTGTTACAAGAGGGTGTGGCGAAAGAAAGTGGCAAGGAAAAAGAAAAGGACAAAGTAAAGCTAATGGAGCAGGTCCAAGAGGCCCATGCTGAGGAAGAGAATGTTACAGAACAATGGGAGGCCTCAATGGCATTGGTGGCTCTACAAGATAATGTCCCCGAGGAGGTTCCGGACCTAGTTCTAGAGGGCGATGAAGTACTCGAGGAGGTCCCAGACCTTGTTATCATGTCTTTGCATCCAATCATTATTGATGGGAAAGAGTTTTTGTTTTTGGATGACATTGCCAAGACACTCGGGTTACGTGAGGATGAGGCACTTTCTATTATTGCCGTGAATGCTGGGGGTCAAGACAAAGGAAAAGTAAAAATTTCTTTTGAAGATGACAACCTCACAAAAGCGCTGGCATATGATATTGGTAGCAGTACCTTGGAAGTTGTAGTGGCCAAAGCGCTCGTCGAAATAAAGAATGAAGTGCAATTCTATGAGAGCGTAGCTGCCTTTGAACCACACATGCCCTTGGTTGCTGGCGATGCTCAAGACCAAGGAAGCATAAACCTGACGAATGAGCAACTAGTTGCAAGTGACGATGCAACTGAGGTATGTCCTTACTTCTTAGTTGTAAAGCAAATTATTTTTTGTATCATTTCACGCTTCCTAACTTCTATATTGACATGTTGACAGACTGCTTTTGAAGTGGACAAGTTTGCTATGCGCGTAGGAGGAACGCGGCCAAAGTCAGAGGGTCGAGATGCATCCCTTTTGCACTACATACCTGCCCTCAGGGCCGACATAGTGCGGGTTTTTCATTTAGAATATGCAGAGATCGCCTATGCCGAGCTCCTAAAATGTAAAGCACTTAGTGCTGTCTTGTCGGAGAACCCCCTAGCCTCGAACATAAATAAATGTATTTTGGTAGCTAGGGAAGCTGCCTTGTATTGCTTCACGGGCAACCATCCCGGCTCAGTTTTAGGCCATTGTGCCCTTTCTCAGGCTCAAGGAATCAATGAGCCGAGTGATGTATTCCAAAGCTTAGGCCAGAAACCAGCCTCTAGAACTCTCTCTCCTGAGCTCTTCCAAGAGCTTATTAAAAAGATGTAATGCAAACTTCTCTTCCAAGTTTAATAAAATTTTTTTGTTGTGCATTGTAAGTTGTGATTTTTCCTGGCGTACTTGTGATATACCATTTCAAGCCTCGCAATTTTAAGATTTTGTTCATGTGTTCATAGGAAAAATTGTTTAGGATTTTTTTAAATTGTGATCGTGATTAAAAAAAGTAATCGAGATTGGGTTAGAGCGGTATGAAAAAATATTGTATTTATAGATGTAAACACACTCACATATATGTATATATATATGTACATATATGTATATATATACATATATATATGTGTGTGTATATATGTGTGTGTGTATAAGATTTTAAGGCTATTATCAGATATATATACATATATATAATATTTTATATAAATATATAAGATTTTAGGGCTGTTAGGGCACCTAAAGTGTCTTATGAGCCTCACCAGACCATGTGATATCAAAAAAAAAAAATACCATGTGCGCTACGGCGCGTAAATCGACATTTTGACCTGGTCAAAGTGCCGATTAACGCGTCGTAGCGCACATGGCAAATTTTTTTTATTTTTGTTATTTTTTTGACCTTGAGGCTCATAAGGCACTCTATAAGGGTCTCTAGGTGCATTTATAATGGTCATATGAGCCTCACCAGACCATAGGTATCAAAAAAAAATAAAAAAAATGCCATGTGCGCTACGGCGCGTAAATCTCCATTTTGACCTGGTCAAACTAGAGATTAACGCGCCGTAGCGCACATGGCATTTTTTTTTATTTTTTTTGCCTTGAGGCTCATAAGGCACTCTATAAGTTTCTCTAGTTGACTTTATAGGATCTACATTTTTTGTATATATAAATATTCATATATATGTGTGTGTGTGTGTGTACATATATATATATATATATATATATGTGCATATGTATATATATTTGTATATGTATATATATGTGTGTATATATGTTTGTGTGTGTATATATATATTTGTGTGTGTGTGTGTGTGTGTGTGTTTTGTGTGTGTTTTGTCCTATGTGTGTGTTTGTGTGTGTGTGTTTGTGTGTGTGTGTTTGTGTATATATATATATTTGTGTGTGTGTTTGTGTGTGTTTTGTCCTGTGTGTATAGTGCTTTTATAATTTTTAAATGAAATGTTCATTGGCACTGAGCATACAAAAAAAATGGACTCAACAAAGAATGTAACACAACTCACAAAGTTTTCATTAATGTGTGAAAAAGCTACAAAGGAATCTGGGAACATTACAAAATTTTGTAGGGAGAATTACAAAATGGGTTAGCCTATTGAGGTAGAAGGCTACGCTCTAAACGTAGACGTAGGGCTAGGGACATATCTACAGGCTTCAAAGTAACTCTCTTGGCATGTACCATAGCCAGCACTGAGTCTTCAAAAACAGAAACTACAATATCTTTAGCAGCTTCTTGAAGAGCCTCAAGAGCTGTGCTCTGTATGCGGTCAACCCTGTCAGAATATTTTTCCATTGTTTCTCTCACCAGTCGAGAGAATGGTGCCTTGGGGATGAGAAGATCTGTGCTTTTCTGATATTTCCTAATCTCTCGTAGCGCGACTGTCCCTGGCCTCCATTTTCTCTTCTTCTTTGTAACTGGTGGAGGCGGTGGTGGTCTTTGATTCTCCCACGGTGGTCGTTCAGACCTGAACTTCTTTTTCTTTTGTGCACGCTCTTCCTCTTCTTGTTGGTCCCGAAACTTGCCCTCCATTCTTTTACCACACTTCTTGACTGGCCGCCTGGATGTTGTGGCTGCCTGTGGCTGTGCTTGGCTTGCCCTCCTTGCGTCCTCTTTGGGCTGCTGTCTCTTTTGCATTTTTGTCTCCCAAGCTGCCCTCACAAGAGCAAACTCTTTGTCAATGGTATCTTTCGTGATGCCGTAGGACAAGAGCTCGACCTCCCTGTTCTATAAGATAACCTCTAGCTGTTCTAGGGTGTCGGCCTCAATAACAATCTCCGGTGGCTGCCCTTGACTTTCCTCGGCTTCTTTTCGACGCCGCTCTTCTTCTGCTTCTCTACTAGGCCCTGCTTCTTCAGCTTCCTTCCTGCGTTGTGCTTCTTCGGCCTCCTTCCTGCGCTCTTCTTCTCTCATCTCCTTTGCCTCTTGCTCTGTTACGATAGGTAGACTTGTCCTTTTTGTTGTAGCAGGTAGTGGGCCGAGTTGATCGAAAAACCGCAAGTCTTGCTCCTATTCTTCTGGCATGGCCTAGGTATTTACGAGTGCAAGAGATAGTGGGAGGGCAAGAGAGAGTAGAGCACAAAGAAGAAATTGAAATGTGGTTTCTATAAATGAAAAATGACTTAAATATGTCTATAAATATAATTTTTTAAAACTTTTAGAAAATTTAAAAACACAAAAAGATTATAATCAGAGAGTTTAAGCCCATGAGGAACCACACCGACGCTTGCTTGCTACCCACTGCCGTAGTCTCTCCCTAGCATTTGATCTGTTGTATCCTTCAGTTCTTCTTGCATTAACAGTTTTCATTATTTGACGCCTAAGAGACAAATTACCGCGACTTTTCTGCCTTTTTTTGCCAACCAGAACGCGATAGAACCAGTTGAACATTTCATGGAGTGCATTACTCTTGACTTTGCCACCACCATGGCGAGTGCCCTTAAAATACACGGCCTTTGCTTGGTAATGTGATTTCTCCATGCCTTGATTGCTCCAAAGTGCTAAAGAGCCATATCTATCGAGAAAGTATGGCCCATGTGCATACAATATATGCTGCATAGAAAATTACAAAAAGTCAACAAACAGTATGAAGAACATACTACAAGGACACAATAAATACAACATTACCATGTAGTGAGTAATGTGTGTTTCTCCCCATGCCTCGACCATTTCTTCTGTGAATCTACAAGTGGCTTGTTTAAGTGCCTCAATACCATGGTCATCCAGGTGAGGTCGCTCTAGAAGATCGACCATTTTATTACACATCTCCCATACATGTGCACGTTTTAGGCCAAGCCTGGCATCATTTCCTCGATATGTTGTGACATCACATATCTTCTTCCAAATTTCAAAGTCAGTGTGGCTATGAGAACCCAAGTGGTTTGATAGCAAGTGTCTTGCCTTTGATCCACCCATGCAAATTTTATTAGGGTTGTCTTGTGTAGGGTTTGATTTTCTGTCCTTTGTCAAGACCACTGCTCCAGCATGTAATCCCATAGAGGAAAGTACACCCTCTAGTGCACGTATTGACTCTTCTCGTCGATCTTCGGGCTCCATGTTCCAGACATAGTTTATGTGGAGCATCAATAGCTTATCCAAAATCCTCAGTCTTGCATGTAATGTGCACACATGCACTTGACATAGTGGAATTTCCAAGATTGGGTTCCAAGCATTGTCCTCCTGGTCACGACTAGGTGGCTTGCTCTGGTCACAACTTAATATGCCATTATGCCATACCTTTGATCCTTTCCTCTGTTCAGCATCAAAAACGATTGCTTTTTTTGCACCCACCTGTTTTTGACTTTTGCCTTTGCTAGGTTGTTTCCCTTTTACTCTTGAGTCTACTGCTGTCTTGGAATGACAACAGTAAACACATGAGAATATAGTATTCGCACCTGTTTTACAACCCAACATACACTTTAAGGTTTTTAGATCGCCACCCAAGTGCCATTCAACGTTAAAGCAGCCTATTCCGGGAACATCAAGCTTCTGACCATTGACCTGACAAGAGACGACATGTTGAATGCCAGACCGTTCAAAATACCACCTCAAGGTATCATGGTTCTCTTTTGGGAGGACCCATGCTGCTTGCCACCAGATGTTCTTCTCTGATTGAATGCCGTAGTAGTCTTGCTTATGCCCTTGACCCCTATTGTTGCTGTCTTCAGTTGCATCCAACTCTTGTGTCTCTAAAGGCCTTCCTCTAAGTGCTCGGCTCATCAAGGTTAAACTAACACGCTCCAGTCTTTGACCTTTAACCACTTGACATTCATCCAGCTTCAAGACAAACACGGCATTTCCACCTGTCTCTTCAAGTGTGAGGCCATAGTACTGAATCATTGCTTTTTGTAGCACTTCCATGTCAATGTAGACATTATTATATGCATTGTATTCAAAGGGTTTGATTGTTGGCATTGGCATAATATCCTCCACCCACTTGTACCCACCCTCGAACATGGATGCAATATCACCATTAGCACACTTCTTTGCCATCTGTAAGCTATAAAGTGTTGGAAGCAAGGATTGCGTAACTCCCTTTGCTCGCAACCCTAAAGTGATTGACCTGTACATTGCTCTGTAACCTTTCTAGCTAATACCTGCTGAGTCACATATATCAAGCATCTCTTTGGGGGTGACAATTTCTTTGATTTCCTTCAAGAAATGTTGACGAAGGGTCTCCCGCAGCTTATCATTACCAGAACCTGTTATCATTTCCATAATATCCTTCTCCTGAAGGACATGCTGAAGAAGGGAGGCATTAACATTGTCCTTAGCGTTGTTACATCCTAGTATAGCTGTTGCACAAGCCCTACAATCACAATGGTCAACCATGAGAGATGCTTTATTCATTAATTGCTTCTCAAAGCTGCTATAATTCCTACAAAAATTTTTACCTGGTTGTTTGTTTACGCCTCTTGCATGCGCCTGCTGTCTTTGAAAGCAACCCAACAGCTTTACGTTTTCTTTGCCTTGCGTGATATCCCATGGGAAGATGAGTGAAATGGTGAACACGACGCCGAAGATTACGAGTGGAGTGTTGAAGACGAACATAATTATCGGTAAATTGATTTATTGTGCGCACACGATCCGCTAGATTATTCTTCTGCACCTCAAGCTCCTCTGAGAGCTCTTTATTCCTCTGCATCAAACCATTGATCTGCTTAGTCGATGCCGCTTGAAGCTGGTCGAAGACAAATTGTGTTTGCCTCTTTTCAGCTGCCTCATCTAGCCACAACATGTGTAATCTCCTACAATAGCCAAGAAGCCCATTGAAACCATCACCAACAAACATAAGAAAACTTGTAATGCTTTTGAATGGTGGAGGGGCACCAGATATTGGATCTGGTGGATAAAGATTTCCATCAATCCAAAGATCAATGGCCTTTGCTCCTTGCATTCGAAGCTGATCGTATGAAATATTGGGTGCAACATGCCTACTGCGTAGGGTTGCGTATTCTGTCTCCAAATCAACCTGAAGGCGGATCTTAGAAGGCTTATTGGTGATGTCTTGTAGTGCCATCTACAAGAAAGTAGGCTTGTAAGCTTGGGTTGAATAGGAGTGGAAGGAGCAGGATATGGTATCAAAAAATAATGGGAAGAATGGAGATGAGGGTTGCTTCTCTAGAGCTGCATTGTGGATAGAGAAAGAAGCCAGAAAGGGAGCCAAAGAAACATAGAGAGGGTTGGCAATGGTGAGACGAAAATGCAAAGGAGACAATGCATCATGGGAAGCTTCTTTAGTGCAAGCTATGGCTGCTAAGCAATATAGAGAGAGAATACTTCATGAAAAGGTTCTTCTGTGCTACTACTGTGGGTTTGGAGGGAGAACCAAGTATTGTAGAAAGAATGCTCCTGGTAAGCTTCTTCCTTGCAAGCCATGGCTACTACTGTGGGTTTGGAGAGAGAAGGCTCATTTAGGAGTACAGACCTGCTAGCTATGGAGAGAGGACCAAGTACTGTAGAGAGAATGCTCATGGTAAGCTTCTTCCCTGCAAGCCATGGCTACTACTGTGGGTTTGGAGAGAGAAGGCTCATTTAGGAGCACAGATCTGTTAGCTATGGCTTTTGGAGTAGAGAAAGACGCTTTTTTCCATGGAGAAGGAGTGCAGGGCATTTTAGAGAGAAGATTTAGAGAGAGAAAGAGATCTGGTGTACACACAAAAAAGGGGGGAAGAAAGTGACGAATTTTTGGAATGTTTGGAGTTCGAAAAGGTTGCTGCAGGCTATGATCACTGACTGACAGCCCATTACAAAGCTTTAAAGTCACCTAGGTGGCCAGATCTAGGAATATCTCCTTTTTTTATTTTTTTTTGTTTTTGTGAAAAATCAAATATATGCTTTTAGGACTAGGCTTCTAGGCTTGGTCAAAGATGGATTAGCATTTTAAGCATTTCACTAAACGTACAAATTAAAGGGCCCAAGAAGACTCCATTGAGTTCCTAATGGGTATGCATAAAAGATATGGGAAGTGATAAGATATGATAAGATGCATATGAGATGAGTTAGGATGTGATAAGATGAGTTAAGAAGTGATAGGATGTGTATGGGATGAGGTAAGAAGTGTATGTGATGGGATAAGATGTATATGGGTTGTGATAGGGTGAGAATATGGATGTGAATGTGGATGGGTATGTATGGATGTATGCATGTATATGTGGATGCATGAATGTGGATGTATGGATGTGAATGAGGATGTGGATGTGGATGCATGGATGTAAATGTGGATGTGCATGTATGGATGTATGCATGTAGATGTGGATGCATGAATGTGGATGTATGGATGTGAATGAGGATATAGATGTGGATGTATGGATGTGAATGTGCATGTAGATATGGATGTATAGATGTGAATGGGAATGTGGATGTGGATGTATGGATGGGAATGTGCATGTAGATATGGATGTATAGATGTGAATGGGAATGTGGATGTGGATGTATGTATGTATGTGGATGTGGATGTATGAATGAGGACGTGATAATGGATGTATGCATGTGGATGTGGATATGGATGTGTATGTATGAATGTGGATATGGGATGTGGATGTATAAATGAGGATGTGAAAATGGAGATAAGTATGTAGATGTGGATGTATGGATGTGAATGTGGATGTGGATGTGGATGTATGGATGTGGATATGGAAGTGAATATATGATATGTGATGTGAAGGAATCTAAAGTGAAGAGATGGAAAATGAGGTGATTGGATGAGTACACATATAAATGGAATGTGGAATAAGTAATGTGGATTAATGAGGGATAATGTGAAAAAATGAGAGTTAATATAGAAACTGTATTTGTAAACTATTTGTAAATGCTATTTGTAAATGGCTGTTTTATGTCAAGAATGCTGGGGAAGCATTTTGACCGTCTTGTGATTAAGGTCATGGAGACCTAATTGATAAAGTTGCAACTGCTGACGGAGAGTCAATGGAGGACATCTCGCGTAGCAAAGTCGGCCGAGGTCTTGACCAGCCTCGGTTCGATTAAAATGGTGAGCTTCCGGTACGGTGGATGAGGGACCAAGGAAGTGGCCTATGAGTGAAGCGCTTCCTGCGAAGGATCCTAGAGGGTGCTGACCATACGGTGCTCGCCTAGGATACCCACGCGTGCGTCGAGGAAGATATTGGAACAAGGAGTAAGAGTTGCTTTTCTGAAACCGGGCATGGATCTGGTTGATTGACCTTGCTGGTCTTCAATGGATGAGTCCATGGCTCTTTTTATGGATCTGTTGGTTGATCTTGCTGATCTTCAACGAAAGTCCATCTTGATTTTTATAAGTGATTATATTGCCGAGTATTATGGGCTAGGAACTATTGAAAAGGCCCCTGAGTGGACAGGTGGTGAGCGTTCTAGTTGCCAATGATGCCATAGATACTCTGATGAAGGAATGATGGAAAATTTGAGAATCAACCGGATAATTTGGAAGACTGTGATCAGTGGTACTATGGTTTCATTAAAGGATTGTTTTAAAGTTAGCTGATGCTAAGAAAAAGGCAATTTCATATTGGGTGTGTAAGTGGTGTGCCTAATTTTATGTTTGCATGAACTTCTGGCTAGGGGACCTTGGAACTCTTTTCTTTGGTACCCGGGACAAAACCTAACCAAATTCCAAATTGGATCCCATCACTACAGTGGTTGGGCGGTTGGCTAACCCATGGGATCGGATGGGGTTAGGCTGGACTGATGGATCCGTAAATCGAGACTCAATTTTTGTTATTACGATAGATAAAGTAAATCCCGGATAGTAATTGTTCTATGGATAGGAATCAACGGCTGTGCCTCTTGATGGGGAAAAAAGCGTTGATTCCAATGATCCAAGTGCAAGTTTCTTCCTTGATCCGAACGAGTACCTTTATAGGTGCAATCGGATCAGCTTGATCAGTAATGGTCTTGACTACGTTAGAGTAAAAAGTTATCCTGGTGGAATCGCCCGTGCTTTCCGGGTAAGGGAAGTTTTTCCGAGTCCGGTTTTGGAAAAACCGACGGATTAGTCTCTTGTCCGGATATCCGTGGGGACCAGGCCCCGAATGTGGGACCTGGTCCCGCGCGAGAAGTGCTACTTCTCGCGTGGGACCCCTGTCCCGCGCGAGAAGTGCTACTTCTGCTGCTAGTACCCCGAATCTGTTGCTCGGTGGGAACAGGGATCTCACAGTTGGTATCAGAGCGAATTGACTAATAAAGATCAACTGAGAAGCCAAAGATGTCAAAAATTTATCAAGAAGCACAAAAAGTTGTAATTGTGTGATATAATTCATACAATTTGATATTCAAACTGAAAATTCATAAATTAGCAATTGGGTCTTGAATTGGAAGTACCGCAATTGTATGGAATCTCGGACTTGCTTGAGGCCTAAATATGATAGTATTTACCTTATAGTTCCAAGTACCATGACTACCCGTATATACCGAGGGTATAACTGCAGCTCTTTACCGGCAGTATATACGAGTAAATCTAAGACTTGAAATTATAAGCGTTAATGCTATCCAGATGATGATTTCGAATGTGGTTGATATGATTTTTAATTCTATTTGAGAATTGATGAATTGATTTGGATGCTAATTGAAAAATGATGATTTCTAAAATTTAGTTGAAATATAATAACCTGAACAAAACCACAATGAGGGTGAATGGGACGAGTCCCTGTGATGATATTCATAACTGGAATGATGATAATGAATTCAGCAAATCACTATGAGATTAGTGGATTGTGTTGTCAGATTGCTATTGTTAACACTTGATCGGTATACCAAGTTAATGGATGACAAATTGAGAACTTACTTGACTGAAATTTCCGTGGAGGAATGTTCAGAAAGAAATTTGCGGTCTAATGGACCATTATCGCGTTAAAAATATGAATGTTATGATCCGAATGAATTATATTTAATGATGAGTTCTATATAAGGGATATTTATCCCAGTATTCTGTTGAGTTGACCAGAATATAAGGAACCCCAGAATAAATTGGATCTTAAGAAAAAGAGTTGTCCTCTACCTTGCGAGCTGAGGACATCTCGCATTTTTAAGTGGGGTAGAATGTAAGATTCTCCTCCAGCCTTCGAGGTATACAGGAGTAAGAATATCCCTTTTTGATCTTATAATTATTCTCTCTCTAAAATAAAAGAAAGATTCTGTTTAAAAAAAGGAAGACCCTTTCCCTAGAATACTTCTCAGGAGTCACGCCTGTTTTAAGGATTCAGAACAATGAGTTCAGAAGTGAAAATCGGTGTTTTGGATACCAAGGTTTTGGTTTTCATTCGAGTACGGCCCAAAAGAAGTTCTTTATCTCTTGGGGAGTGTAGGAAGTTATCTCCCAGATATTGTGAGCCTTATATTTGAATTCAATGAAAGTAGGTGACTTAGCCTACAAGCTTCTTTTACCTCCTCATCTCAAAGTTCTTAATGTATTTCATAGAAATATGTGCCAAACCCAAATCATGGAAAGACGGTAAAACTTCAGTGACAAGATACCGTTGGCTTCTAAGTTACGCTAGCTCCTTCCTTTATATAAGTCGTAACTTTTACTTGTCGCTCACAGTAATCTTACTTCCATCGATCTCCCTTCTTCTTAATATCCTTCATGGCTTGGCAACAGGAATTAGTTTTATCCATGATGATTTCTCACCTTCAAGACGCAAGCGAGTCTGTGAAGAAAGATTTTATAGAACAGTATGAGCGCTCACTTTTTCCTCACTTGGAAACTTCTGTAGCTCAGACCAAATGGCGGACCTATCAAGACATAACTAGGGTAACACCCTGGGGTCAGCAGCACTTTTGTAACAATGTCCGCTTGGCCATGGTTATTGAAGCCTTGGGTTTAGGTCCCCGATACTACTACGTCATGAGATCAAGGCATCTTGGTTTTTCTGAGCGAGTCTTCTTACTGGCGTGTTTTCTTCCTCATCAGAAGATATGCCTTTATCCCGTTTTTGGCTTGCCTCTCAGAGGTCCTTTTCTTAGATCACCTCATACCACTGAGATAGGTGCGGCAATAACCAACAGAATTATTCCCATAGATGAGTTACCTTATACGTGCGCAGCTTGTGAGTGCTGCTTTTGTGATCATATGATGGACGGACTTATGGAAGTGTAAAGAGTTCTTCTATCTTTACTGTATATGTTCCAAGAATGAATAAAGTTTAAATCTTGTTCTTGTCTTGACCCTTACTCTCTTTGAGACTTTTTTATTTGGTGGTTAATCTTAATTAAATTTTTCTCTAAGTCTCATGTTCGTGCATCTTGCGAAATTATCCCAAGTTTACGAGATGAGGACATCTCGCATTTTTCAAGTGGGAGAGAATGTAAGATTCCTCCCCAGCTTCTCAAAATGTCCAGCATCTTCCCCTGTAATCAATCCCCTCTTTAGAAATATAAAAGATCTTGTCTCTGCCTATTTTGACATAGGGAAATTTGAGAATCAACCGGATAATTTGGAAGACTGTGATCAGTGGTACTATGGTTTCATTAAAGGATTGTTTTAAAGTTAGCTGATGCTAAGAAAAAGGCAATTTCATATTGGGTGTGTAAGTGGTGTGCCTAATTTTATGTTTGCATGAACTTCCGGCTAGGGGGCCTTGGAACTCTTTTCCTTGGTACCCGGGACAAAACCTAACCAAATTCCAAATTGGATCCCATCACTACAGTGGTTGGGCGGTTGGCTAACCCATGGGATCGGATGGGGTTGTTGAAAGAACGATAGAGGAGGAGGAGACACACACACAGGAGCAAACCCTAATGTATATTCCAAACCCTAACCATAGAGGGAAGCCATGTCCACTCTCACACAAAGCATAATGCACTAATCCATAATCCACACTACTCACAATGAGTTGTGTCCACACTCTACTAACCCTAGCTATGTCCACACACTATGACCAGCTGGACACGCGGTCATTTATGTCTCACACATGTTCCTACCTAATCTGCCAGCACATAGCATAGCTGGCTCACTGACATCGAGCTTGAATATCTCAACAGCCCCTCTCAAGCTCATGATGTACTGCCGATGAAGATGTAGATGAGCTTGGGATATCAACACTCTCAACACTCCCCCTCAAGCTCATCCCATGTACTCCCAACATAGTCCGGAAGTACTCAAACTTCTCCCTGCTAAGTGGCTTCGTGAAGATATCAGCCACCTGCTCATCAGTCTTCACATAGTGAAGATCAACTGTACCATCCAGCACCTTTTCTCTGACAAAGTGATAATGGACCTCTATGTGTTTGGTCCTCGCATGAAATACTGGATTCTTTGCCAACTGCATACTGCTCATGTTGTCACAATGTATGACAACTTTCCCATCAAGAGGCTCACATAAATCTGCCAAGAGACTCTTTAACCATATAGCCTCACAAGTAGCAATGGCTGCACCTCTGTACTCAGCCTCTGTACTGGATAAAGCAACTGTAGGTTGGTTTTTGCTACTCCAACTCACGACAGCACTTCCAAGTGTAAAAGCATATCCACTAGTAGACCTCCTGTCATATGCGCTACCTGCCCAATCAGCATCTGTGTAGCCATGTATGTCCAAGCTTTTACCACTCTCATAGAATAAACCATAATGTGCTGTGGTTTTCACATATCTCATGATGCGTCTCACTGCATCCAAATGTGGTTTCCTGGGGCTCTGCATAAACTGGCTCACTAGCCCCACCGCATAACTCAAATCTGGGCGTGTGATAGTCATATATATGAGACTACCAACCATCTTCCTGTACATGGAAGGATCATCCAATTCCTCGCCATAATCAGCCCGCAACTTCACATTTTGCTCCAATGGTGTACTCATAGGCTTACACCCTGTCATGCCATACTTTGCCAACATATCCAAGGCATATTGGCGCTGTACTAACCAAGTACCTGCATGATCTTTCACCACTTCAATGCCAAGGAAGTATCTCAACTCACCAAGATCTTTCATGTCAAATTGCCCACTCAAAGCTTTCTTGACATGCATCACATCTGCACTATGATCACCTGTAATAATCAAGTCATCCACATAGATGACTAGTAAAACAATCCCATGCTGTGTCTTCTTCACATAGAGTGAAGAATCTGCTGTAGAAGTCTGAAAACCAAGTGAGATAAGATATCTACTCATCTTATCACTCCAAGCACGAGGTGCTTGCTTTAGACCATACAATGCCTTTTTCAACCTGCATACGTGAGTGGGATATCTAGGGTGTACATACCCTTCTGGCTGTGCCATGTATACTTCCTCTTGTAGATCTCCATTCAGAAATGCATTCTTAACATCCATCTGATGCATTTCCCAGCCATTAGCTGCAGCCATAGCAATGACTGCTCTCACTGTGCCCATCTTAGCCACTGGGCTAAACGTCTCATCATAATCCAATCCATGGGTTTGTGCATAACCCTTTGCTACCAATCTAGCTTTATGTCTCTCAATAGAACCATCAGATTTGCACTTCACTTTGTAAACCCATTTACATCCAATAACATTCTTATCCTTTGGTAGTGCAACCAAGTCCCATGTATCATTATGGACCAATGCGTCCATCTCCACATCCATTGCTTTTTCCCATACATGCTCTCCAATAGCCTCTGTATAGCATGTAGGTTCCACATGCTTCACCATAGATGTCATGTATGCATAGTGCATAGCGAAATCTCTGTATGTCAACCTGTCAACAGGATATCTGACCGTCTGGGATCTCCGCAATGCATGCGGGTCACTCTGTACACCTGTGACTCTAGCATGTGGTGGCACATATCTGTCCTGTCTAGCACCAGGTGTGCGTAGAACAGGTATGCCAAGTTCCTCATCCAAACTTTCAGAACTGGATGACTCATATCCTGTGATTCCAATTCCTTCGACTTTCTTTTTGCCTTTATCCATAGCACTACTCCCAGTGCTTACACTCTCATGCCTCAAACGTCCTGACCATGGACGTACACTGCTGCTCTCAGCTTCTGCTCTGCTGGCCCAGACATAGTAGTTGAACTAGAACTTGCTTGTGATGGCAAGTTCACAGGCACATCTGCTTCCAGTGACTCAATAACACCTTCATCTTTTGCTTTATACCAACTAGCAAGCTCATCAAACACCACATCACGTGAGATGACCACTTGTCTAGTTTGTGGATTATAACACTTGTAGGCTTTTCGATCCTGTGCATATCCCACAAATATACATTTCTCTGCTTTAGGATCCAACTTTCTTCTCCTTTCATCAGGCACATGCACATAGGCTATGCATCCAAAAACTTTAAGATGTCCAATGTCTGGCCTGTAACCTGTGAGTCGCATCTCTGGCGTGCTTCCATGAATGGCTGCTGTAGGTGTTTTGTTCAATATGTATACTGCAGTAGCACATGCTTCTGCCCAATAGTAATCTGGCATGCTCTTTTCATTAAGCATCGCCCTTGCCACTTCACATATAACTCTATTCTTCCTCTCAGCCACACCATTCTGCTGAGGTGTATACCTGCAAGTCAGCTGTCTCCTTATTCCATGCTTCCTCAAGAAATGCTCAAAGGCCTTTGAGGTGTATTCACCACCTCCATCTGTCCTCAGACATTTAATCCAACAGCCATACTGCTTTTCTGCAAAAGCTTTGAAATCCATGAATTTTTCCAATACTTCACTCTTCTCCCTGAGAAAATATATCCATGTCATCCTGCTAAAGTCATCAATGAATGTAACATAGTATAAGCTGCCTTTGATAGATGGGTTTTGTGCAGGACCCCATACATCACTGTGCACGATCTCAAGTGGCCTGTTACTCATATTTCCTTCTCTAGGAAATCTCAATCTTGCCTGCTTCCCAAACTGACAGGCTTCACAAACATGCATATGTCCATCATACTTGAACCTAGGCAATCCATTGACAATGCCTCTTGTTTGCATGTTCTTTAATCTCTGTATATTTATATGGCCAATCCTCTTGTGCCACATATCAATATCCTGTACCACATTCCTGCTCTTTGAGAACATGGCTAATTTTAGCTCAGGAATTCCAGCATCGCTTAAACAATCTTCCTTCTTTCTTGCCTTTAGCAATCACTCTACATCCATGTTTGAAATCTTCAACAAAGCATCCATGCTCATTGAAGCGAACCTGTAATCCCTGTTCCACCATTTGACCAACTGAGGCCAAGCTTTTAGTGATTGAAGGCACATACAGCACATCTGACATAGACTTTGTCTGACCATTATGCATGACCAAAGGTACACTTCCAACATGTGTAATGACATGCTGGGTATCATCACCTGTTTCCACATAGCCCTTCACATCCATGGGCTTCATATGCTCAAACCATTCTCCATGGCATGTCATATGATTTGATGCTCCTGAGTCCATGTACCATGTATCATCATTCTCAGCATTTGTTGTCATAGAACCCACAACATGCTTCATGGCAAACAAATGATTTGCAGTTCCATCATTGCTACTTGATGCATAGTTGCCACCATGTTGTGCATAGTTTCCACCATAATGACCACCATGTTGTGCTCTTCCCCCTCTCAAATCATTCTGTTTGCGAAAGCAATCTCTCGCCATATGACCATATTTGCCACAATAATGGCATTCCACATCTTGCATAGAATTTTGTTGGCCTTGCCAACGTCCTCGACCACGGGGGTTACCTCTGCCTCTTTGTGGTGCATATCCACGACCACCTCGAGCACCATATGAAGGCTGAAAATTTTGTTGTGGAGGTCTATCCTGCCATCCACGACCATTACCACCACGTCCACGTGATGCAAATCTCCCCCTACCTCTAAAACCTCTCTGCGAGTAAAATGCCTGATTTCTGCCATCATCATGGCTAGTAGATGCATCCAGAAATGAATCACTGAGCTTGATTTCCTCAACCAACAAGAGGGAAACCAACTCATCGAAGTCGGGTAAACCTGTACTCCTCACTGAGATAGATGTATCAAATGATTTGTATTCCTTGCCAAGACCACGCAAGGTAATATCCACCAAATCATCATCAGGCATGGGGGCATTTATTGTGGCCAATGCATCTGCAAACTTCTTGATTTCTTGCACATAATCATGTATGCTCCTTTTATTCCTTTTCACATTGTGTATCTGCTGTCGCAATTGAGACTTGCGAGCACTCGTATTTGTATCAAACATTTTGACCAAAGTATCCCATGCATCTTTGGGATTCTCAGCATCCTGAATGTGTATGAGCATAGCATCAGAAATGCATATAGACAAATAATGCAGCACTTTGAATGCTCTCTCTGACCACTGCTTATCAGCAATAAGCTGCTGCTGTGTAGGTTGCCGAGGTAGCTCAGGCTCTGGCTCAGCACCTGTAATGAGATTCCAAAATCCTTTCCCTTTCAAGAAACTCTTTATCCTGTACTTCCATGCCTGGAAGTTCTTCCTATCCAACTTTTCACCAACAATCTGAACTGGATTATCCGACATGTTGCTCAATGCGTACACCTTCCGCACACGTCAAATCTGTAAATGAGCCTTCCTCAGCTCAACCACACTCCAATTAATGTTCCAGATACTCCAAGATAGCCAACAAACTCCAAATTTGATGTAGAAAATCAACCTGTAATGATCCAAGATGAACTGACTCACGTAGTGCGGGATACCCTGAACTGACACGCCTTCCAAGGCTCCAGATCGCAATGTAATGGTGCAATCAAGTATGGGCAACTTGCATTCACACCTAATGAACCTCAATGTTGAGTATCAACTCCATTTGACATGTGTAATTATCAATTTTTGAAAACCCCTTTTTCTGTTTTTGGAAAAACCAGAAAAACCAGAAAAACCAGAAAAACCAGTAATGATTTGGCTCTAATTCCTTCAATATTTCACCAAATTGAGCAACCAGGAATTCATTTGCTTAGCAATAGTGTCCATCAACTCCATGTAAGAGGAATTTGTCCAATTGTAAAACACCAAAGATTAATTGCTCGATTAAAATGCTCTGTTTCTCTGCAACCAGTGGACAGCCTGTTTTAATCAGCTCATTCCCAGCTCAATTAAGCATCATTGGCCAAACAAATCACATAGCCCTCTTCTCCAAGATGTAAAGCATCCAATTGCTAAGAAGATTGTGGAAGATATCAAGCACCAAGTAAGAAATCGACCTCCTCGTAGTGAAAAAACCAGTTTTCTGCCCTGTTTCCTCCTGTCTGGCTGCGCCGCCTGTAATTGAGGTGTTTGGGAGTGATTGAAGTGTTATTTGATGTTGTATTTAGGTGCCCAACACACTTGGGTACATGTGCAACCCACCAATGCTTTGATTTTCACCAAAAATAGGCTCCAAATGCATCAATTTTTGACTGTCTTCTCTCTGTTTTGTGTGAGGTCAAAAACCAGAGTTTTCCACTCAATTAAATACATCCAAATTGCTCCAAAATTTGTTCAAGGCTTGCACATGGTTTTCTAATACATCCCTCTTTGACAAATGCATATGTCTTTTGCCAGAATCACTTGTATTTTCACCATACATCAATGTTCCCCAAGCTTTAATGGAAAGCTTCAAAAACCAGAATTTTGCCTTGCTTTGATTTGCTCTAAAATGCTTTGCTTTTGCCTGTTTCACCTGCAATCCGCTCAAGGATGTTTAGAAGACCTTACCCGGTAGGCCAAGCTTTCAGATCTGATAGTATTTGGTGTGCTCCAAGCTTCACAGCTCCAATGGCAGCTTCACAGCTTCTTTTCACAGCTTCTTCTTCTCCCTCTTCACTCACTCACTCATAAACCCTAATAAACAGCACAAGGCTCTGATACCATGTTGAAAGAACGATAGAGGAGGAGGAGACACACACACAGGAGAAAACCCTAATGTATATTCCAAACCCTAACCATAGAGGGAAGCCATGTCCACTCTCACACAAAGCATAATGCACTAATCCATAATCCACACTACTCACAATGAGTTGTGTCCACACTCTACTAACCCTAGCTAATGTCCACACACTATGACCAGCTGGACACGCGATCATTTATGTCTCACACATGTTCCTACCTAATCTGCCAGCACATAGCATAGCTGGCTCACTGACATCGAGCTTGAATATCTCAACAGGGGTTAGGCTGGACTGATGGATCCATAAATCGAGACTCAATTTTTGTTATTACGATAGATAAAGTAAATCCCGGATAGTAATTGTTCTATGGATAGGAATCAACGGCTGTGCCTCTTGATGGGGAAAAAAGCGTTGATTCCAATGATCCAAGTGCAAGTTTCTTCCTTGATCCGAACGAGTACCTTTATAGGTGCAATCGGATCAGCTTGATCAGTAATGGTCTTGACTACGTTAGAGTAAAAAGTTATCCTGGTGGAATCGCTCGTGCTTTCCGAGTAAGGAAAGTTTTTCCGAGTCCGGTTTTGGAAAAACCGACGGATTAGTCTCTTGTCCGGATATCCGTGGACGAGGCCCCGAATGTGGGACCCCTGTCCCGCGCGAGAAGTGCTACTTCTGCTGCTAGTACCCCGAATCTGTTGCTCGGTGGGAACAGGGATCTCACAGTTGGTATCAGAGCGAATTGACTAATAAAGATCAACTGAGAAGCCAAAGATGTCAAAAATTTATCAAGAAGCACAAAAAGGTTGTAATTGTGTGATATAATTCATACAATTTGATATTCAAACTGAAAATTCATAAATTAGCAATTGGGTCTTCAATTGGAAGTACCGCAATTGTATGGAATCTCGGACTTGCTTGAGGCCAAAACATGATAGTATTTACCTTATAGTTCCAAGTACCATGACTACCCGTATATACCGAGGGTATAACTGCAGCTCTTTACCGGCAGTATATACGAGTAAATCTAAGACTTGAAATTATAAGCGTTAATGCTATCCAGATGATGATTTCGAATGTGGTTGATATGATTTTTAATTCTGTTTGAGAATTGATGAATTGATTTGGATGCTGATTGAAAAATGATGATTTCTGAAATTTAGTTGAAATATAATAACCTGAACGAAACCACAATGAGGGTGAATGGGACGAGTCCCTGTGATGATATTCATAACTGGAATGATGATAATGAATTCAGCAAATCACTATGAGATTAGTGGATTGTGCTGTCAGATTGCTATTGTTAACACTTGATCGGTATACCAAGTTAAGGGATGACAAATTGAGAACTTACTTGACTGAAATTTCTGTGGAGGAATGTTCAGAAAGAAATTTGCGGTCTAATGGACCATTATCGCGTTAAAAATATGAATGTTATGATTCGAATGAATTATATTTAATGATGAGTTCTATATAAGGGATATTTATCCCAGTATTCTGTTGAGTTGACCAGAATATAAGGAACCCCAGAATAAATTGGATCTTAAGAAAAAGAGTTGTCCTCCATCTTGCGAGATGAGGACATCTCGCATTTTTAAGTGGGGTAGAATGTAAGATTCTCCTCCAGCCTTCGAGGTATACAGGAGTAAGAATATCCCTTTTTGATCTTATAATTATTCTCTCTCTAAAATAAAAGAAAGATTCTGTTTAAAAAAAGGAAGACCCTTTCCCTAGAATACTTCTCAGGAGTCACGCCTGTTTTAAGGATTCAGAACAATGAGTTCAGAAGTGAAAATCGGTGTTTTGGATACCAAGGTTTTGGTTTTCATTCGAGTACGGCCCAAAAGAAGTTCTTTATCTCTTGGGGAGTATAGGAAGTTATCCCCCAGATATTGTGAGCCTTATATTTGAATTCAATGAAAGTAGGTGACTTAGCCTACAAGCTTCTTTTACCTCCTCATCTCAAAGTTCTTAATGTATTTCATAGAAATATGTGCCAAACCCAAATCATGGAAAGACGGTAAAACTTCAGTGACAAGATACCGTTGGCTTCTAAGTTACGCTAGCTCCTTCCTTTATATAAGTCGTAACGTTTACCTGTCGCTCACAGTAATCTTACTTCCATCGATCTCCCTTCTTCTTAATCTCCTTCATGGCTTGGCAACAGGAATTAGTTTTATCCATGATGATTTCTCACCTTCAAGACACAAGCGAGTCTGTGAAGAAAGATTTTATAGAACAGTATGAGCGCTCAATTTTTCCTCACTTGGAAACTTCTGTAGCTCAGACCAAATGGCGGACCTATCAAGACATAACTAGGGTAACACCCTGGGGTCAGCAGCACTTTCGTAACAATGTCCGCTTGGCCATGGTTATTGAAGCCTTGGGTTTGGGTCCCCGATACTACTACGTCATGAGATCAAGGCATCTTGGTTTTTCTGAGCGGGTCTTCTTACTGGCGTGTTTTCTTCCTCATAAGAAGATATGCCTTTACCCCGTTTTTGGCTTGCCTCTCAGAGGTCCTTTTGTTAGATCACCTCATACCACTGAGATAGGTGCGGCAATAACCAACAGAATTATTCCCATAGATGAGTTACCTTATACGTGCGCAGCTTGTGAGTGCTGCTTTTGTGATCATATGATGGACGGACTTATGGAAGTGTAAAGAGTTCTTCTATCTTTACTGTATATGTTCCAAGAATGAATAAAGTTTAAATCTTGTTCTTGTCTTGACCCTTACTCTCTTTGAGACTTTTTTATTTGGTGGTTAATCTTAATCAAATTTTTCTCTAAGTCTCATGTTCGTGCATCTTGCGAAATTATCCCAAGTTTGCGAGATGAGGACATCTCGCATTTTTCAAGTGGGAGAGAATGTAAGATTCCTCCCCAGCTTCTCAAAATGTCCAGCATCTTCCCCTGTAATCAATCCCCTCTTTAGAAATATAAAAGATCTTGTCTCTGCCTATTTTGACATAGAGAGAGAAAATATTCTAGAGAGAGAATATTCTGATTTTGAATATTTTTAGATAGAAAAATTTCTAAATATTATTAAAATGAATTCCCCTGAAACAGAAATTCAAAAAGAACTTTCCAATGTGCAATTGGAATTTATTAGAAATGGGTATAAAAGACCTGAGCCTAAGGGTCTAGATTTTCAGAAATTTTTGGATTATGGTCCAATTAAGGTTCCTATGGGCCAATAGCATCAATCCATGTGTAGGGAGGAAATAAATCTAATTTGTAAAAGAAGATACCCAAAAATGAGTAAATGCTCACATAAGATGAAGAGTTGAAAATGTACAAGGTTTATTAGTAAAAAACTGTGAGCAATATTAAAAATATGAGATATTTTGGGTATCCAAAAATGAGTAAATGCTCACACAAGATGAAGAGTTGAAAATGTACAAGGTTTATTAGTAAAAAACTATGAGCAATATTAAAAATATGAGATATTTTGGGTATCCAAAAATGAGTAAATACTCACACAAGATGAAGAGTTGAAAATGTACAAGGTTTATTAGTAATAAACTATGAGCAATATTAAAAATATGAGATATTTTGGGTATAATGATTCCATTTTGACATATATGTAAGGAAGGGGAATTCTTTAAAGGAGGTGCATATTTCACATGCTTGAATGAGTTTTAAACTAAAAAATAATGTGATATTTTTATCTCTCCTCTCTCTTGAACCAAACCAAATCAAAATGGAACCAAACCGAATCAAAAAGGAACCAAACTAGGTCCAAATCTAGTCCAAATTCAACCAAACTGAATTTAAAAAATTCTAGAATTCAGTTAGCTCTGGTTAGAGCTTCCCTCTCCTATAAATAGAACATGAGTCCTTTGAAAAAAGGAGAAGAATTTTACTATACTAGAGTTATGCTGAAATAATGCTAGTTTCTACTATTCTCTAAAATTCTCTCCAAATTGAAGAAATTGGAACTTCCCTCTTTCTTCAATCCCCATTGGTGGCTCCATCAACGTACTTAACCAATTGATTGGTTGGGAGCCTCTACCGTGAACAAAGAATCAAGCAATTTGTAAGGTAAATGGTGAATTTTGATCTTTTCTATAATTTCAATGCTTTTCTCTTCGCAACCCCTCTCAAGCTTGAGAAGCTTAATTGGAATGGTTTTTGAATGCTATTGAAGTTAATTGATGAATGGTAGTGAAGAGTTACATAATTTGATGAATGCTATTGAAGTTAATTGATTAATGATAGGCAAGAGTTACATAAATTTTCATTTATGTTTAATTCAAATGGTTTTTATGTAATTTCTCTCTCTCACTCAAGAAATGGTCATGCTCATGACCCATTCTCAATCCAAATGAAGCTTTTCATAAAGTTTTTCCTTAATCCAAGATTAATCTATGCTTGAGGCCAAATTAATGGCTTTTTTCTATGCTTTTAGTTTATGTATTTCATGAATATTGATGATTCAATCCATTAGGGATTAATGATCCAATTAGGGGTCATTGTAATTATTTCCTTAAAGATAAGCTTTATCCCTTAGAAAAATTGAGATTTATCAGTCATAGCAGCGGAGCTATGGCAAAATTTTTATAAAAATTACTCATAAAATAATTTCATTCAAAGCATAAAAAGAGGACTTCCTACCATATTCTAGGAATTATCATCCTAGATTAATTGAAAGATATTCATTGTAATCCTAGAGAAATTGATTTTTATATTATGCATAATTGAATTTCATGCATAGAGGTATGCATAAGAGATGAATATTTTATTATAAAAGAGTTACTTTTAGCTTAATTGAAATTCATGCATAGAGGTATGCATAAGAGATGAATATTTTATTATAAAAGTGTTACTTTTAGCATAATTGAATTTCATGCATAGAGGTATGCATAAGAGATGAATATTTTATTATAAAAGTATTACTTTTAGCATAATTGAATTTCATGCATAGAGGTATGCATAAGAGATGATTATTTTATTATAAAAGAGTTACTTTTAGCATAATTGAATTTCATGCATAGAGGTATGCATAAAAGATATGGGAAGTGATAAGATATGATAAGATGCATATGAGATGAGTTAGGATGTGATAAGATGAGTTAAAAAGTGATAGGATGTGTATGGGATGAGGTAAGAAGTGTATGTGATGGGATAAGATGTATATGGGTTGTGATAGGGTGAGAATATGGATGTGAATGTGGATGGGTATGTATGGATGTATGCATGTATATGTGGATGCATGAATGTGGATGTATGGATGTGAATGAGGATGTGGATGTGGATGCATGGATGTAAATGTGGATGTGTATGTATGGATGTATGCATGTAGATGTGGATGCATGAATGTGGATGTATGGATGTGAATGAGGATATAGATGTGGATGTATGGATGTGAATGTGCATGTAGATATGGATGTATAGATGTGAATGGGAATGTGGATGTGGATGTATGGATGGGAATGTGCATGTAGATATGGATGTATAGATGTGAATGAGAATGTGGATGTGGATGTATGTATGTATGTGGATGTGGATGTATGAATGAGGACGTGATAATGGATGTATGCATGTGGATGTGGATATGGATGTGTATGTATGAATGTGGATATGGGATGTGGATGTATAAATGAGGATGTGAAAATAGAGATAAGTATGTAGATGTGGATGTATGGATGTGAATGTGGATGTGGATGTGGATGTATGGATGTGGATATGGAAGTGAATATATGATATGTGATGTGAAGGAATCTAAAGTGAAGAGATGGAAAATGAGGTGATTGGATGAGTACACATATAAATCGAATGTGGAATAAGTAATGTGGATTAATGAGGGATAATGTGGAAAAATGAGAGTTAATATAGAAACTGTATTTGTAAACTGTTTGTAAATGATGTTTGTAAATGGCTGTTTTATGTCAAGAATGCTGGGGAAGCATTTTGACCGTCTTGTGATTAAGGTCATGGAGACCTAATTGATAAAGTTGCAACTGCTGACGGAGGAAGATATTGGAACAAGGAGTAAGAGTTGTTTTTCTGAAACCGGGCATGGATCTGGTTGATTGACCTTGCTGGTCTTCAATGGATGAGTCCATGGCTCTTTTTATGGATCTGTTGGTTGATCCTGCTGATCTTCAACGAGAGTCCATCTTGATTTTTATAAGTGATTATATTGCCGAGTATTATGGGCTAGGAACTATTGAAAAGGCCCCTGAGTGGACAAGTGGTGAGCGTTCTAGTTGCCAATGATGCCATAGATACTCTGATGAAGGAATGATGGGAAATTTGAGAATCAACCGGATAATTTGGAAGACTGTGATCAGTGGTACTATGGTTTCATTAAAGGATTGTTTTAAAGTTAGCTGATGCTAAGAAAAAGGCAATTTCATATTGGGTGTGTAAGTGGTGTGCCTAATTTTATGTTTGCATGAACTTCTGGCTAGGGGGCCTTGGAACTCTTTTCCTTGGTACCCCGGACAAAACCTAACCAAATTCCAAATTGGATCCCATCTTTACAGTGGTTGGGCGGTTGGCTAACCCATGGGATTGGATGGGGTTAGGCTGGACTGATGGATCCGTAAATCGAGACTCAATTTTTGTTATTACGATAGATAAAGTAAATCCCGGATAGTAATTGTTCTATGGATAGGAATCAACGGCTGTGCCTCTTGATGGGGAAAAAAGCGTTGATTCCAATGATCCAAGTGCAAGTTTCTTCCTTGATCCGAACGAGTACCTTTATAGGTGCAATCGGATCAGCTTGATCAGTAATGGTCTTGACTACGTTAGAGTAAAAAGTTATCCTGGTGGAATCGCCCGTGCTTTCCGGGTAAGGGAAGTTTTTCCGAGTCCGGTTTTGGAAAAACCGACGGATTAGTCTCTTGTCCGGATATCCGTGGACGAGGCCCCAAATGTGGGACCCCTGTCCCGCGCGAGAAGTGCTACTTCTGCTGCTAGTACCCCGAATCTGTTGCTCGGTGGGAACAGGGATCTCACAGTTGGTATCAGAGCGAATTGACTAATAAAGATCAACTGAGAAGCCAAAGATGTCAAAAATTTATCAAGAAGCACAAAAAGGTTGTAATTGTGTGATATAATTCATACAATTTGATATTCAAACTGAAAATTCATAAATTAGCAATTGGGTCTTCAATTGGAAGTACCGCAATTGTATGGAATCTCGGACTTGCTTGAGGCCTAAACATGATAGTATTTACCTTATAGTTCCAAGTACCATGACTACCCGTATATACCGAGGGTATAACTGCAGCTCTTTATCGGCAGTATATACGAGTAAATCTAAGACTTGAAATTATAAGCGTTAATGCTATCCAGATGATGATTTCGAATGTGGTTGATATGATTTTTAATTCTGTTTGAGAATTGATGAATTGATTTGGATGCTGATTGAAAAATGATGATTTCTGAAATTTAGTTGAAATATAATAACCTGAACGAAACCACAATGAGGGTGAATGGGACGAGTCCCTGTGATGATATTCATAACTGGAATGATGATAATGAATTCAGCAAATCACTATGAGATTAGTGGATTGTGCTGTCAGATTGCTATTGTTAACACTTGATCGGTATACCAAGTTAATCGATGACAAATTGAGAACTTACTTGACTGAAATTTCCGTGGAGGAATGTTTAGAAAGAAATTTGCGGTCTAATGGACCATTATCGCATTAAAAATATGAATATTATGATCCGAATGAATTATATTTAATGATGAGTTCTATATAAGGGATATTTATCCCAGTATTCTGTTGAGTTGACCAGAATATAAGGAACCCCAGAATAAATTGGATCTTAAGAAAAAGAGTTGTCCTCTACCTTGCGAGATGAGGACATCTCGCATTTTTAAGTGGGGTAGAATGTAAGATTCTCCTCCAGTCTTCGAGGTATACAGGAGTAAGAATATCCCTTTTTGATCTTATAATTATTCTCTCTCTAAAATAAAAGAAAGATTCTGTTTAAAAAAAGGAAGACCCTTTCCCTAGAATACTTCTCAGGAGTCACGCCTGTTTTAAGGATTCAGAACAATGAGTTCAGAAGTGAAAATTGGTGTTTTGGATACCAAGGTTTTGGTTTTCATTCGAGTACGGCCCAAAAGAAGTTCTTTATCTCTTGGGGAGTATAGGAAGTTATCCCCCAGATATTGTGAGCCTTATATTTGAATTCAATGAAAGTAGGTGACTTAGCCTACAAGCTTCTTTTACCTCCTCATCTCAAAGTTCTTAATGTATTTCATAGAAATATGTGCCAAACCCAAATCATGGAAAGACGGTAAAACTTCAGTGACAAGATACCGTTGGCTTCTAAGTTACGCTAGCTCCTTCCTTTATATAAGTCGTAACTTTTACCTGTCGCTCACAGTAATCTTACTTCCATCGATCTCCCTTCTTCTTAATCTCCTTCATGGCTTGGCAACAGGAATTAGTTTTATCCATGATGATTTCTCACCTTCAAGACGCAAGCGAGTCTGTGAAGAAAGATTTTATAGAACAGTATGAGCGCTCACTTTTTCCTCACTTGGAAACTTCTGTAGCTCAGACCAAATGGCGGACCTATCAAGACATAACTAGGGTAACACCCTGGGGTCAGCAGCACTTTCGTAACAATGTCCGCTTGGCCATGGTTATTGAAGCCTTGGGTTTGGGTCCCCGATACTACTACGTCATGAGATCAAGGCATCTTGGTTTTTCTGAGCGGGTCTTCTTACTAGCGTGTTTTCTTCCTCATCAGAAGATATACCTTTACCCCGTTTTTGGCTTGCCTCTCAGAGGTCCTTTTGTTAGATCACCTCATACCACTGAGATAGGTGCGGCAATAACCAACAGAATTATTCCCATAGATGAGTTACCTTATACGTGCGCAGCTTGTGAGTGCTGCTTTTGTGATCATATGATGGACGGACTTATGGAAGTGTAAAGAGTTCTTCTATCTTTACTGTATATGTTCCAAGAATGAATAAAGTTTAAATCTTGTTCTTGTCTTGACCCTTACTCTCTTTGAGACTTTTTTATTTGGTGGTTAATCTTAATTAAATTTTTCTCTAAGTCTCATGTTCGTGCATCTTGCGAAATTATCCCAGGTTTGCGAGATGAGGACATCTCGCATTTTTCAAGTGGGAGAGAATGTAAGATTCCTCCCCAGCTTCTCAAAATGTCCAGCATCTTCCCCTGTAATCAATCCCCTCTTTAGAAATATAAAAGATCTTGTCTCTGCCTATTTTGACATAGAGAGAGAAAATATTCTAGAGAGAGAATATTCTGATTTTGAATATTTTTAGATAGAAAAATTTCTAAATATTATTAAAATGAATTCCCCTAAAACAGAAATTCAAAAAGAACTTTCCAATGTGCAATTGGAATTTATTAGAAATGGGTATAAAAGACCTGAGCCTAAGGGTCTAGATTTTCAAAAAATTTTGGATTATGGTCCAATTAAGGTTCCTATGGGCCAATAGCATCAATCCATGTGTAGGGAGGAGATAAATCTAATTTGTAAAAGAAGATACCCAAAAATGAGTAAATGCTCACATAAGATGAAGAGTTGAAAATGTACAAGGTTTATTAGTAAAAAACTGTGAGCAATATTAAAAATATGAGATATTTTGGGTATCCAAAAATGAGTAAATGCTCACACAAGATGAAGAGTTGAAAATGTACAAGGTTTATTAGTAAAAAACTATGAGCAATATTAAAAATATGAGATATTTTGGGTATCCAAAAATGAGTAAATACTCACACAAGATGAAGAGTTGAAAATGTACAAGGTTTATTAGTAATAAGCTATGAGCAATATTAAAAATATGAGATATTTTGGGTATAATGATTCCATTTTGACATATATGTAAGGAAGGGGAATTCTTTAAAGGAGGTGCATATTTCACATGCTTGAATGAGTTTTAAACTCAAAAATAATGTGATATTTTTATCTCTCCTCTCTCTTGAACCAAACCAAATCAAAATGGAACCAAACCGAATCAAAAAGGAACCAAACTAGGTCCAAATCTAGTCCAAATTCAACCAAACTGAATTTGAAAAATTCTAGAATTCAGTTAGCTTTGGTTAGAGCTTCCCTCTTCTATAAATAGAACATGAGTCCTTTGAAAAAAGGAGAAGAATTTTACTATACTAGAGTTATGCTGAAATAATGCTAGTTTCTACTATTCTCTAAAATTCTCTCCAAATTGAAGAAATTGAAACTTCCCTCTTTCTTCAATCCCCATTGGTGGCTCCATCAACATACTTAACCAATTGATTGGTTGGGGACCTCTACCGTGAACAAAGAATCAAGCAATTTGTAAGGTAAATGGTGAATTTTGATCTTTTCTATAATTTCTCAATGCTTTTCTCTTCGCAACCCCTCTCAAGCTTGAGAAGCTTAATTGGAATGGTTTTTGAATGCTATTGAAGTTAATTGATGAATGGTAGGGAAGAGTTACATAATTTGATGAATGCTATTGAAGTTAATTGATTAATGATAGTTAAGAGTTACGTAAATTTTCATTTATGTTTAATTCAAATGGTTTTTATGTAATTTCTCTCTCTCACTCAAGAAATGGTCATGCTCATGACCCATTCTCAATCCAAATGAAGCTTTTCATAAAGTTTTTCCTTAATCCAAGATTAATCTATGCTTGAGGCCAAATTAATAGCTTTTTTCTATGCTTTTAGTTTATGTATTTCATGAATATTGATGATTCAATCCATTAGGGATTAATGATCCAATTAGGGATCATTGTAATTATTTCCTTAAAGATAAGCTTTATCCCTTAGAAAAATTGAGATTTATCAGTCATAGCAGCGGAGCTATGGCAAAATTTTTATAAAAATTACTCATAAAATAATTTCATTCAAAGCATAAAAAGAGGACTTCCTACCATATTCTAGGAATTATCATCCTAGATTAATTGAAAGATATTCATTGTAATCCTAGAGAAACTGATTTTTATATTATGCATAATTGAATTTCATGCATAGAGGTATGCATAAGAGATGAATATTTTATTATAAAAGAGTTACTTTTAGCTTAATTGAAATTCATGCATAGAGGTATGCATAAGAGATGAATATTTTATTATAAAAGTGTTACTTTTAGCATAATTGAATTTCATGCATAGAGGTATGCATAAGAGATGAATATTTTATTATAAAAGTATTACTTTTAGCATAATTGAATTTCATGCATAGAGGTATGCATAAGAGATGATTATTTTATTATAAAAGAGTTACTTTTAGCATAATTGAATTTCATGCATAGAGGTATGCATAAAAGATATGGGAAGTGATAAGATATGATAAGATGCATATGAGATGAGTTAGGATGTGATAAGATGAGTTAAGAAGTGATAGGATGTGTATGGGATGAGGTAAGAAGTGTATGTGATGGGATAAGATGTATATGGGTTGTGATAGGGTGAGAATATGGATGTGAATGTGGATGGGTATGTATGGATGTATGCATGTATATGTGGATGCATGAATGTGGATGTATGGATGTGAATGAGGATGTGGATGTGGATGCATGGATGTAAATGTGGATGTGTATGTATGGATGTATGCATGTAGATGTGGATGCATGAATGTGGATGTATGGATGTGAATGAGGATATAGATGTGGATGTATGGATGTGAATGTGCATGTAGATATGGATGTATAGATGTGAATGGGAATGTGGATGTGGATGTATGTGGATGTATGTGGATGTATGGATGGGAATGTGCATGTAGATATGGATGTATAGATGTGAATGGAAATGTGAATGTGGATGTATGTATGTATGTGGATGTGGATGTATGAATAAGGACGTGATAATGGATGTATGCATGTGGATGTGGATATGGATGTGTATGTATGAATGTGGATATGGGATGTGGATGTATAAATGAGGATGTGAAAATGGAGATAAGTATGTAGATGTGGATGTATGGATGTGAATGTGCATGTAGATATGGATGTATAGATGTGAATGGGAATGTGGATGTGGATGTATGTATGTATGTGGATGTGGATGTATGAATGAGGACGTGATAATGGATGTATGCATGTGGATGTGGATATGGATATGGATGTGTATGTATGAATGTGGATATGGGATGTGGATGTATAAATGAGGATGTGAAAATGGAGATAAGTATGTAGATGTGGATGTATGGATGTGAATGTGGATGTGGATGTGGATGTATGGATGTGGATATGGAAGTGAATATATGATATGTGATGTGAAGAAATCTAAAGTGAAGAGATGGAAAATGAGGTGATTGGATGAGTACACATATAAATGGAATGTGGAATAAGTAATGTGGATTAATGAGGGATAATGTGGAAAAATGAGAGTTAATATAGAAACTGTATTTGTAAACTGTTTGTAAATGCTGTTTGTAAATGGCTGTTTTATGTCAAGAATGATGGGGAAGCATTTTGACCGTCTTGTGATTAAGGTCATGGAGACCTAATTGATAAAGTTGCAACTGCTGACGGAGAGTCAATGGAGGACATCTCGCGTAGCAAAGTCGGCCGAGGTCTTGACCAGCCTCGGTTCGATTAAAATGGTGAGCTTCCGGTACGGTGGATGAGGGACCAAGGAAGTGGCCTATGAGTGAAGCGCTAGGTCACCTGCGAAGGATCCTAGAGGGGCTGACCATACGGTGCTCGGGCTCTGGGTCGCCTAGGATACCCACGCGTGCGTCGAGGAAGATATTGGAACAAGGAGTAAGAGTTGCTTTTCTGAAACCGGGCATGGATCTGGTTGATTGACCTTGCTGGTCTTCAATGGATGAGTCCATGGCTCTTTTTATGGATCTGTTGGTTGATCTTGCTGATCTTCAACGAGAGTCCATCTTGATTTTTATAAGTGATTATATTGCCGAGTATTATGGGCTAGGAACTATTGAAAAGGCCCCTGAGTGGACAGGTGGTGAGCGTTCTAGTTGCCAATGCTGCCATAGATACTCTGATGAAGGAATGATGGGAAATTTGAGAATCAACCGGATAATTTGGAAGACTGTGATCAGTGGTACTATGGTTTCATTAAAGGATTGTTTTAAAGTTAGCTGATGCTAAGAAAAAGGCAATTTCATATTGGGTGTGTAAGTGGTGTGCCTAATTTTATGTTTGCATGAACTTCTGGCTAGGGGGCCTTGGAACTCTTTTCCTTGGTACCCCGGACAAAACCTAACCAAATTCCAAATTGGATCCCATCTTTACAGTGGTTGGGCGGTTGGCTAACCCATGGGATCGGATGGGGTTAGGCTGGACTGATGGATCCGTAAATCGAGACTCAATTTTTGTTATTACGATAGATAAAGTAAATCCCGGATAGTAATTGTTCTATGGATAGGAATCAACGGCTGTGCCTCTTGATGGGGAAAAAAGCGTTGATTCCAATGATCCAAGTGCAAGTTTCTTCCTTGATCCGAACGAGTACCTTTATAGGTGCAATCGGATCAGCTTGATCAGTAATGGTCTTGACTACGTTAGAGTAAAAAGTTATCCTGCTGGAATCGCCCGTGCTTTCCGGGTAAGGGAAGTTTTTGCGAGTCCGGTTTTGGAAAAACCGACGGATTAGTCTCTTGTCCGGATATCCGTGGACGAGGCCCCGCGAATGTGGGACCCCTGTCCCGCGCGAGAAGTGCTACTTCTGCTGCTAGTACCCCGAATCTGTTGCTCGGTGGGAACAGGGATCTCACAGTTGGTATCAGAGCGAATTGACTAATAAAGATCAACTGAGAAGCCAAAGATGTCAAAAATTTATCAAGAAGCACAAAAAGGTTGTAAGTGTGTGATATATTTCATACAATTTGATATTCAAACTGAAAATTCATAAATTAGCAATTGGGTCTTCAATTGGAAGTACCGCAATTGTATGGAATCTCGGACTTGCTTGAGGCCTAAACATGATAGTATTTACCTTATAGTTCCAAGTACCATGACTACCCGTATATACCGAGGGTATAACTGCAGCTCTTTACCGACAGTATATACGAGTAAATCTAAGACTTGAAATTATAAGCGTTAATGCTATCCAGATGATGATTTCGAATGTGGTTGATATGATTTTTAATTCTGTTTGAGAATTGATGAATTGATTTGGATGCTGATTGAAAAATGATGATTTCTGAAATTTAGTTGAAATATAATAACCTGAACGAAACCACAATGAGGGTGAATGGGACGAGTCCCTGTGATGATATTCATAACTGGAATGATGATAATGAATTCAGCAAATCACTATGAGATTAGTGGATTGTGCTGTCAGATTGCTATTGTTAACACTTGATCGGTATACCAAGTTAATCGATGACAAATTGAGAACTTACTTGACTGAAATTTCCGTGGAGGAATGTTTAGAAAGAAATTTGCGGTCTAATGGACCATTATCGCGTTAAAAATATGAATATTATGATCCGAATGAATTATATTTAATGATGAGTTCTATATAAGGGATATTTATCCCAGTATTCTGTTGAGTTGACCAGAATATAAGGAACCCCAGAATAAATTGGATCTTAAGAAAAAGAGTTGTCCTCTACCTTGCGAGATGAGGACATCTCGCATTTTTAAGTGGGGTAGAATGTAAGATTCTCCTCCAGCCTTCAAGGTATACAGGAGTAAGAATATCCCTTTTTGATCTTATAATTATTCTCTCTCTAAAATAAAAGAAAGATTCTGTTTAAAAAAAGGAAGACCCTTTCCCTAGAATACTTCTCAGGAGTCACGCTTGTTTTAAGGATTCAGAACAATGAGTTCAGAAGTGAAAATCGATGTTTTGGATACCAAGGTTTTGGTTTTCATTCGAGTACGGCCCAAAAGAAGTTCTTTATCTCTTGGGGAGTATAGGAAGTTATCCCCCAGATATTGTGAGCCTTATATTTGAATTCAATGAAAGTAGGTGACTTAGCCTACAAGCTTCTTTTACCTCCTCATCTCAAAGTTCTTAATGTATTTCATAGAAATATGTGCCAAACCCAAATCATGGAAAGACGGTAAAACTTCAGTGACAAGATACCGTTGGCTTCTAAGTTACGCTAGCTCCTTCCTTTATATAAGTCGTAACTTTTACCTGTCGCTCACAGTAATCTACTTCCATCGATCTCCCTTCTTCTTAATCTCCTTCATGGCCTGGCAACAGGAATTAGTTTTATCCATGATGATTTCTCACCTTCAAGACGCAAGCGAGTCTGTGAAGAAAGATTTTATAGAACAGTATGAGCGCTCACTTTTTCCTCACTTGGAAACTTCTGTAGCTCAGACCAAATAGCGGACCTATCAAGACATAACTAGGGTAACACCCTGGGGTCAGCAGCACTTTCGTAACAATGTCCGCTTGGCCATGGTTATTGAAGCCTTGGGTTTGGGTCCCCGATACTACTACGTCATGAGATCAAGGCATCTTGGTTTTTCTGAGCGGGTCTTCTTACTGGCGTGTTTTCTTCCTCATCAGAAGATATGCCTTTACCCCGTTTTTGGCTTGCCTCTCAGAGGTCCTTTTGTTAGATCACCTCATACCACTGAGATAGGTGCAGCAATAACCAACAGAATTATTCCCATAGATGAGTTACCTTATACGTGCGCAGCTTGTGAGTGCTGCTTTTGTGATCATATGATGGATGGACTTATGGAAGTGTAAAGAGTTCTTCTATCTTTACTGTATATGTTCCAAGAATGAATAAATTTTAAATCTTGTTCTTGTCTTGACCCTTACTCTCTTTGAGACTTTTTTATTTGGTAGTTAATCTTAATTAAATTTTTCTCTAAGTCTCATGTTCGTGCATCTTGCGAAATTATCCCAAGTTTGCGAGATGAGGACATCTCGCATTTTTCAAGTGGGAGAGAATGTAAGATTCCTCCCCAGCTTCTCAAAATGTCCAGCATCTTCCCCTGTAATCAATCCCCTCTTTAGAAATATAAAAGATCTTGTCTCTGCCTATTTTGACATAGAGAGAGAAAATATTCTAGAGAGAGAATATTCCGATTTTGAATATTTTTAGATAGAAAAATTTCTAAATATTATTAAAATGAATTCCCCTGAAACAAAAATTCAGAAAGAACTTTTCAATGTGCAATTGGAATTTATTAGAAATGGGTATAAAAGACCTGAGCCTAAGGGTCTAGATTTTCAGAAATTTTTGGATTATGGTCCAATTAAGGTTCTTATGGGCCAATAGCATCAATCCATGTGTAGGGAGGAAATAAATCTAATTTGTAAAAGAAGATACCCAAAAATGAGTAAATGCTCACATAAGATGAAGAGTTGAAAATGTACAAGGTTTATTAGTAAAAAACTGTGAGCAATATTAAAAATATGAGATATTTTGGGTATCCAAAAATGAGTAAATGCTCACACAAGATGAAGAGTTGAAAATGTACAAGGTTTATTAGTAAAAAACTATGAGCAATATTAAAAATATGAGATATTTTGGGTATCCAAAAATGAGTAAATACTCACACAAGATGAAGAGTTGAAAATGTACAAGGTTTATTAGTAATAAACTATGAGCAATATTAAAAATATGAGATATTTTGGGTATAATGATTCCATTTTGACATATATGTAAGGAAGGGAAATTCTTTAAAGGAGGTGCATATTTCACATGCTTGAATGAGTTTTAAACTAAAAAATAATGTGATATTTTTATCTCTCCTCTCTCTTGAACCAAACCAAATCAAAATGGAACCAAACCGAATCAAAAAGGAACCAAACTAGGTCCAAATCTAGTCCAAATTCAACCAAACTGAATTTAAAAAATTCTAGAATTCAGTTAGCTCTGGTTAGAGCTTCCCTCTCCTATAAATAGAACATGAGTCCTTTGAAAAAAGAAGAAGAATTTTACTATACTAGAGTTATGCTGAAATAATGCTAGGTTCTACTATTCTCTAAAATTCTCTCCAAATTGAAGAAATTGGAACTTCCCTCTTTCTTCAATCCCCATTGGTGGCTCCATCAACATACTTAACCAATTGATTGGTTGGGGACCTCTACCGTGAACAAAGAATCAAGCAATTTGTAAGGTAAATGGTGAATTTTGATCTTTTCTATAATTTCAATGCTTTTCTCTTCGCAACCCCTCTCAAGCTTGAGAAGCTTAATTGGAATGGTTTTTGAATGCTATTGAAGTTAATTGATGAATGGTAGTGAAGAGTTACATAATTTGATGAATGCTATTGAAGTTAATTGATTAATGATAGTTAAGAGTTATATAAATTTTCATTTATGTTTAATTCAAATGGTTTTTATGTAATTTATCTCTCACTCAAGAAATGGTCATGCTCATGACCCATTCTCAATCCAAATGAAGCTTTTCATAAAGTTTTTCCTTAATCCAAGATTAATCTATGCTTGAGGCCAAATTAATGGCTTTTTTCTATGCTTTTAGTTTATGTATTTCATGAATATTGATGATTCAATCCATTAGGGATTAATGATCCAATTAGGGGTCATTGTAATTATTTCCTTAAAGATAAGCTTTATCCCTTAGAAAAATTGAGATTTATCAGTCATAGCAGCGGAGCTATGGCAAAATTTTTATAAAAATTACTCATAAAATAATTTCATTCAAAGCATAAAAAGAGGACTTCCTACCATATTCTAGGAATTATCATCCTAGATTAATTGAAAGATATTCATTGTAATCCTAGAGAAATTGATTTTTATATTATGCATAATTGAATTTCATGCATAGAGGTATGCATAAGAGATGAATATTTTATTATAAAAGAGTTACTTTTAGCTTAATTGAAATTCATGCATAGAGGTATGCATAAGAGATGAATATTTTATTATAAAAGTGTTACTTTTAGCATGATTGAATTTCATGCATAGAGGTATGCATAAGAGATGAATATTTTATTATAAAAGTATTACTTTTAGCATAATTGAATTTCATGCATAGAGGTATGCATAAGAGATGATTATTTTATTATAAAAGAGTTACTTTTATCATAATTAAATTTCATGCATAGAGGTATGCATAAAAGATATGGGAAGTGATAAGATATGATAAGATGCATATGAGATGAGTTAGGATGTGATAAGATGAGTTAAGAAGTGATAGGATGTGTATGGGATGAGGTAAGAAGTGTATGTGATGGGATAAGATGTATATGGGTTGTGATAGGGTGAGAATATGGATGTGAATGTGGATGGGTATGTATGGATGTATGCATGTATATGTGGATGCATGAATGTGGATGTATGGATGTGAATGAGGATGTGGATGTGGATGCATGGATGTAAATGTGGATGTGTATGTATGGATGTATGCATGTAGATGTGGATGCATGAATGTGGATGTATGGATGTGAATGAGGATATAGATGTGGATGTATGGATGTGAATGTGCATGTAGATATGGATGTATAGATGTGAATGGGAATGTGGATGTGGATGTATGTGGATGTATGTGGATGTATGGATGGGAATGTGCATGTAGATATGGATGTATAGATGTGAATGGGAATGTGGATGTGGATGTATGTATGTATGTGGATGTGGATGTATGAATGAGGACGTGATAATGGATGTATGCATGTGGATGTGGATATGGATGTGTATGTATGAATGTGGATATGGGATGTGGATGTATAAATGAGGATGTGAAAATGGAGATAAGTATGTAGATGTGGATGTATGGATGTGAATGTGGATGTGGATGTGGATGTATGGATGTGGATATGGAAGTGAATATATGATATGTGATGTGAAGGAATCTAAAGTGAAGAGATGGAAAATGAGGTGATTGGATGAGTACACATATAAATGGAATGTGGAATAAGTAATGTGGATTAATGAGTGATAATGTGGAAAAATGAGAGTTAATATAGAAACTGTATTTGTAAACTGTTTGTAAATGCTGTTTGTAAATGGCTGTTTTATGTCAAGAATGATGGGGAAGCATTTTGACCGTCTTGTGATTAAGGTCATGGAGACCTAATTGATAAAGTTGCAACTGCTGACGGAGAGTCAATGGAGGACATCTCGCGTAGCAAAGTCGGCCGAGGTCTTGACCAGCCTCGGTTCGATTAAAATGGTGAGCTTCCGGTACGGTGGATGAGGGACCAAGGAAGTGGCCTATGAGTGAAGCGCTTCCTGCGAAGGATCCTAGAGGGTGCTGACCATACGGTGCTCGGGCTCTGGGTCGCCTAGGATACCCACGCGTGCGTCGAGAAAGATATTGGAACAAGGAGTAAGAGTTGTTTTTCTGAAACCGGGCATGGATCTGGTTGATTGACCTTGCTGGTCTTCAATGGATGAGTCCATGGCTCTTTTTATGGATCTGTTGGTTGATCTTGCTGATCTTCAACGAGAGTCCATCTTGATTTTTATAAGTGATTATATTGCCGAGTATTATGGGCTAGGAACTATTGAAAAGGCCCCTGAGTGGACAGGTGGTGAGCGTTCTAGTTGCCAATGATGCCATAGATACTCTGATGAAGGAATGATGGGAAATTTGAGAATCAACCAGATAATTTGGAAGATTGTGACTAGTGGTACTATGGTTTCATTAAAGGATTGTTTTAAAGTTAGCTGATGCTAAGAAAAAGGCAATTTCATATTGGGTGTGTAAGTGGTGTGCCTAATTTTATGTTTGCATGAACTTCCAGCTAGGGGGCCTTGGAACTCTTTTCCTTGGTACCCGGGACAAAACCTAACCAAATTCCAAATTGGATCCCATCACTACAGTGGTTGGGCGGTTGGCTAACCCATGGGATCGGATGGGGTTAGGCTGGACTGATGGGTCCGTAAATCGAGACTCAATTTTTGTTATTACGATAGATAAAGTAAATCCCGGATAGTAATTGTTCTATGGATAGGAATCAACGGCTGTGCCTCTTGATGGGAAAAAAAGCGTTGATTCCAATGATCCAAGTGCAAGTTTCTTCCTTGATCCGAACGAGTACCTTTATAGGTGCAATCGGATCAGCTTGATCAGTAATGGTCTTGACTACGTTAGAGTAAAAAGTTATCCTGATGGAATCGCCCGTGCTTTCCGGGTAAGGAAAGTTTTTCCGAGTTCGGTTTTGGAAAAACCGACGGATTAGTCTCTTGTCCGGATATCCGTGGGGACGAGGCCCCGAATGTGGGACCCCTGTCCCGCGCGAGAAGTGCTACTTCTGCTGCTAGTACCCCGAATCTGTTGCTCGGTGGGAACAGGGATCTCACAGTTGGTATCAGAGCGAATTGACTAATAAAGATCAACTGAGAAGCCAAAGATGTTAAAAATTTATCAAGAAGCACAAAAGGTTGTAATTGTGTGATATAATTCATACAATTTGATATTCAAACTGAAAATTCATAAATTAGCAATTGGGTCTTCAATTGGAAGTACCGCAATTGTATGGAATCTCGGACTTGCTTGAGGCCTAAACATGATAGTATTTACCTTATAGTTCCAAGTACCATGACTACCCGTATATACCGAGGGTATAACTGCAGCTCTTTACCGACAGTATATACGAGTAAATCTAAGACTTGAAATTATAAGCGTTAATGCTATCCAGATGATGATTTCGAATGTGGTTGATATGATTTTTAATTCTGTTTGAGAATTGATGAATTGATTTGGATGCTGATTGAAAAATGATGATTTCTGAAATTTAGTTGAAATATAATAACCTGAACGAAACCACAATGAGGGTGAATGGGACGAGTCCCTGTGATGATATTCATAACTGGAATGATGATAATGAATTCAGCAAATCACTATGAGATTAGTGGATTGTGCTGTCAGATTGCTATTGTTAACACTTGATCGGTATACCAAGTTAAGGGATGACAAATTGAGAACTTACTTGACTGAAATTTCTGTGGAGGAATGTTCAGAAAGAAATTTGCGGTCTAATGGACCATTATCGCGTTAAAAATATGAATGTTATGATCCGAATGAATTATATTTAATGATGAGTTCTATATAAGGGATATTTATCCCAGTATTCTGTTGAGTTGACCAGAATATAAGGAACCCCAGAATAAATTGGATCTTAAGAAAAAGAGTTATGCGAGATGAGGACATCTCGCATTTTTAAGTGGGGTAGAATGTAAGATTCTCCTCCAGCCTTCGAGGTATACAGGAGTAAGAATATCCCTTTTTGATCTTATAATTATTCTCTCTCTAAAATAAAAGAAAGATTCTGTTTAAGAAAAGGAAGACCCTTTCCCTAGAATACTTCTCAGGAGTCACGCCTATTTTAAGGATTCAGAACAATGAGTTCTGAAGTGAAAATCGGTGTTTTGGATACCAAGGTTTTGGTTTTCATTCGAGTACGGCCCAAAAGAAGTTCTTTATCTCTTGGGGAGTATAGGAAGTTATCCCCCAGATATTGTGAGCCTTATATTTGAATTCAATGAAAGTAGGTGACTTAGCCTACAAGCTTCTTTTACCTCCTCATCTCAAAGTTCTTAATGTATTTCATAGAAATATGTGCTAAATCCAAATCATGGAAAGACGGTAAAACTTCAGTGACAAGATACCGTTGGCTTCTAAGTTACGCTAGCTCCTTCCTTTATATAAGTCGTAACTTTTACCTGTCGCTCAAAGTAATCTTACTTCCATCGATCTCCCTTCTTCTTAATCTCCTTCATGGCTTGGCAACAGGAATTAGTTTTATCCATGATGATTTCTCACCTTCAAGACGCAAGCGAGTCTGTGAAGAAAGATTTTATAGAACAGTATGAGCGCTCAATTTTTCCTCACTTGGAAACTTCTGTAGCTCAAACCAAATGGCGGACCTATCAAGACATAACTAGGGAACACCCTGGGGTCAACAGCACTTTCGTAACAATGTCCGCTTGGCCATGGTTATTGAAGCCTTGGGTTTGGGTCCCCGATACTACTACGTCATGAGATCAAGGCATCTTGGTTTTTCTGAGCGGGTCTTCTTACTGGCGTGTTTTCTTCCTCATCAGAAGATATACCTTTACCCCGTTTTTGGCTTGCCTCTCAGAGGTCCTTTTGTTAGATCACCTCATACCACTGAGATAGGTGCGGCAATAACCAACAGAATTATTCTCATAGATGAGTTACCTTATACGTGCGCAGCTTGTGAGTGCTGCTTTTGTGATCATATGATGGACGGACTTATGGAAGTGTAAAGAGTTCTTCTATCTTTACTGTATATGTTCCAAGAATGAATAAAGTTTAAATCTTGTTCTTGTCTTGACCCTTACTCTCTTTGAGACTTTTTTATTTGGTGGTTAATCTTAATTAAATTTTTCTCTAAGTCTCATGTTCGTGCATCTTGCGAAATTATCCCAAGTTTGCGAGATGAGGACATCTCGCATTTTTCAAGTGGGAGAGAATGTAAGATTCCTCCCCAGCTTCTCAAAATGTCTAGCATCTTCCCCTGTAATCAATCCCCTCTTTAGAAATATAAAAGATCTTGTCTCTGCCTATTTTGACATAGAGAGAGAAAATATTCTAGAGAGAGAATATTCTGATTTTGAATATTTTTAGATAGAAAAATTTCTAAATATTATTAAAATGAATTCCCCTGAAACAAAAATTCAAAAAGAACTTTCCAATGTGCAATTGAAATTTATTAGAAATGGGTATAAAAGACCTGAGCCTAAGGGTCTAGATTTTCAGAAATTTTTGGATTATGGTCCAATTAAGGTTCCTATGGACCAATAGCATCAATCCATGTGTAGGGAGGAGATAAATCCAATTTGTAAAAGAAGATACCCAAAAATGAGTAAATGCTCACATAAGATGAAGAGTTGAAAATGTACAAGGTTTATTAATAAAAAACTGTGAGCAATATTAAAAATATGAGATATTTTGGGTATCCAAAAATGAGTAAATGCTCACACAAGATGAAGAGTTGAAAATGTACAAGGTTTATTAGTAAAAAACTATGAGCAATAATAAAAATATGAGATATTTTGGGTATCCAAAAATGAGTAAATACTCACACAAGATGAAGAGTTGAAAATGTACAAGGTTTATTAGTAATAAACTATGAGCAATATTAAAAATATGAGATATTTTGGGTATAATGATTCCATTTTGACATATATGTAAGGAAGGGGAATTCTTTAAAGGAGGTGCATATTTCACATGCTTGAATGAGTTTTAAACTCAAAAATAATGTGATATTTTTATCTCTCCTCTCTCTTGAACCAAACCAAATCAAAATGGAACCAAACCGAATCAAAAAGGAACCAAACTAGGTCCAAATCTAGTCCAAATTCAACCAAACTGAATTTGAAAAATTCTAGAATTCAGTTAGCTTTGGTTAGAGCTTCCCTCTCCTATAAATAGAACATGAGTCCTTTGAAAAAAGGAGAAGAATTTTACTATACTAGAGTTATGCTGAAATAATGCTAGTTTCTACTATTCTCTAAAATTCTCTCCAAATTGAAGAAATTGGAACTTCCCTCTTTCTTCAATCCCCATTGGTGGCTCCATCAACGTACTCAACCAATTGATTGGTTGGGGACCTCTACCGTGAACAAAGAATCAAGCAATTTGTAAGGTAAATGGTGAATTTTGATCTTTTCTATAATTTCTCAATGCTTTTCTCTTCGCAACCCCTCTCAAGCTTGAGAAGCTTAATTGGAATGGTTTTTGAATGCTATTGAAGTTAATTGATGAATGGTAGTGAAGAGTTACATAATTTGATGAATGCTATTGAAGTTAATTGATTAATGATAGTTAAGAGTTACATAAATTTTCATTTATGTTTAATTCAAATGGTTTTTATGTAATTTCTCTCTCTCACTCAAGAAATGGTCATGCTCATGACCCATTCTCAATCCAAATGAAGCTTTTCATAAAGTTTTTCTTTAATCCAAGATTAATCTATGCTTGAGGCCAAATTAATGACTTTTTTCTATGCTTTTAGTTTATGTATTTCATGAATATTGATGATTCAATCCATTAAGGATTAATGATCCAATTAGGGATCATTGTAATTATTTCCTTAAAGATAAGCTTTATCCCTTAGAAAAATTGAGATTTATCAGTCATAGCAACGGAGCTATGACAAAATTTTTATAAAAATTACTCATAAAATAATTTCATTCAAAGCATAAAAAGAGGACTTCCTACCATATTCTAGGAATTATCATCCTAGATTAATTGAAAGATATTCACTGTAATCCTAGAGAAATTGATTTTTATATTATGCATAATTGAATTTCATGCATAGAGGTATGCATAAGAGATGAATATTTTATTATAAAAGAGTTACTTTTAGCTTAATTGAAATTCATGCATAGAGGTATGCATAAGAGATGAATATTTTATTATAAAAGTGTTACTTTTAGCATAATTGAATTTCATGCATAGAGGTATGCATAAGAGATGAATATTTTATTATAAAAGTATTACTTTTAGCATAATTGAATTTCATGCATAGAGGTATGCATAAGAGATGATTATTTTATTATAAAAGAGTTACTTTTAGCATAATTGAATTTCATGCATAGAGGTATGCATAAAAGATATGAAAAGTGATAAGATATGATAAGATGCATATGAGATGAGTTAGGATGTGATAAGATGAGTTAAGAAGTGATAGGATGTGTATGGGATGAGGTAAGAAGTGTATGTGATGGGATAAGATGTATATGGGTTGTGATAGGGTGAGAATATGGATGTGAATGTGGATGGGTATGTATGGATGTATGCATGTATATGTGGATGCATGAATGTGGATGTATGGATGTGAATGAGGATGTGGATGTGGATGCATGGATGTAAATGTGGATGTGTATGTATGGATGTATGCATGTAGATGTGGATGCATGAATGTGGATGTATGGATGTGAATGAGGATATAGATGTGGATGTATGGATGTGAATGTGCATGTAGATATGGATGTATAGATGTGAATGGGAATGTGGATGTATGTGGATGTATGTGGATGTATGGATGGGAATGTGCATGTAGATATGGATGTATAGATGTGAATGGGAATGTGGATGTGGATGTATGTATGTATGTGGATGTGGATGTATGAATGAGGACGTGATAATGGATGTATGCATGTGGATGTGGATGTATGAATGTGGATATGGGATGTGGATGTATAAATGAGGATGTGAAAATGGAGATAAGTATGTAGATGTGGATGTATGGATGTGAATGTGGATGTGGATGTGGATATGGAAGTGAATATATGATATGTGATGTGAAGGAATCTAAAGTGAAGAGATGGAAAATGAGGTGATTGGATGAGTACACATATAAATGGAATGTGGAATAAGTAATGTGGATTAATGAGGGATAATGTGGAAAAATGAGAGTTAATATAGAAACTGTATTTGTAAACTGTTTGTAAATGGCTGTTTTATGTCAAGAATTCTGGGAAAGCATTTTGACCGTCTTGTGATTAAGGTCATGGAGACCTAATTGATAAAGTTGCAACTGCTGACGGAGAGTCAATGGAGGACATCTCGCGTAGCAAAGTCGGCCGAGGTCTTGACCAGCCTCGGTTCGATTAAAATGGTGAGCTTCCGATACGGTGGATGAGGGACCAAGGAAGTGGCCTATGAGTGAAGCGCTAGGTCACCTGCGAAGGATCCTAGAGGGTGCTGACCATACGGTGCTCGGGCTCTGGGTCGCCTAGGATACCCACGCGTGCGTCGAGGAAGATATTGGAACAAGGAGTAAGAGTTGTTTTTCTGAAACCGGGCATGGATCTGGTTGATTGACCTTGTTGGTCTTCAATGGATGAGTCCATGGCTCTTTTTATAGATCTGTTGGTTGATCTTGCTGATCTTCAACGAGAGTCCATCTTGATTTTTATAAGTGATTATATTGCCGAGTATTATGGGCTAGGAACTATTGAAAAGGCCCCTGAGTGGACAGGTGGTGAGCGTTCTAGTTGCCAATGATGCCATAGATACTCTGATGAAGGAATGATGGGAAATTTGAGAATCAACCGGATAATTTGGAAGATTGTGACTAGTGGTACTATGGTTTCATTAAAGGATTGTTTTAAAGTTAGCTGATGCTAAGAAAAAGGCAATTTCATATTGGGTGTGTAAGTGGTGTGCCTAATTTTATGTTTGCATGAACTTCCGGCTAGGGGACCTTGGAACTCTTTTTCTTGGTACCCGGGACAAAACCTAACCAAATTCCAAATTGGATCCCATCACTACAGTGGTTGGGCGGTTGGCTAACCCATGGGATCGGATGGGGTTAGGCTGGACTGATGGATCCGTAAATCGAGACTCAATTTTTGTTATTACGATAGATAAAGTAAATCCCAATTTTGGGCTCATATTCAAGGAAGAGAATGTAGGAGATGATTGAGGAGAAGTATGACTTCAACAATGATGTATTTTTTATGCTTGTATTCAACGTATATAGAGGCACTATCTATAATGAAGAAATATACTTGATTTCTCCTTAATGGACTCGTGTGTAATTAGGATGTGACTTGTCTTCTCTTAATCCCTTTTTAATCATCACTAATCATGTATCTAATCTAGCTTACGTGCTACCTTGATCCATCATAGCTTTAGCCTTTGCTCTTGCTCAAGCTCTAAACCATGAGCTCCAACATGTATGGCTCAGATACCTTTTGAGAGATCTTGGTGTTGGACATTAGTCTCCCACCTCCATCTTCACTGACAGCGCGAGTGTATTGGCCTTTTGCGAAGGAACCCACTGTTTCATGCTTGCACAAAGCACATTGAGATACATTATCATTAAGTCAAGAAGAGGCTCAGTGCAGGAGAGATTAGCCAAGCTTACGCCTCCACACACAACAATGTGGTAGATATGTTCACAAAGGCTCTCTTACAATAGAACATTTGGGAATCGATCAACCGCATGGTCACTTTACATGTTCACATCATCATTACACGGAGGATTTGTAACCATTTATATGGTAATAATGTGTCGACGCAGGTTAACAATGGACTGGAGCACTTTTTCCCTCCTTCGGAGGTTTTTTTCTCCAAAAGTGTGTACATTCTTATAAGTGTATATAAGTGACCTTATCATGTCACTTCACTTATACTTCACTCATCCTCATGAATCTACTTTGAGTGTTGTGTTTCTGTCTCTCTCCTTGCTTGTTGCATTTGTGTGTGTTGCTACCTTCGTCTCCACTCCAACGTAAACTCTCTTTTTATAGGAAAAACATGTCAAGTTGGATTCAGATCGGCCAACCCTTAATCTCAAAAATCCTTCCAAATGCTCTAATATTGTGCCTAAAGGGTGTCCCATCCATGCATGCCTTTGTTTGGGCATTTTTGGGCACCTACAGGGCTGCTAAATTGGCCCCAAATCAGCCCCAAACCTGGCTGTCCAAACACAACCCACAAAACTTGTCCGCCACCTACTTGCAGGTGCATCGCACATGTATCAAAGAACATCCACTGTGGGCCTTGTACTCTATCTAGCTGTATGTTTATCTCATCGCTTTGATGATGGGCTCTACCTTTTCAGTGAATACACTTCTTGTGTTGTTAACCTCAATCCAGATCTATTCACTAGTGTTTCCTGCTTGCTCTCTAGCTCTCATTTCTATAATTTTCTTTGAATCTTCCCACATACAATTGGCTGCATATATGCTTGCCATCTGGACATATCCTGCAGCATTCCCCTTATCACTTCTAACAAGGAAGTCGAAAGCTCGCCTGCCTAACTCCATACTTTTATATCTGGCACAAGAGCTAAGCAAAGCCAGCCAAACAACTGAATCAGGTATTGATGGCATGGTAAGTACTAAATCTTCTGCTTCATCTAATAGCCCTGACCGCCCAAGAAGGTCAATCATGCAAACTAAGTGTTGACGTGTGGGCATGAGGCGATAATCTTCAATCATAGATTTGAAATACTGTTGGCCCTCCTTGACCAGACCTGCATGACTGCATGCTGAAAGTAAGCTGACGAAAGTCACAGCATCTGGCTTAACACCATTACTTTGCATACCCTCAAAATACCATTGGGCTATCTTGCAGTGCCCATGCTGAGCAAAAGCTGTAACCATTGCAGACCATGCCACAACATCTCGCTCCGGCATCTTATTAAACACTTTCTCGGCATCCTCTAGGCTTCCGCACTTACCATACATGTCGATAAGGGCAATGCCAATATATAGGTCTGTATCAAGTCTCTGTTTCGATAATTCAACATGAATCAATTTGCCTTGATTGAGGGCTGCTATGCTAGCACAGGCCTTAAGAGCACATGCAAACGCAACACCATTAGGCTCTATTCCCTCCTGCTGCATTTTCTCAAACAACTGAAGGGCTTCCTCACCATGTCCACGCTCAGCATATCCTGCTATCATTGCTGACCAGCACACAAGATTACATTTTGAAAGTCTCTCAAAAACCCTACGTGCATCATCCAAGCTACCGAATTTCGCATGCATGTCAACCAAGGTGCTTCCAATAAACATGTCTGATTCAAGGCCATATGCTATAACTTCAGAATGGATGACCATGCCTTTATTCAAGTCTGATATATCTGCACATGCTTTGAGTACGCAAGCAAGTGTGAAATCATCTGGAATAACACCGTCCAACTGCATATTTTCAAAAAGCATGAGGGCCTGCTTACCCTGCCCATGCTCGACCTGCCCTCCAATGATGGCATTCCATGACACAACATCTCTCATCGGTAACTTGTAAAAGACTTTCCAAGCACTCTCAAGGTTTCCACATTTAGCATACATACTAATTAGAGTATTACCAATATATATGTCCTGCTCAAGCCCACCCATAATGATATCACCATGGAGCAGCCTGCCCTTATCTAATGCTGCAGTGCTGGCACATGCTTTAAGAGTGCAAACAAAAGTGATATCGTTTGGCTCCATGCCTTCCAGTTTCATCTCATCAAACAGCTCTAGGGCACACTTTCCATGGCCTAGCTCAGCATATCCTGCAATCATGGTTGACCATGACACCACATCCCTTTCCGGCAATTTGTCAAAGACTTTCCTCGCCTCCTCTAGGCTTCCACACTTGCAATACATGTCAATCAAGCTGCTTCCGACAAACAGATCCAACTCAAGCCCACATTTTTTGATATCCGCATGGATCAGCTTGCCCTGATCTAGCCCACCTATGCTTGCACACGCTTTGGCAATGCTTGCAAATGTGACCTTATTTGGCTCAATGCCATCCTCCTGCATACTTTTGTACAGTTGAAGGGCCTCTTGACCCCAACCGTCCTCGGCATATCTTGCTATCATCATGGACCATGCTACTATATCTCGTTCACACAACTTATCAAACACCTTACGTGCCTCCACAAGGTTCCCACTTTTAGCATACATATCGATCAGACTGCTACCAACTAAAAGGTCTGATTCAAGACCTTTCTTTCTGATTTGGGAATGAATAACCTTGCCCTGATCTAAAGCTCCTATGGTGGTACATCCTTTGAGGATGCACATATAAGTAAACTTGTTTGGTTCCGTGCCCATCTGTAGCATTTTCTTGAACAAACTGATAGCTTCGTCACCTTGCCCATGATCAGCATATCCTCCTATCATTGCATTCCAAGAGCCAACTTCTGGCTCCATCAAACCGTCAAACACTTTACGAGCATCGCAGAGATTCCCACACTTCGAGTACATGTAGATCAGAGCAATGCCGATATCTGTGTGAGAATCAAGCCCACACTTCCTGATAAAATCATGAATCAGCACACCTTTATCTTGATCTGGTACGATGGCACAAGCCTTGAGAACATAGACAAATATGACCTTATCTGGCTCTCTGCCCTCCAGTCTCATTCTCTCGAGCAGTTGAAGGGCTTCATGACCATGACCATGCTCAGTATACCCAGCAATCATTGTTGACCACGTCACCAAATCTCGTTCCGGCAACTTAGCAAACACTCTGCATGCATTCTCTAGACTGCCACATTTGGAATACATGTCAATCAAGGTGCTTCCAACATGTAGATCTGATTCTAGCCCATGTCCAACAACGTGGACATGAATTTCTTTACCATAATCTAAAGTCTCCAAGTCGGCACATGCTTTGAGAACTGCAACAAAAGTGTACGAACTTGGTGCAATACCCGTCTTTCCCATTTCCTGATACAGCATAATAGCTTCTTTGCCTTGTCCATGCTGGGCGTACCCAAGGATAATTGCACTCCATGTGAACACATTTTGTTCCGGCAGAGTGAGAAAAACCTTGATAGCATCAAGCATACTACCACATGAAGTGTACATGCGGATCAGGAGACACCCCAACTTAATATTTGACTCAAGATAATTTAAGATGATCAGGGAATGCACACGCCTACCAGACAGTATATCCTTGTTTTTTATGCATCCTTGCAAAAGGGGAAGGAGTGTTTCCAGACCAGTGTAGTCAGCACTTTGATGGAGATCCTGCAGCTGTACATCCTTGTGCCATCTAGGCAACATTTGATTGAGATCTCCAACCGACAAACCAGTATCCTCTGCAACCCTGGAAAGGAAGTCACAAATCACAAAATGCTAGTAAAGCTGCCCAGGCCTTCGATTTCCATACTGAATTGGCAATACTGGCACACTTGACCTTTTTTTAAAGAAATTCAGGTCCTTTGCAATATTCTAAGTGTCCTATTTTGAAATAGCAAATCCTTTAACCATTTTTATATGTGGTTTGCATTTGTGGTACAGAAGTGCAGTCTTTTCAGCATTACAAATGTCCAAATACCCGGAATGAACCTGAAATCGTGTAGATTCTTTGGGCGCTGACAAGGTTCCTTCAGATTCTTGCAAAGAAGGGAGGTTAGTTATCGCCCCATCATCTATCCACAAAGCTTGATCCGATGTTTGAGGCTTGAGGTCCACATGGTAGTTACTCATCTGTTGAAACACCATAGGTGTGGTCATTTTAACTCCATAATTAACCTCCATATATGTGCACCCAGCTCTGTGCAAGAGAAGAAAGCTTTTGCTGACAGTACAAGTGTGCTCAAAACATCCAAAATTCATGACTTATATGAACCAGATTTAGAGGATATGAAAAACATGGATTGAGAAGGTTTCAAAAAAGTCACATAGCCGATCTGCAATGAAAACTTAGTCAAATGGATGTTATAGTTATGTGGCTAATCTGCTATAAAAACTAGATTAATGTGGCCAAAATCTGCTATATGAACGAGCAAACGAGAGCTTCATGGCATACCTTCTCCAACTTCAATCTCTGGTCTGTCCGTTGTAAAGGGTGCTTAGTATTTGTTGTCTCTGAGCAACCCAAGCAAAGCAAAATATACATCAAATAAATGCAATACAAAATTTTTAATCATCCTTATATATATCATTAATATATTTACACACCGTGCATGATTGCATTTGAAGTTGGGCGAATTGGCAGAGTAGTTGTACGACTACTGTCATGGCTGGGATCGGGAAGCTTCCAATTCACCTGCAAACACCACATGAAGTGAAACCTTACCCCTATGATTGATAATTTTGTTTGCAAGACCAGACGCCCCCGCCCCCAAAACACACACACACACACACACACATTGAACTCACCTTGTGATAAGACTCGCCCCTCGGCCTTGCTTGCGAGGAGACTGTTGTGAAGCAATTGGGCCACACTTCCATCGTTCTTTCTTCAACGAACTGCAATAATACTTGCCTGCCTCAAGTGAGCATATCAGATCTACCTTCAAAATTATTTTCTTATAAATCTAATGGAAAGGTGACCAATAAAGGTTCTACACAAACTTTTTTATTTACGAAATCCCACATTAAAAAAAACATTATTATTGGTAAATAATATGATGGTTGAAACTTGACACTAAACTAGCATGGAAATAATCTTGTTATAATAATTCATTTGTATAATAACAATTGACATCTAGTACAACTTGTTATATTTCGTTATTGAATTGTGTATTTTTTCGCGGTCGAAAAAGGAAAATCCCAAATCTTTTTTCACACTCGCTCCCGTTCTCTCTAAAGGGTTCTCACCATAGTTGCTACAATGTTAAAATCACCTTCTATTTCTTCTTCTCTCTAAGGGTCTTATAAGGTGAAGTTTGTTACATAACCAGTTCTTGATTAGCCCACATACTACAGAGCTACCAACGACACACACACACACACACATACACATACATAACATAGTGACAGTCGTTTGTAGACTCACAACCCAATCATAGATTCGTTACTTTTGACCACCCGCAAGCATGGGAGAAAAGCTAGACAAAGTGAGGCACTTGAACTTCCACCTCGCATGCCTACAAAGTTGGGCCACCTCACATGCGAGCTCATATCCAAACTCATTGTTAAGCCTATTTCCTAAACAAACCAATGGGTCACTAGGAAATGTATCCTCTCCATAGTGTGGTCACCAAAACAAAGTAAGGAAAGCAGGAAATGTATCCTCTCCATAGTGTGGTCACCAAAACAAAGTAAGGAAAGCTTACCTTTGTCGTGAAATGTAAGCGATACCCGTTTTTAGCTTCCCAAGGGAGGCTTTCCAACCGCGCTTATGTTGCAACCAACTCTTGAAGCAGTTTCCACCATTGTCACCCATGGTGTTGGATGTGAAACTCCTTAGACAAGCCCCTCACAGCAAAAGGCAACCAGACTTGGGTGGTCAACATTAGTTGAAACTATGCATATGTGTGTCCTAGGCTAACTAATATGCATCTCTTTGTTGCTAGCATTACACTTAGCTTGATCATCCCTTGTTTACATCGTTATGAGCACACTAGAGTGAGATAATTAATAGATTTACGTGAAGTGCTAAAAAACCGCTTAGGTTGACTAATTTACAAAGTGATAAAAAAAAAATAAGAGATTTTATGGTGCCAATCACTTGTAATAGCTCTGACTTTATAAAGATGTTGACCCGTCAAAGCTGCCCACCTTATTAACCACCATTAAGTGGCTACTAACGTCCACTTTGGTTGGTCATTATTACAAAGTACTGAAAATTGATATAACTCGAAGCTTGGGTACTCCATAACTCTGGCAATGAAAATAATTATGGATGGGAATCGCTAGAGTTGTCCGCCTTGTTAACCAAGGAATTGGTTAACATCTCGTCCTTCTTGATGTAGGTCCATCCTCAAACCTATATGTGATGAAAGACAAAGTCGAGTGGTTGGTCCATGTGTCGATGAAGTAAAAGATGGGGACTTGAATATGGCGTGCACTAATGTCTTTGAAGCGCATTACAATCCAAAAATGCAACTCGTGTAGTTGCATTTGAATTGTCACACTTCTAGAGTCTTGAATATTTATAATTAGATATCACTGATGAGGTTGCAAATGTCAAGTGCAATGCATGTGCATGGGTAAAAACAATTAAATTGTGCCTAATGTAAGCACGCTTTACCATCTATGAGTAGCCAGAGAGCACCTAGGGGAAGTGATGCAAATGTAAATACTCCTAACCACCTGAGAGTAGTTAATCAAGCACCCAGGAGGGGGAGATGTCCCATGTCCAAGTCGAAATGTCAATCCACCTACCATCTACATTAAGGGGGTGAAGTATTTGTAAACCTCGCATCTAACTACCTTGCAGTAGCCTAAGAAAATGGGACCAAGGGAGAGTGTTGAGAAATGTGATGCCATTGAGCACAAGAGTTGGTAGGGAGTGAGTATGAGTAGTCCAAATGAAGTACAAGCCTAGCAAGCTACCACATGAGCAAAGGTGGAATTATCCCACATGAGCTAGCAAAGCCAATATTGTACCCACCCATATAAAAGTTGATCATTTCAAAGAAATATGAAGCAAGCTTTCAAGCCTCAATATGAGTACAAGTCTCAATCTTGTAACCTAATTGTGCTTGGGTCTTCTGTTTAATTAGATTAGCATTTTTTCATCATGTGTGTGCTTAGACGCCACCCACACATTGATTAGATTAATCACATTAGATTAGTATAAGATTAGTACTAATTAGATTAGCATTTTTTCATCATGTGTGTGCTTAGACGCCACCCACCTTAGATTAGATTAATCACATTAGATTAGTATGAGATTAGTACTAATCACTTTGACAATGCACATGATACCCATGATTTTAACATTGTTTTTTCCCCTGTGCTAGTAAACACCCATCTTGGGATACACTTGTCATCTTTGTACAACACACATTCATTATCAATCTATCATCTCATTGTGTGCTCCCTTGAGCTTCTCTACTATGTGTACGTGTGTGTGCATTTCTGCAACCCTATTTCCAACATTTAGTATTAGATCATATGCTCCTTGCCCCTGTTGTGCTACCACCTACCGTTCAACCCGAGTCACCTGTCTTCTTGAATCAGATCAAGGAGCCCTTCTGCCTACCATTCACCCCTCCCCCGAGTGACCTGTCTGCTTGAATCAGATCAAGGGAGAAGAAAGAGGAACATGAAGTGTCTAATACTTTTGTACTACAATTTGGTGGTCAAATTTTTATTCCGAGCACATTTTGGGGGCTGTTTGTGCGGTCTTCAATTTTTTGCAAACATCTTTCGGGGCGGGACCAGATTTGCACTATTCTTCTTCGAATTCTAGAGTAGTATTATCATATTTACTATAGATGGGTGTGCATATACACGTGAAAGCATCATCAGACACTCACCACACCAGATCTTGTCTACGAGCTACACTTCAGCGATATCAATCTCTATATCTTACGAGTAAAATTTCTATTGCATTTCTTTTATACACTTTCCAAATCTCCATTGTTAGTGGTCTTATTAGCAACCACCTTGGTTGCACAAAAGGATCACCTAGCACTTGTGCAGGTTGTGCCTTGCTTGGGTATTATTAGAAATGGCAGATAGTGATGTATTTTGAATGTTATCTGCCCCACTGAGGATAAGCTTGATGGGACCAACTACCCATTGTGGTCCTATATGATGTGGAATGTATTGGTAGCCAAAGGACTATGGAATGTTGGGGTTGAGAAGCGTCCTCATTCCTCAAATGAACATGATGTAGAAGGCACATCTATAAACATGGACTCAACTTCACATGGTACATTACCACCACATGACAACATACCTCCTACGTGTGGAACAACAAAGTGGGATGGAAGAGATATTCAGGCACACGCATTGCTTGCTTTGTCGTCTCAAAAGGAGTATCATTCCTCACATTTGGTCATGCAGGACTACTAACACATGCTTGGGATACACTTGTGTCATAGTATCAAGTACGTACTGAAGCACGTGTTGCTTATCTATGCAAGAAGTTAGAGTTAGAGCATATGAATAAGGGAGACTCCATGGACATTTTTCTTACAAAAATCAAGGATTTTAAGGAGCAGTTTGCTAGTGTTAATGAAATATATCATCCTGATAGTTCATTGGTGCCTATTATCTTGAATGCATTTTCGGACTCGTATCAAAGTTTTGCTTCTACCATTAGGAAAGGTAATCCAAATGCCTTAAAGTTTGAGGAGTTGGTTTCTGTGCTCTTACAAGAAGAGCAATCCAAGAAAAACAAATCTGTCTGCGTACAAGAGATCAGGCTTTTTCTACTAGTCAACAAAGAGGTGAAGGTAAATACTTTCCTTATGGTAGTTTTACAGGCCGAAATAAGAGTCATTAGGCAAGCCTACAAACAAGGAAAGCGACAAGTCAAAGAAAAAGGCCAAATGCAACTATTGCAAGCAAACTTGGTTACTACATTAATAAGTGCACGAAGCGGCTAGAGAAGGAGAAAAAGAAAGACACAGGTATGGTTGTAGTAGCGGGTATGTCAGCATCTAATGTGGAAAACAATGAATCTGCAAACTATGCACATGTTGATTGGGCTTTCATTGTGCAATGCATTTTTGACCCTTCGCATAAGCATGTATGCATGGCTGTTTACAAATGTACATGTTTGGTACTTTGATAGTGGTGCTAGGAAGCACATTACTTCTCAATTTATTCTCATCACCAAATTATTCTCACTACTGCAAATGGTAGAACAATCACGCTCTCAGATGTATTATATGTATCAGGGATCAAGAAGAAGTTTTTATCTATCTCTGCCATTACTAAGACTAGCTTAATGGTTTAGTTTGTGGATGACAGATATACTTTGTCTCATGGCCTTTTCAAGCTAGATGTCTATGAAACACAAAAGCATGTTGTATTTACAGTTTCTACCACAAAGGCAACACAGTTGTTGCTTTTGGTACTTTGTCTCATAGCCTTTTCAAGCTAGTTGTATATGAAACACAAAAGCATGTTGTATGTACAGTTTCTACCACAAAGACAATGGGTACTTTGTCTCATGGCCTTTACATAATAGATGCATATGAAAGAAAAAAGCATTTTGTATGTAAAGCTTTTACCACAAAGTCAATGGGTGATGCTAAGTTGTAGCATGCACGATTTGGTCACTTGAACTTTGGCAGTTTGCTATATATACATAAGCATAACATGGTGTCTGAGCTACCACATCTTGAAGCCCTTATCAAACATGTTTGTGAAGGCTCTGTTCTTGAAAAAATGCAGCAGGCAACATTGTTTCCCAAATATGGTTCAATTTAGAGCTGTCAAAAAATTATAGCTTATACACAGTGATGTATGTGGTTCTATGATCACACCATCTATTGGGGGATACATCTATGTTGTCACATTCATTGATGATTATTCCATACATACTTGGGTATATCCATTGAAACATAAATCAAAGGTTTTTATGTGCTTTAAGCACTTTGTTGCAATGGTTAAAAATGTTTCTGCATGTAAGATTGGTACCCTGCTTACTGATCAGGGGGGGAGGGGGAGGAGTATATATCTAACGAGTTTCATGCATATATGGCTGAAACACCAATGTATTGTGCCCTATACATGTCAGCAAAATGGTGTAGCTAAATACCAAAACAAGTCTCTCATGGAGATGGCACATTGTATGGTCAAAAGTTAGGAGCTACCTCATGGTTTCTGTCTAGAAGCAATCATGTGTGCAACATATGTTTTGAATAGGTGTCCTACAAAGGTTTTGCATATAATTATGCCTTTGAAGATTAGAATGGTAAAAAGCCCTCTATGGCTCACTTACACATTTTTGGTTGTATTACTTATGCACTTGTGCTTGAGAAACTTTACCAAAGAAATCCTGGCGATAAGACTGTTAAATGTATTTTTGTGGAGTATAGCTCGAAAAGTTAAGGTTACCATGTGGATTCTTATGAGTAGAATTTGCAACATGACAAGAAGGCCATTGGCACAAAATGGGTTTACAAGCTTAAACATAAAGCTAACGGTAGTGTCGAGCAATATAAAGCAAGGCTTGTTACAAAGGGTTATACACAAGAAAACGGCATTGACTATGGTGAGGCCTTTGCACTCACATCTCGTATGACTACTATACGGAATATTATTGCATTAGAAGCACATAAAGGTTGGAATGTATGTGGTTTTGTTTAGAAAGGTCATGAATCAAAATTATGCAGATTAAAAAAAGCTTTGTATGGTCTTAAGCAGGCTCCCCAAAGCATTTTCTCCCAAAGCATGGTATGAGAAAATACATGCATACTTGGTTGCACAAGGTTTTAACAACAATCCTACTGAGACAATGCCCTCTACATTAAGAGGACTAAAGATGAATTTTTGGTCATCGTGCTATGCGTTAGTGGCATGCTACTCATCACAGGCCCTAAGGATGATCATGTTTCAACTTTTATGTAGCTAATTTACAGAGGTCTTTTGAAATGTTAGATCTTGGTCCATTGCACTATTATTTGGGCATTGAGTTTCAGCAACATAATGATGCCATTGTTATGCTATAGACACAATACATAAGAGGCATTGTTGAAGAGGTTTAAGCTTGGAAACTACAAACGTGTTGCTACACCTATGGAACCTGGGGCAACTTAGTCTTGAAGATGCAGGTGACCCTTTTGATGCTCGCACGTATCAAGTTGTTGGATGACTTGTCTTCTTATGTAACAATGGGCTTGACATTCAATATAGGGTCTCAGTATTGAGAAGAAATAGCCCAGGTATAAAGCATTAGGAGTCAGTCAAACGAGTGTTCCATTACCTAAAGGGCACTAAGAATTTTGGGTTATTTTATCCTAAGGGGGTAAATCACAGTTACATGCATTTAGAGACTCAAACTATGCTAGAAGTTACGACTCACCCCACGAGTGTTTTTTCTTTCGCCTTGGTGATTCATGCGTATCATGGCTCAGCAAGAAGTAACCCATTGTGGCCACTTCTAGTAGCTGTGAAGCTTAGTACAAGGTAGCATTTACAACCTACAATTGAGTATGTTTGGCTCATATGTCTTATTTTTTATTTGGGTATTGGCGAGTCCTTAGCCACTAGCATCGTGATTCTTTACTGACAGTGAAAGCACTACGGTAATTGTGAGAAATCTAGTTTTTCATGCTTGCACAAAGCACATTGAGGTGCATTATCCTTATGTCATAAGGAAGAGATACTCCGTAGGGGAAATCAGCTTGGCTTATGTGCCAACACAAGACAACATAATAGATTTATTCACAAAGGCTCTCTCATCACAAGAGAAAGTTTGAAGCTTTCGCAAAGCTTTGAACTTACTTCCCTTTGGGGATTAGTTTGGGATCCCTCTCCAAAGAGCCTAGCATATCTTTGTATTTTTAGTGCCAGCTCACTCCTTATTCACACCATCACTCCCAAGGGGGATTTGTAGCCATATTTGGTAGTGATGTGTGTGAACACACTAGAACTAACTAGGGCACTTTTTCCCTTTTTAGGAGGTTTTTTCTCACATGCTAGTATACACCCATCTTGGGTATACTTATCATCTTTGTACAATACACATTCATTATCTATCTATCATCTTTTTAGGAGGTTTTTTCTCCAGTGCTAGTATACACCCATCTTGGTATACTTATCATCTTTGTATAGCACACATTCATTATCTATCTATCATCTCATTGTGTTCTCCCTTGAGCTTCTCCACTGTGTGCATGTGTGTGTGTGCGTGTGTGTGTGCGCGCGCATGCACGTGCGTGCATTCTTGGAACCCTATTTCCAACTGATAAACAACTACATTGCTTAGATTTTTTTTCCAAATCTCCACATATGAATACTTCTTAGGTTAAGAGAAAATATATGTATAGGAATTATTTCTTAAAATTTCCTAGATGACAATAGAGAAAACAATTTTCTAGATAGAGGAGACTTTAGAACTATAGGAAATTCCTTCCCATTCTCTTCCCTATATAGATGTTGGTTAAAGCTCCTCTTGAGAGAGCACCAAAACTTGCAATTTCTTCTTCTCAAAGAGCACCCTCCCTTTTCCAGGTAATCACCAAGGAGGCCTACCATGTGGGTATAAGCAATATATCCATTTCCTTACCCTCCCTTTGATCAACGTGGACTGCATGTTCACCTCTTTGTTTTCATCTCAAAATTAAAAACATTACTCTCTCCTCTCCTCAAACTTTCCGCCGAAGAGGTCCTCCATGACTACGTTAGCAATGCTCTACTTCTTGGAGTGTTCTTCTCTACACTACCTGCCCCTACTTCTCAGCCTTCAGCCCCTAGCCCTACATACACTCCTAAGGAAGCATCATACTCTCTCTCTCTCTTTTCATGGACATCGGTGGCAAGCAGTAGCCAAGGAGCTACAGGTGCCTCGATTTGCTATATAAGTAGGGCCATTTCTTTGTATTGATCACCAAATCCTTCCTTAGTGAAGCTCCTATGCTAGCATTTCTTATCTCTAGCCATGTTTTTGGTTCTCTTCTCTAGATGTGAGAGTGGAGGAGAGCCCTTGTATATTTCTTTTTACCCTAAATAATCTAGTGTATTGGTGTGTAGTCTTCTCTTTTAAAAGTAAATTCTTAGTTTGTACATACTTTAGCTTAATATCATCATGGGTGTGATAGTTATGATTGGGTATGTGTTTGGGTTGAAAAAGCATTACTTGCAAGATAGGGTTGTTGGGAGGTGTTGAAAGATTTGGAATGGTTTCTTATTCCATCCCTAGAGTGACTTTGGATACACTCCAACTAGTGAACCCGATGTGAAACAAAGCAAATGATGAAGTCAATAGCATGATCAACTCCATCACGAGTTCATCTCCATTAAGAATAGCCAATGAGGTTAATAAATCGATAATCAAGATACCCATCACCCAATTCTACAACTTAAACTTATGTCTAAATGACAGTTATTATCCTAACAAGCTTATTCCACAAGAAACTTTGAAAATCAAAAGATAGATCTCCTTTATTTATGTTGCATCAGATAGATATTCTCACAACAATGGCATGTGAGCTAGAGAGATAGGCAACTCTATTTTCTTCGTGCTATGATTGCGAGAGTAGTAGGTGAGAGGGTTGATTCTCCATCTTTTGAGAAAAAGAATAAAGGCTTGCTCTTGTCCTTCCATAAAGAAAATAGTCCTCTTGTTTAATGGAGAGAGTGAGTTGTGTAAGGTGACCTTAAGGGATAGAAAAAAAATCATCTATCCCTTAAGGTGACCTTAAGGGATAGAAAAAGAATAAAGGCTTGCTCTTGTCTTTCCATAAAGGAAATAGTGTCCTTGTTTAATTGAGAAACTGAGTTGTGTAACGTGCTTTTAAGGGATAGAAAAAAAAACATCATCTTTATATGAAGGAGAGAGAGAGAGAGAGAGAGAGAGAGAGAGAGAGAGTGAGTTGTGTAAGGTGGTATTAAGGGATAGAAAAAAATTATTAAGTAGAGAGAGAGAGAGAGAGAGAGAGAGAGAGAGAGAGAGAGAGAGAAGGGGGGGATGATTGATGGAGACTCACACACAAGCCTTCATGTAATCACCACAAAATCATCTAAGACTTGCTAATTTCTTGGTGAGGTTTTCCTATTTCAAGGTTTTTTAGAAGGAGAATCAAAGGCACCATTTCACAATCTTAGATTCCTTACTGTAAAAAGTTTTTGTACGGAGACAAGTTTAAGAACAAGTATTTGAAACCCTTGTTGATAGCTTCTTCTCCCATAATGTTCCGACCTTGACAACCCTTTCCACCTAATCAACCATTCCAAACTGAGCATATCAGCTCTCAATCAACATAATTCTGGACCATAAAATTCACTATCATCAAAGGTTGGTTCTTCTTTTTGGTGTTCCAAGGATGGCTAAAGTAATGGAGTCTCCTCAAGAACCATTAATCCTTCCCGTTGTCCCTTTGGATATCACCATTCTTATTTTCTTGTAATGACTAAATGGTCCTTACACTTGGATGAGACCTATTCTAGATCAAAGAACAATGGGAGAGTCAGGGTAAATCTTACATCTCTAGAAGGTAAAATCTTCACTTTCAGAGCTTCAAATTCCTTTACACAACTTGTAACCAAGTAGAATACCAAGCTCTCATCTTTGGTCTTAAGAAAGCCATAAATTTTAAAAAACAAAGAAATTAAACGCATTTGATGATTCACAACTAATCTACAAACAAATAATGTAAAATCTCGTCTCTTTTTGGCATGAGGGCCTCTCTCCACCTATATATATATATATATATATATATATATATATATATATATATATGTATAATCTGAGGATCAGTAGCCGCCGACCATCCCCCCTCGTGCAGGTTGTGCTTCTGTTCCCGGCCGGCTAGCCACTTTTGCAGTGATCTTCCACTGATAATATGCCCGTGTCTTCTTCCCCAATCGGTGTTCACTTCTTATCTCTCTCTCTCACGTGCTCGTGCTCGTGCTCGTACTCTCCTCTCTCTCTCTAATTTTTAATAGAGTCTCCATTCAACAGTTTTTTTTATTTTATGACTTATAGGCAAAACCTTAAGTTTGCATACTGTCGTCCAAAACTTAGAAGACTAAGCACAAAGGACTATAGGCTTTATAACATTAATCTAACTTGGTAGACTTACATGCTAGTCTAACATGGGCTTCAAGATGTTGAGGTCGAAGTTGAGATTGGGTAGGCTTTTGGAACATCTTGGCCGGGGCAGCCCAACGGCCTAAAAATGAATGTTGAAAATATCTTTGTATTCAACAATGATGCAGTGGGCTAAAAACCACTGCACATGTTGCTGGAAATAGTTGAATATCTGCTACAAAGCGGGGGCTTGGTTAATGTCGAACGCCAAAAGCTGGATCTGAAACCTAATGGTGGGTGGTAATGATGGGTTGTCCAGTGATGAAAGTCTCTACTATGAGTCAGAAGAACCTAACGTTGGCAATGATGGCTGGATCCAAAACCTAATCATATGCTTCTTGCAAAAGCTGTCCATGGTTCAGATCATCTAGTCCTTGGTGATATATGCTCCTTTCTTTTGGGGGCAGAATGAATGCTTGTATGTTGATTTTTTTTCTACCATCCAACCCCTCGTCTTCAATCCCTTGTATGTTTACGTCTTCCATCCTCTCAAACCCACCTTCTTTGGTCCCATCTATCCCTACATCCTCAGTCGTTGAGAAGACCCAATCCCTTGTATGTTTATGTCCTCCATCCTCTCAAACCCACTCACTTTCTCTGGTCTTCTGTGAGAAAGATGCCGCCCAGCTAAGCAAACACTCGGCCTTTACATCATGAACCTTGCATGCTCAATTCTTTTTTCTACCTATCGCTACATTCTCAGCCGAGGAAGCGTTCGCGACAAGAAGGTTCTGAAGGCAAGTACCACAGTCCTTGCAAACTAGGCGGCAGCAAGAGGAGATCTCTCAGGCAACTGGTAGGAGGTCGGAAAGATGCATGGATGGGACCAAAGGAGGTGGGTTTGAGAGGATGGAAGACATAAACATGCAAGGGATTGAAGACGAGGCATTGGAAGGTAGATAGAAAATCAGTGTGCAAGGTTCAGGATATAAAGGCGAGGAGCTTGCTTAGCTGGGTGGTGTAAAGAGGTGACAGCTGCATCACCTACTAGCGTAAAGGTGCTTAGCTGGGTAGCGTAAAGGTAGAAAAAAAAATCAGCGTGCTCCATCTGGGCATACTCCTTATTCCAAGATATCCACCAGCCTTTTACCACCTACCTCTCACACTGTTGGAGTTAAGTAGTTTGCAAAGGAGATTCCATATTTCATCTTACCATACAAAGGAGGACTGACTCCAAGATACATAGTTACCAAGTTGCACCATCATAGGTTCAGTAGTAAATCCTTTGAGTAGAAGCTTTTCCAAAACACATTTACCAGCCCACACCTTCACCATGGGTCTAGTACCTAATAAAAGGAGTGAGCTTACGGCTAGACAAGACGAGAAATAGCACTAATGTTAAGAGTTCTTTGTGAGCAAATATATATATATATATATATATTGGCACCAAAATGTTTTTTGCATTTCCATTAAATATATTCTATAAGATTTTCAAGAATAAGAGTGGTTTTCTAAAGTTTCATTTTAGTATGTAATGAGTAATGCTTTAAAAAGTCAATTAAATAATAATCCTCCATATCCTCTCTATTTAACGTAATAAAATGATGACCCTCCATATACTTTCTATTTGCATGCATTCAAGGTCTCACAATTCTCTATAAACACCTCAAAGGGCATTCAAAGAGTAGAGGGAGGGACAGAGAGAAAGAGGAGAGGGAGGGGGTCAGGGGAACTCACATACTAAGGTTGTCTTAATTAAATACCACGTAAGTGACATTTAATTAATACGCCTACAATAAAAGTTATGAATATATATTACACCTACAATGAGGAGATTTGAGTATATGTTGGTAAGTGTGCTGGGCCAAGGTGGAGATAAGTTGGAAATGCCAACTAGAAGAGCAAGAAGTCTGAAGAGTATATAAAGAGAACACCAATGATGATGTAGCACACATGGAATAAACCTTAAAGGAGATAAAGAAGTATTTACCCCTCTACAACAATGGCAATCAACCCAAACAAATCAAGGAAGGTAAAATTAACACCAAATGGTAACTCAAAGGTTACATATGTTTAATTATGGAGTAAACTTCACCATAAATACTTGTTATTACACAATAGTTCCTTTTGTATATGTTCATAAAGGATCCATTTACATATTTTCTTAGAGTGTCATTCTTTTATGGGTCAGTTATGAGCTTATCTTCAATATAAACTCAAGATCATTGTATATATATTGCAACTCATGTGTGTAAGAGTGGAGAAGTGAGAGTGATTATATACATGGCATGCCTCCTTCATAAAATGAGGGTAGTCTCAATTGCAAAGAAAATTAAAGTTTATAGTGTAAAAATGGTTTACTATAAAACTTTAAATGAATGAGAACTTTTGAAGATTGTATAGTTCCAAAATTTTCTTGATAAATCTATGAGTTTGGTTTGATTTCATCTAGCAAGGGCTCATTTCATAGAAGGGCTTATTTCATGTCACACGTATAACATAACACAATGCTTGGATAAGACACTCGAGAGGGTTCAATGCCCCTTTTTTGAATGGATGCAATGATCTTCAAATAGTATACAAATTAATCCACACAATTTATATATGTGTGTATGTGTCTATACACACACACACACACACACGCACACGTGTGTGTATGTATTTATATATGTGTGTATGTATCTATACAACACACACACACATATGTATGTATGTATGTATATGCACACATACATATATGTATGTATGTGTGTTAACATACATGTATACATATGTATACATATATATACATCAGTACACACACACACGTGTGTGTGTGTGTGTGTGTGTGTGAGAGAGAGAGAGAGAGAGAGAGAGAGAGATCTCTCTCTCTCTCTCTCTCTCTCTCTCTCACACACACACACACACACACACACATCAATGTAAGTATATAGGTAAAGAATATAGCAGTATATATAGAGATAAAGTTGAATATAGCAGTATGTATAGATAATGAATATAGTAGTATGTATATAGATAAAGTTGAATAAGAAAAAATGAAACATGCATGTGTGTGCGTGCATGCATGAGAGAGAGAGAGAGAGAGAGAGAGATGTATGCTCTGTGTGTGTGTGTGTGTGTGTGTTACAATTTTATGATCCTATTCCTAAGAAAACAAGAGAGAATATTATTACGATTTGAAAAGTACATAATCCTTGATTACACTGCCATACAAACACTTTGAGGCAATAGTATGTGTTTGTAAAATGAGTAGCAAGTAGGAGTGATAGCTGTCAATCATTAAGTAGGGAGGAAAGAAACTATTGGATCCAGCTTTTTCTATTGAACCCAGAATTATTAAAGGGGAAGAGCTGTTACCTGCCACCACATGCATTAGTTCCAAGACAAATCCACTCCCCCCCATATGTCAAAGATGTCACAATAATCCTAGGTTCATAGAAAAACTTAATTCAATACTATAAGAGGAGTCATTAAACCTAGGGATGTGAATTGATTGTGAACAAAGAGAAATCAAACAAATTTAAAGAATTGTGAGATTGAACAAATATAGAATGAGAAAAGATTATACAACCTAAAGGTGATGATAAATTATCTTGCATTGCTTAACATTGGTATAGACTGTATACTAGCCATTTCTCCATCTATAGCTGTAGATATACATGAAGCATCGTAACCTCCCTGCCCAACTGTTTTCTAGACTCTGCTCTTTGCCCTCTCTAATGTTCATCCCTCCTCTCGTCTCGTTTCACACGCATCAAGGCTAGGCCTCTAATGACACCACGCGCATTTGCTTACCCATTCTTCAAACAATTGATTGAGATAGTCCCCTTACATATGCTTAAACAACTAAGCAGTGTCTTGATGTGTGTTTTTGCCAATCCGATGCACACTCCTGTGCACGACATGCACTACCATTATCGCAGATCCTAGCCACCGTGAATTTGACATTATTAAAATTCTCTTGAATTAATTTATTTTCGCTTCAAAATAATTGTGGGCATTGATGCAAAACTGCACCAAAATTTGGATTTCATGTAAGAACCACCACCAAAGCCCTTGTTGCGCTGCTCCTTCATTGCTATACCTCCAATATGAAGAAATTAAAGTCCAACGCTAGTAGTAACTCCCGTTCATGTAGAACTCAAAGCCTCGATAATAATGCTTGATAAGAAACAGGGACTCAAAAAGGGACACCATTGAGTTGGTCAAGGGACGGCAGCATTGGATAAGTTCCAAAGCCATGCACTCTTAGATAGAGACAATGTTGCTGGTATAGTACTTGCTTGAGATTCACAACAATCATTCATGGGACAGAATTTGAGAGGGTGTGCTCCTCTAATCCAACAGTGAGTCAAAAAGGGACACCAGTGAGTTGGTTAAGGGAATGCAGAATTGGATAAGTTCGCACTCTTAGGTAGAGACAATGTTGGTGGTGTAGTATTTGCTTTAGATTCACAACAATCATTCATGGGACAGAATTTCAGAGGGTGTGCTCCTCTAATCCAACAGTGCTAAGTATCAGGTGCAATGTCCTTACTTCTATCTAGCCAAGTGCTTCTTTTTGTCGTTTGAACTCATGATTTGTTAGGCTGTTTAACATGGATAAAAATCATCAATTTGACAGGGTTCCCGAGCGGACAAAATAGCCGATTTGACAGGGGGCCCCACACTTGGTTCGTGAGTGGACAAACTTATAGTTATCATTGGGTATATGTAAGTGGTTTTAATGTTGTTAACTGACAATTCAACCTAGGGCACTAGTTTGGGCAACCCCTAAAACATCCCCGTCCCCTCCAGGGGTGAGCCTCGTGTCCAGTCCAGTACTGTGGCCCAATCCAGCTCAGCAAAAGCTTAAACAAGTAAAACAACGTACTCGTTTTTCTTCAATAGCAAGTATAACGTGAAACATCTTACAAATTCCAGGATTGCACAAAAATGGTGTTAAGAGGTACTTCTGCACAAAGCAATTGCTTACAAACCCTTTTTGCACAAAAAATGGCCACCTGAAGTTGCACCACAAGCACTTTATTATTGATGAACAAACATATTTCGTCTGATTGTCTAGATTCAAGGTGCATCAATTCATAACATTGATTTCAAGGACCACTACTACACTAGCGTTTGAAAAGACGGCATGTACACAAGCAACATTACCTTGATCTGGCACATTTCTGGATGCTACATTAGGAGGTCGCACTGGCCTGTCAGCCTACGGCTCTGTCCAACACGTTACGATGAGGAGACACTTCACGCACTCTGCCATAAAACTAAAATTTATCCTACTTTAAGAAAACAATCAGGCTGGATCAATGCATGACCCATCGCCCATAAGCCATCAGAACTATTTTTTAATGCTGATTTGCATTAGTGTAAGATGCTATACAAGATATTTACAAGGAGCGAAGCAGCATATACAAAATATGCATGACCTTAAGACCTCAGAACGCTTGGTCACTGAAGCACCTGTCTTGTTTCCATGTATAAGAGCTCATTACATTGAAAGTTGTACCTCACTACCAGCTTCCAGGAGGAAGAAACTTCGCTTGACTTACAAAATGCCGAATGAGTTTGGAACCCCACTTCCTTCCCATTGCACGCACCCTGTCATGATGATATTTGAGCAAGCTTCTCGAGTAAAGACAGTTGGCCTCCTGAGTGGATTCTCTTTAGATCACATGAAATTCCTGATTAAATATGCCTATCATAGAGAGAACACAACTCAGTATGTACAGCATGAGTCAGTACATTCGAATCAAGGGACCAGCATCAACAAATTAGCTAATATGATAAGAGATTTCACCTCTACTTCCAAAAAAGGACCTCTGCAAACGTCACTGACAACATAAAAAAGCCTTGAATTCACACTTCTTGAAGTGCTATACTCAAATCCTGGGCAGACTTTCCAATATCACCGCCTCTCCTGTAAAACCAGCTATCAACTCTCCATAGGGGACTTTTTCCACATAAAAAGAACCCAAATAATCTCAAAAAAATTTGTCATAAAGCAAGCCCAAATGACTTCATTGCCACTTCGGACCACACAAATGTGAATGGAGAAAGTATTGTAAAAATGCATCAAAACCTCAACAATAAGCTGAATGTGAAGAAAAGAGGACCATACAGATGCCAACTGTACCTTAAAAGTGGAGTTAAACTTTGCATTATGACTTGTAGTTCCAAGTAGCATGTATTGCACCGCTCAATCCTGCAACAGAGCCCAGTATTATGCAGTAGCCAACAAAAGCTAAATCAGCCCCACCATGTACTTGCCTAGCCCCTCAGAGAAATAGTCATGGGACTAAACCAGTTGACAGTTTCTAAAACCAAAAGAAAGAACATCAAATGGCTTCAACAAAGACAACCAAAACATCAAGAGCTGCAAGCTAAGGGTGTGCACCTCTCTTCTGCATGGAGATCAACCCCAAAAGATGGTGATGCAGTGCGGGTTGTATGAATGACCTGCCCAAAATTCCTTACCAGCACCGATAACACTGCCAATGCAGTACTCAGATATCTGCAAAGGACCGTGACAACCTCATTTAGTAAGAGATACTTATTTTTTCAGCAACCACCAGAAGCATGAAAATATCAAGGTCTCAAAAACCAGACAATTGAAACCAAACTGAGGCCTCTTATCAGTTCAAGTCAAGCTACCTCAAGCGCAGTTGTTGCCTTACCTGTCCAGAGCACTGCTTAGTAAACCATTCAACAATGGGAGAAGCAGGGTGCATACTTCTAGACTGAAGGCCTCACTTCGATCCACCAAACAACTAAGGACATCAACCAGTACCTGTAGATACAAAAGAACAAATACAAAGACATTTTTCTTTTTTAGAACTGCAATATCATGCATAGAAGCTAAAATTACAAATTTTTCAGTTTCTGCATCTGAAGGTACCCACAGAATGATCTGCCATTTTTGCTATTGCCTCCACTGCACCTTTCAAATCATTCTTTGTCCAAAAACGCCTTATAACCTACACACAAGTAAGCACTTAATAGTGGTCACACAAGTAAGCAATTTATAGTGGGCTCTCTCTCTCTCTCTCTCTCTCTCTCTCTCTCTCTCTCAGTATTGATGGTCTACCACCTTTCCAGTATCCGTATTACATGGCTAGACCCTCAGGAGCTGCCCACCAAATCTCAGTTCTACAGTGAGCATTTTCTCAAGCTCACACCAGACAGATTCATACAGCGGCCACACTACCTACAAAGACACATGTCACATGCCGCCATGAGGATGGCGATTGGCCATATCCGAGTCTCATCACACTCACTGAGGATAGAGACAGGGAGATATGAGGGCATACAGGAGGAGCAGAGGATCTGTCAGATATGTACCACCCAGAAGGTAGAGACAGAGGAGCACTATATCTGCAGATGCCCAATATACTATGAGATTTGGGGCCGATACCATTGCCTATTCCAGGAGGGATTTGGCACTCTCTCCAGGGTAATGGATTACTAGGATCAACGTTGCCTAGGCCTATTTCAGCTGGAGATGCGTCGCCATAGAGAAAGACTATTCAGGGCGCAGAGACGAGGACAGGACACACCATACAGAGAGACAACCCCCCAAGGAGACAAGATGTCCTACCAATGAGCAAGAGGAGCCCTAGCTTAGGCAGACCTGCCAGCGCCTTACCCAGAGCACCCATCAGCATTGAGAGAGCATGCCAGATCCACCACGCCTGACGTCCACCCCCACCTAGGTGCAGATCCTTGACACAAATACTCCAGTCTGGGACATACTTGAGAAGTATCGGAACCCACCCCCCCACCCCCCCCCGGGGGCAGAGTTGATGATAAAAACTTCTAGATGATGTGTCAATGAAGAGTTGCCCTTTTGTCTTGGCATTGCCAAGCGATTGACCTTTGGGCCATCAGTTTAGGCTCGGGGGCCAAGGCAGATGACCATTGCCCAAATTTTTGTATTAATGCACATTGGCTTTGATTTGATGCAATAGTCTTAATTTTGGAAAACCCCCAAAATTTTGTGGCTCCAGGAGCCTTCAATTTGATGATTTTCATCATATTTCAGAAAAGCCCCAATTTGTTTTTAAACTGCAAATGCTCTGATTGAAGCAAAGAGCTGAATTTTTGCATTAAGCCCCAAAAATCTGTGTATGCAATGTGCATAAGCTCTAATTTGATGAACTTTCCTAACTTTGGAAAAATCCCCAAATTTTTATGATTGCAGGATCTTCAATTTGGCCAATCTTGACCCGATTTCTGAAAACCCCAAGAAATTGTGAGTGTAAGAGCATCAATTTGATGGATTTCACCTTATCTCTAAAATGCCCTACTTTTTGCAAACGTGGCACAATGCAAGTACAGACAAACATATGGGTGGTGCAGATCTGAGGGAGGAGCTGCTAGTGGCGAGCTCTACTGGTGCAGAGACGGTGGCTGATGTGTAGCAACTGCTCCTCAGGTGGTGCTGATGGTGTAGGGCGGCTGTCAAAGGGGCGGAACCGGGCGCATACACTGCAGCTGACGATAGACGTTGTGCACAATAATGGGTGACCAACTGAACATGCAGTCGGATTGCGCACAGGTGTCGAAGGTGATGATGAACTGTGGAGACTACATGACATGGCTGCCAATGAGTCAGCGCAAAGGCAGCAGCTGGGGTGACCGCTGCAAAAAGTGGAGGTGAGGTCAATAGTGGTGGCAGCTTTGTTGGCGGTGGCTGCAGCTGATGTGGCTGCATTCAGGCAGCAGCAGCGGCGCTCAGAGCAAGGGCAGCAGAAGGACGTAGACAAGGCTCTGATACCAATAGTAGGTCTAGGGTTTACACAGGTACAAGCCTAAGCTAAGGGGGATCAAAGAGATCCATGGGGGATGTGTGTGTGTGTGTGTGTGTGTGCAGAGAGAGAGATGTGACAAAGCTCAAAAAGAGAGTATTGCATGGCTCAATGATGGATTGATTGTTTGATAGAAGTTGTGTCTACTCACCAAGTACAAAGCTTTTGTAGGGTTGCACCCTGATGGTTGACTCCTATTCCAGAGGGCGACCCCCCCCCCCCCCCCAATGTGGCTAGGTGTGTTTACTAGACACGATATCCTCATGGCGGTCCATGGAGCAGATGAGGACAGTGGTCTACTCACTTTTTTTATTGGATTACATGGCAGATTAGAGAGATTAGAGCACCCCTTGGAGGATTTTGGAGGCTGCACCTTGCAGAGGGTGAGGGTGATTGGTTTTCGGGCACGGGCATGGCACATAGATCCAGCACCGGCCAAGGTGGCCAAGGAGAGATTTTGGCGGTTATGGATTTGGGAGTGCCGACCTCTCACACGGTTGCAGTGGGACCTTGGAGAATGGACTTGGCATGATCCCATAGATCGGGTGGAGACTCTGGATGCCCCTTTCTTTGCATATACAACGCGGCTCGGCCGCCCGATCTAGATGCTGGAGATAGATGGCACACCACCACCACCAGCACACTAGCAATCTCAAGGCCTATCAAAGCGCTTCCTTTCAAATTTCTGGAAGAGGCTTTGGGACAGCTTTTGGCCGAGGAAGATCACTCTCTTCCTTTGGCTAACGGCACACAAGAGTTTGGTGGTTGGTACTTGGTTCGCAGTCAAGGTCGGTCAGCAACTTGCCCGAGGTGCGACGACCCCTAGGAGTCTCAACGACACTACCTTTGGGATTGCTCAAAGGCTTAGCAGATTTGGCAACGAATTCTCCGCATCTTTGCTATGGACAGGGCATCGACCCAGATCATCACTTGGGGTACTGTCGCTTGGACCACCGAGGCTACAGTGGTCAGGACTTACGAGGAGGACAAGGGAGGACTTGCCCTTCATGTCTCCCACCATCATATTGCAGTAGTAGTACCAGTCACAGCCCCACCAGCAGGTGTCTGGCGACCAAGCTCATGCCAGTGATGGGAGATTTGCAGTAGCATAGCTGCCTGGCACATATGGCGTGCTAGATGTAGCGAGGCCATCCACACTCCGTCGGTTGAGACTATCAGGAGCATATGGCTCGACATCATTCACACCCTCCGCGGTCAATGGGGGCTGCAGGGAGGTTCTGACCGCTTGCTGAAGCCTTCTTGAGACTTTGGCGGCATGGCCCTTTCCTCACGCATAGAGGCAGTGACCCCATTTGGCATTACAGACCACCTGTATGGTTGTTTCGCCACCCCCCCCCCCCATGAGATAGCCTTCTCCTCACAGAGCATCCAGCCAGAGGAGAAGCATCTCTTCCCCTTTGATCATTTGTCTCCCGCCCTTATATGAGGTGAGGCTGTATATAGCCTGTCGTGGTTGTACTTAGCCCTTTGCGGTTGTTTTTCTTTAACTAATTGAAGGATCTTTTTCCCGGAAAAAAAAAAAAGCTGTGTTCACTCACCAAGTACAATGCTTTTGTGGGCTTGCAGCCTTATCTTTTCACCCATACAGAAATCACACTCTTATTAAAGTGCATGCCACATGGCACACTTATCTTATCCACTTATAAGAGTGTGTTCACACACTACTATAGCACATAACCCTTTTAGGGGTTGTTCACACACACACACACACATACGGACACACAAACAGGGGTTCACACACATGAGACTCCGAATCCCAAAAGAGGAGGGGGGGAGGTCACTTGCATCATTGTTGTGTTAGTGACTGCATTTGCATACTACAGAAATGTGATCCTTCTCAGTTTGCTCAAGCAATTCTCAGCTCTCAACTTTCAGCTTGTGGAGCAAACCTCTAATAACACTCATGTGGGAGATCTAAGATCAAAATCGTCACGATTCTTTTTTGGTAATGTTATAATCTTAAAAAAGGTGTGGGTGCAATCTCCAATTCCCGTGCATGACGTGATTTCGCACCCTTCGTAGAATCAGAATCTTCCACAAGTGTGTCCCAGAATTTAAATGAAGTTATGCAGGTGACTGGGACACCCAACAGATTGCAGTGTCATAAACTTTCATTTTGAAAAAGATTTTTGGATGACAAGAAGAATACTTTACTCTCTGCATCTACCGGCTGCCTAAACATGATATTAGAAGCCTGTTACACCTTGCAAACACTTTCAGGATTACATAATTCTTGTTGATGAACGCAGATTTTAGTTCTAGAAAACACAATTCAGATTTGCACATCATTGAGTATTACACTGTGTATTCATGAGAGATGCCTGGCTTGCAGGCTTAGCAGAGCAGTAAAGCAGAAAACACATCCACACAACCAAGAGAGCTTATTTAAAGTTAAAGAGAGCCAAAATATATATATTAAGGTGAAGTTACATATAAGAACCTGTAATTTCATCAGCCTTGATTGCATTATACTAGCGAAGGAGCTGTGCTGTTGCATCAATTGCTCTATAATATCAGCATCCTTCCCCATGAGAATTGGGGACTTATCCAAAATGCTTTGACCCCCTTTCTAATGCACACGCACCAAAAACAAGAACAAAAACAAAGCACATTCAGTCCTGTAAAGTTTTAATACAGATTTACCTTTGTACTGATACATGCTTGAATAAAAAGCCAGCTTGCTGTGACACAAAAAAATCTGCCCTACTTTATGGAAAATCTAATTCATTTGATTAAGAAAGATGCAATTCACTCTGCCAGCAGGCTTTAGCCTAAGTGGTAACACCTTGGCCTGTTGACATGCAGGTCTGTGAAGCTTGTGAAAAACCTTTTACTTGACATGCAAAGAACATTCACAAATCTGAAATTATGCGAGAGAGAGAGAGAGAGAGAGTCTAATTAAGACCCAATGGGCCTATGAGACCAAAGTGATACAATAATGTCCATGGCATATCACAACATGGAATGGAAAATGAAAGAGAAACAAAACAAAACTATCTCACTAGAGTGATAAAAAACTGTCCATGGAAATCTCATCATGGAATACCAAGAACATGAAACATGCGAGGAGCATCAGCCCCCAATAGATAGTATACCACTCTCCAAAATATCAAGCATGGGACTAATGAGTATGGCCGAGAGGTCTCCCACAGAAAGTAGCTCGATGGCGATGGATCGTGTCTTGGATCTGGAGCTTATGAGGTGATCGTGGCATGCCGGAATGTGGAGGACCAATCTAAATAACTGCTATCGGGCAAGGTGGGACCCCAAGGTGGGTCCATGGGATATGGGTGTCCTCCTCTTCCTAGGTCTCGCAGAAGCTAGTGATGGTTGGCTGGCAAGGGAGGGGTCGGGTGGCTGGGCCCAAAGCTCTCTCAAGAACGTATCGCTATGTCTGCGGAGCTCGAGCAAGAAGAGCCCTAGGTAACGATGGTCCAGGAAGTCAATGTTCCTAGAAACTGGGCCAAATCCCTCATGGTACAGACAATGAAACCTCTCACAGATCTCATAGCATACAGGACAGTGACATGGAATGCTCCATTGTCTCAGCCTTTGTGTGGCATAATCAGTAGATCCTCTCCTTCTTGGGTGTCCGTAGGAGCTCCCCACCTCCTAAGGACACACTCAACTCTTCTTGTCTCCACTCTGAGGTGGTGGGATGAAACCTGTGTCTAGCCAATCACAATCCACATGGCATGGGACATGTGAACACTTAGGTAGCCCGGATGTTGAATGAATCTATGCTCAATCAACGTGGGGAAGTGATCACCTTCAGTGGGAACTCCGAAGGTGTGATCCATGTGCAATGGGTGTAGAGGCTGAAAAGATCTAACTAGATAATCCAGTTGATTTCCTCATGAGAGAGTTGGAGAAAAGGGGAGTCCAAATTGTATTTAAGGGGTGGGAGGGAGCCCATAGCCTGAGAACCAAGTGGAAACTCAGGCATACCAAACTCCAGGGTGACCCTCAACTGCTAGCTATCTCGAGGACTCCAGGGCAAGCCTTTGGTACATGTGGGGATACATGTGATTGATGCGAACCTTTTCTAGGATTATTTGTCATACGGCATGACCCCATTGTGAGCCCTCAATCCAACGACAGTCAGGCACGCAGCACCCAACTAGCTCTACAAGGCAGCCGACTATGCATGTTGCTAGTCAGTCGTAAGCATTAAATGCAGCAGACAGGTGAAGTACAGCAGCCGACTAGGCATCTTTGCTAGTCGTGAGCATTAAATGGGTTATTAAACCAGCCAACTGGCATTGATCAGTTGTGGGAAATATTTCTGCAGGCTGACTGTGCATTTGCAGCAGCCGACTGTAACCAAGAGGGCATATAAAAGCATGGCCTCAGTCCCACACCAATTCATTCAGGTATTTCAGCAAAGTACACACAGTTTGCAGCATCCAATCAACTCCAGGCTAAGGAAGGAAGATACTCTTCACATTCAGTTAGCATATGTGCAGTCCTACAGCTATCTGGACTTACATCAGTGGCCAAGGAGAGTCTTCAGCAGAGCCTCGGGATAGGTGGAAACTCAACTGACGTACGGTCTCCCTCGTCCTTGCGTTGGGCATTCATATCACTTGTACTCAGCATTGTACCGCATTTCTCCAAAAAATAATATAAGCAAGGGGGGGAGGGCTTCAGTGAGTATTGGGACCCAATACTATGTCATCTACTATATTCTCATTCTCTTCTCTCTCTCTACTCTCTAGAGTTGATGCTAAAGATTCTCACCACATAAAGGTATAAAGAAGGCCCTGTTGTGCATTATCAAAATCGAGCTCAATGCATGTAACAGGAAGAGTGTCTCCACTACCATCAGAGCTGCAGTGGACTCTGCCAGGATAATCCTCCTTCTTACCTAGCCAATGTAAGACTCCTCTTGTAGACCCTGCTACAGAATCCAATGCTTACTGTCAATCCAACTCTCGTCCTAATTCTCTCTCTATATGTCCAAGGCTACTACAAGTGTCCGTGACCTTGACTAAAGTGCTCACACATACATCTACCACATGGCCTACGTCATCAGTGGCTCAGAGGTGGTTTTACTCTGTTGGGACAGGATACATTGGGTTGTGGGGTTTCTCTCTCTTTCTCTCTCAGAAAAGATGTCATGACTCCTCTTCCTTAAGAGTCTCCATGAAGTTTGCCGATGTCGATCTTTCTTCATTGGATTTGCTGTAACAGTCTCTAGCCATATGTCCTAGCTTCCCACAGTTATGACAAGTGAAGGTCCTTCCTCCTCCCCTGCCTCTTCCTCATCCTCGCGTAAGAATCCTCCTCATGTGTAGAAAGCTCTTTCCTCTCCAATTGTTGAGTCCAATCCTTTCTTCTCTTTGACCTTGGTCTCTTGCTCTAGTAGAGCTCCTTCTATCTCATGCAGCTTCAATTCTGGTACATTCTTTAAGGTTGCCACAATGTTCTCATATTCTCCTTTGTCCACACTCTTCAGAAGCACTGCTAGTGCCTCATCATCCTCTATCTTCTTCCCAATGGCTGGCAGTTGTTGCTTAATGCTTTTGTATTCGTTCAAGTGTGTGGTTAGAGGTTTACTTTCTTTCATGTCAAGTTTGTAGAATTGCATTAGCAGATTTATCTTTGAATTTGCCAAATAATTTATTGAGTTCATCCCATGCATCTTTAGTCCGTTGTATACTGCAATGTGGTGAATGATTTCATCATTTAAGCTCAGTGCAATGAGTCCTAATGCTTTCTCATTCCTGTTCTTCCACTCATTCTCCCCATGCTCCTCTGGACATTCATCTCTTCCCTCAACTAGCTCCCACAAATTTTTCCTTGTGAGTAAATACATGGTCTTTGTTTGCCATGTAGGGAACTCCTCCCCATTAAATTTAGCTATTTCTTGTGCATTGCTCATGATGATGTGAAGGGAAGTCTTACCTCTTGATCCAATTCAAGATTCAAGGACAGTGTCTACCCTTTTACAACTCAAATCTGATGTTTAATGATGATTGCAACAAGTTTATCAGCATGAATTCACCAAAAAATCACATAAGGCCAAGGGTAACTGATTTGTACTGAATGGTTGGAATATCAAACCATCTCCGAATTGCAATCTGAAGTAATAGAGATCTGTATCAAATACCCAATGGTAAATTTGAACCCTCAATTGCACCAAAAAACAATGATTAGTACTAATTAATCACTGATTAGTAAAATAATCCCCTGTTTTGTGTGCAAAAAATGGAGTATGCGGGGAGGCCATATTTGGTGCCTTAGAGTTCAAATGAGCTCAGATCCTTTCAAGAGCATCAATAGCAGTTAGTCTAGTTCAAGAAACAAAAGATTTGACCAAACATTGAATGCTTAATCTCTGTTTTACCAAAGTCACTTGCAAATTTGATGCAGAGCTTGATGCCACTTCTCCTTGAAAAATTTCACAAATCTGAGATTACCAACATGTTCAGAGCATCCAAAAACCCCTTGGGCTAGCCCCTTTGCTCCCAATTCCAAGTAGTGAAGACAATTTTACAGATTTACTCGGAGAAAAAGACGTTGGCGATTTCGCGAATTTCTACTGCTCTCGACGGCAGTTTGAAGAGCTGAATTGATGGGCTGATGCGTAGGAAGGTTAGCTATGTGTGGCTAATAGCTTGTTGCCTAATGTTAAGACTGGAGGGAGATCAAGCCCCTCCACTAGCTAGGGGTGCAGAAAGATGTTGAAAAGAGACTAAAAAATGTGATTAACTCCTAATCTATAATTAGTAGAGTGATTAGGCTTGAATACTAGCTGAATCCTAAGCTTGGCTCTGATACCATGTAAAATTTGCAACAATGTAATGAGCTATGGTAGATCAAATGCAAGAATCAACATAATTAGTATGTGATTAAGATGAGATTAAGACGAGATTAGTGAACAATTAATCTAATACAATAATGTAGGCATGGGTACTCAAAACCAGCAATTTCTCATTAGGCCAATGCCTTAATTTATAGGTTGTACATCCACAAGATGCCAAGCATCTAATCTCACTGATTTCTCCTTGATTTGTGCCACCTCCCCTACATCTGGAGGCACCTTTTCCTAGAATCCTTCCACACCCCTATATTCACTCATGATACCCTTGATTCTCTCATCAGTGGATTCCTCTCACCTTTTCACTGCTACCCACTCGATTACAAACTCCCTTTTACAGTCTCTTGCTAAGGGCTTGTTCCCGTACAAACCCATTCACTCGCATATTTCAACAGATTGAACAGAAATTGTGTTTTCACACACCAAGTAGATACCTGCGTCTACTTTAGGGCGAGCATAAAACTCCCTATCAATTTCTATGTATGTCCCATGTCCTCAAACAGCCTAAAGACAACATACAGCTTCCAAGTACTTTTCACCCCACCTAATTGGAATGAACTTAAGCGTACAAAAAGTCCATGAAATCCCATTAATAGAGATCCTACAGGACAATGGTTATAACATACTAACATGGCGCGAAGACTGTTTTGCGCAGCGAGGTACAAGCGGGATACGCTGTCAAAGCAGGCAACGTATGGGCACTCTGGCAGCGTTCCAATCTGTGAGCACGGACGCCTATGCGCATCCTGCAACGTGGACAGCGAGCCGTGCGGCGCAGGCAGCAAGGTTCGTGCGGCGCAGACGTAGGCGACGTCAGACCCACACCGGCGATGTTGGCGCTAAATCCAGGTGGGCAGAAGGAAAAAAAAACAGTAAAAGCATACCAGCGCCGAATTGAGATTTTGTTTTTTTTTTTTTTAACATACGCTTGCTTTCGTTTTTTTAATGGATTAAACCTTATTAAAGAGTTTAAAGTCCCACTTATTGCTTAAGGGTGTTTTTTTTTAAGAAAGCAGAATATATATATATATATATATATATATATATATATATATATATATATATATATATATATATATATGAAAAAAAACACCCCAAAAAAAAAGCAAAAGCTCAAGAGTGCTTTTGGGGAAGCTTATATAAACCCCTTAAGCGGGCTTCTTGCCACACCTCTCTCAAGTTTTCAAGCTCTCAAGTTCTCTAGCACTTTTCTTGTGCAAGATCGAATTTTCTCTCCCCTTGCCCTCTTCAAGATGTCGACCCAAGAATCCGAGTTGGAGGCCCTTATCGAACACGAAGGCTTGCCGGCTACGGAAGACACCAATGCCGATCTTTTTGACGATCATGTGTCAAAATCAGATTTCCAAGAGTTTAAAGTGGCTCCGAAGCTTCTTCTTCGGAACGTCAAGCACAAATCACCACGCAGAAGCAGGCTTTGCAGAACTCCATCTCTCTTTTGACCACTACCCTGTCTACTCTTTTGGGTATGGATACCTTGGCCTCTGCTTTAGGCCCCAACATTACTCCGGAATAGTTCGGGGGCGAGCGAAAGCAGCGTACTAAGGAGATAGTGGACACTTGGCTACATAAGTGGCAAGTCCATTTTCAGTTCCATCCATATGACGAAGGGAAAAAGATCCAGCTAGCAGCATGTTTCCTCTCAGGCAAAGCTTTGCTTTGGTGGAAGTAACTCAACCCTAAGCCAACGACTTGGGCACAATTCGAAGATGTCTTCAAGAAAGAATTCCTCAAGAAAGAGGATGATTATGATGTGGTTGCCCGGTTTACAGCTTTGACCATGACCTCGCAGCACCTCACTTATGAGGTCTACCTCCAAAAATTTAGAGACTTGCAGATGAAAGCTACGAAGATGGATCCCACAACTCTTTTAGGGTTCTTTGTACCCGGTTTACCCAACTCATACCATTTACAGGTTAAAAATAACAAATGCAAAACTTTGTACGAGGCCATTCATTCAGCTCGTATCTATGATGATACAATGGTCTCTTCCAAGTCTAAGCCCGTTACCGAGCAAGGGAACAAGCACAAAAGAAAGTTCTCCGCACCAATAACTAACACGACAGAAGAAAAGTCTTCGGACCAACCTTTGAAGAATTCAAGTTCGACACCAGCGAAGAAGAAACGTCTCCTTAAAGCTTTGAAGCTCAAGAAGGAGGGGCGTTACTTCATCTGCGAAGAACAAGGACACATGCGTAACGAGTGCCCGAAGCAAAAGGGTGCAAAGACCAACGCAGGATCCAAGCCAAAGGCAGCTAACCAGTTGTCTTTGACATGTACGTCAGTTATTGTACTTCCTCGCCCTAGTACATGTTCTGATTGTTTGTTCAACTCTAAAGTTTTTGGCTTGCATGATCTTCTCCGAGTTTATGGAGAAGTGAATGGCCATAGAATCCACATTCTTCTAGACCCTGGCAGCTCACACAACTTTGTTAACTATAAACTTGTGCAGAAATTGGGTCTTGATACGACATCCAGCGATCATACCTATGAGGTACGCCTACCTGCGAGAAGGCAAGTATGGGATCGAAACGTGGAGATGCTACCAATCCGGATTCAGGACTACAAAGATACTCTGGAATGGTATATTATGCACCTAGAACATGTGGACTTGTTATTAGGAATTGAGTGGTTTAGGACTCTTCAAGTCCAGATAGATTGGTCTAGTCATATTTTTTCTTTTCAAGATAAGAACACCCAGTATAGTATCTTAGGTGATTGTATACATCCCTCTCAGGGACCTCTTGTAAATACAGTTGATTTTGGAAATATAATGGATTCTTCTTTGTATACTGCTTTCCATTGTGTATTGATTCCACTTTCTTCATTTCTCATACCTTCTATGGATGTCAATGAATTAAGTGTATTTGAAAGCAAAGAATCACAGAAGATACTTGATTCATTTCAAGATGTATTTCCTAAGAAACTGCCATCGGGCTTACCACCTAAAAGGACAGTAGATCATCATATTGACCTGATCCCTAATCCCTGGTGCTCATCTTCCTCAATCCAGCCGAGGAAGATGAGTTGGCTAAACAACTCGAAGATTATCTGAGGATGGACTAGATTCGTCCAAGTAAATCACCTTGGGGTGCACCTGTGTTGCATTGGAGAAAGAAGGACAACACCTGGAGAATGTGTATAGATTACAAGTTGACAATTAAGAACCATCTCCCTAGATCAGATGACCTGATTGACCGAGTAGCAGGAGCAAGATATTTCACGAAGATAGATTTACGTACTGGCTATCACCAGATATGTATTCATGAAAGGCATGTCGAAAGAACCGCCTTTCGGACTAGGTATGGCCATTACGAGTTTCTCGTACTACCTTTTGGGTTAACCAATGCTCCAGCCACTTTCCAGCAAATGATGAACGACCTTTTCCGTGAACATTTGAAAAAATTTGTGGTTGTATTCTTGGATGATATTTTGATATATAGTCGTACTCTTAAGGATCATGTTAGATACCTCACGATTGTCTTATCTATTTTAAGACAGAATCGACTATACGCTAAATTAAGTAAATGTGAGTTTTTCATGACAGACATCATTTACTTGGGACACAAGATCACTAGAGATGGATTGAGCATTGACTATGACCGAGTTCAGAAGGTTCTGGACTGGCCTATACCGCGAACAATGAAACAACTTCGTGCTTTTCTCGGTTTTGTTGTTTTTCTTTGGAAATCTGTGCAGGAGTACTCTCAGCTCACACTACTGATGACCGACTTGTTGAAAGGTCATGGACGTAAGTCAAATCAACCTATCACTTGGAATAACGATTTGGATATGGCCTTCAGACTTTTGAAAGATAAAGTCAAGGAAGCACCTATCTTAGCATTACCCGATCCTAGTCGGCCTTATGTTCTTGAAACTGATGCCAGTGACTATGCCATCGAGGCTCCTTTATTTCAAGATGGTAGACCTGTTGCTTTTGAAAGTAAAAACCTAGACGACACTCAATCTCGTTGGCCAACCCTTGAGAAGGAGCTTTATGCTGTGATTCATGCTCTCAAGGTTGGAGACATTATTTTTATGGCTCCAAGTTTGTGGTATTGACTGATCATCAGTCAATCAAGTATGTGTGTGATGCGGATGATTTGAGAGGAAGGAAAGCTCGTTGGGCTGAGTTAATGCAAGATTTTGATTTTGAGATTCGTTATCGTAAAGGGTCCATGAATAGTGTTGCAGATGCGCTTAGTCGAATTAGAGAGGTGAATACTTTGTCGTTCACCGAGATTTCTACCGACTTATTTCAGTCATTGAGAGGACTTTGCGGAACTGATAGTTATTTTGGTCCATTTTGGCAGAAGATCCAGGATGGGAGCTCATTGATTGACCAAGACTCGATAACTGAACAGCCTTCCATTCAGGCTGCAGGAGGCCAGTGGATGATTCAGAATGGTTTACTATTCCATAATGACAAAATTTGTGTACCATAGATCCCGGACATTAGGTCGAAGATTCTTAAGGAGTGTCACGAAGCCCCTTCTGCTGGACACCCTGGGGTACACAGGACATTATCATTAGTGAAACACACTTTTTATTGGCCAAAGATGAAAGGATATGTAGAAGATTATGTTCTCAAGTGTCAAGTTTGTCAAGAAAATAAAGCTGAACGCTTTAGACAGGCTGGGTTGTTGTATCCTTTGCAAATCCCAGGCAATAAATGGAAAAGTATTTCCATGGATTTTATTACCGGATTGCCAAGAACACATCAAGGCAACGATTCTATTTGGGTTGTGGTAGCTCGCTTGACAAAAAACGGCTAGATTTTTTCCGACCCAGAAGACTATTACAACTACGCAATTAGCACGGCAGTCTATCAAGCAATTGTTTAGACTGTACGGGTTACCGCAGGACATAGTCAGTGATAGGGACTCTAAGTTTACGAGTGATTTTTGGAAACTTGTTTTTGAGAAGTTGGAAACAACTTTGAATTTGAGTTCTTCAGATCATCCTCAATCTAATGGCCAGACTGAAAGAGTGAATCAGATTTTGGAGGATATGCTTCGGGCATATGTATCCAAAAGACAGTTCATGGGAGGATTATCTTCCTATGTTAGAATTTGCATATAACAGTACTAAGCATACAAGTACAGGTTTTAGTCCTTTCATGCTTATGTATAGTTTTCAACCTAGATCACCTGTTACAGTAGGATTCTCAGGACTTCAGCATGATGCAGCACGTAATTTTTTGCAAGATATGCAAGAAATGTTACAAGTTGCGAAGAAATCTATTAGAAGTGCTCAAGACCGAGACAGATTTTATTCTAATAGACATCGTTCACCCAGAGAGTTATCTGAAGGAACGATGGTGTATTTGCGAGTTCCGAAAGATTCCAAGACTTTACGGACAGGTCGATCTCCGAAATTATCCCCTAGATACTGTGGACCATTTCGTATTACACGACGGATTGGTTCAGTTGCATATGAACTGGATTTGTCTTCTCATGTGAAAGTTTATCCTGTATTTCATGTCAGTAGACTTAAGGAAGTACTGGGTGGAACAGACTAGTTAGTTACTCCTCAAGAAATCATAGATGTCGAGGACATTACATTTGTTGCACACGAACCTGAAAAGATTCTTGGATTTCGTGAAAGAAGATTGCATAATCGCTTATCACGGAATACAAGATCAAGTGGAAGGATCGTGTTGAGAAGGATGCTACATGGGAGACATTGACTACTCTTCAGAGAGATTACCTTGGCTTTTTAGTGAGCTCTTAGAGAAAGGGGAGTATATCATGTGCACGGTGAGTATCTACCGTGTGCTACACGCACACAAGACTAGCTTCCAGGTTTGGGAAAGCTTGGAGCTAGGCAGGTAGATTGACAAGCTGAGTTAGGGATAGACTAACGGGTGGGCACCCAAGTATGGACGAGCGGGCGCCCAAGTGTGGACGCCTGATGACCGGCCAAGAGCCTATAAAAGGGTGGCCAAGGTTAGTCATTAGTCATATAGAGTCTCGCGTGACTTGTGAGAGCTCTATGGTCTGGAGCCTGGATCTAGTGCAGACGTGCACCTACTACAAGCAGCCAAGGCCGGCAGCAGTCTCGAGACCCGCATGGGTAGATTCGTGGCGGTATGGGACGTCACGAGATAGAGATTGGTCGGTATGTCCATCTAGTTAGCTCAGCTCGTGGCTCGGTGGGCACAGCCAAGTCTTGTGGGTTTACCCACGACTGTCATGGTTAGGAGGTGAGTCAGGCCTGCACCCCCGTCTCGTTTGTTGTTTTGTTTGCAGGTTTCGAGTCTTGTACCAAGAGCATTCCACGAGGAGATTCTATGGGGATTTGACACCTGGGTTATGCAAACTTCCAACAAGAGCGTCTAACTAGGTGTGATCTCTTCACCATTTTAAAAAGAACCATCCACTTATGTGGAAAAGTCAGAGTAGCAACAAATTAGATTCCATCACAATTCGGCAAAGATCTCGAAAAATTAAAATTTATTAATTAGGGGTTTTACAAAAGAGTACTTGAAAACAAGCATCACAACTTAGGGTCTGTGCAGGCAAGACTATTCAGCCATTCTTGGACCCACCAATGTGTGTGTGAATTCAGACTTGAATCCCTCTTAGTTAAAAACCTCCACACACCACTTGACAACCCCACAGTTATTGGTTTGGAGCACAAATCAAGCTTCGGCCTGACACTATTCTCCCTCAAAAGATCATGGATAATGCGATCTTGTTTATCTTTTGGCCTTAGTGATGGTGGCGGGTAAAATCCTAGCCATCCCGATGGATTCACATGCTCAAAGTTGTCACCGCCAACCGACTCCACATCGTTATTGCTGGATGACTTCACATAATTATTGCCCATTAACGCATTATATCTCCGGTGCACACTAAACCTACGTGCTAACTTGGAGAAAAGCAGTGGCAAAAAGGTGACTTTTTGCACAATGTCTATGTATTAGCCAATAGTAGGAAGTAGTTATTTTTTTCCTGAGAAAAAAGATCCTTCTATTAGTTACCAAGAAAAACAGCCAAAATGGCTAAGTACAAATCCATCCCCAAATGGGAAACGAGAGTCAATATGAACAAAATGGAAGGATGCACTTCTCCTCCGGCTAGCCGCTCTAGGAGAAGAAGGCTATCTCATACAATGGGGGGAGGGGGAAATAACGGGGAGGCGGGGGGGGAGGGGGAGGGGGGGTTTGTGCACGGAAGGTGGGTATGATACAGTAAACAAGCATTCACGTTGGAATTGGGTATGATCGGGTTTATGAGTGCCATATATGACTAAATTGGTCAGAAACTCTGCCAGGAATGGTCATCACAGGCCCCTGGATGGTAGATGGGTTTCCTCATTGCTCCTTGGAAGCTGTCTGCAAGTTGTTGGGCTCTGATTTCTCATGGGAATATTGAATAAAGACTCTATTCTACTGAGCTAATCAGTGTGTGCAGGGAAGGTGCAGTATGATATAGTAAACAAGAATTCACGTTGGAATTGACTATGTGAAACCGGCCTTCAAAAATTTGATGGGCGGTGGAATAAACACTTGCACACAAAACACTTCATCACCCATGAGAACCTGGAAAAGGAAAACAAACAAGGGAGCTAGAATGCTCTTGCAAATAGTACAAAGACACCGATTGGTCCCAAAACGCAGTGGCGCACCTTGCGGTATTTCTTTACTTGATCAAAATTTGAGTACAAAGTACAACTTGTAGAATCCTCTACCAATAGGATCCCTTTTAGCTTTTCACCCACGACTTTCCAAATAAGAACTCTCGTTATTACAGCAAAGCATTCCATAGAGAAGGCACACCTATACGACACCTCCCTACTTGAAAAGGTCTTCTCCATCTCAACCATGGATCCCACAACTGTGATATGCAGCGGAAGTCTTTGTATTGGTTGATCTTGTCACACAATATGCTCACACCGTCTTCTGTATCCTGAGTTTCGTGAGTTTAGCAATCCATTTCATTTACTTCAAACTTTAAAGAGATGAGAGAGAGAGAGATGAGAACTGTACACCAGATTGCGTCCCGAATTACCCACTGAAGGATCCCCTATCCCGATAACGAGATAGTATTTGCTTTATTACTTTAGAGAGAACGACTTTGGACTGTAGATAAGCCAAACGCAAGATCTTGGAGGATCGGAGAGCGGCTGTTCTGTACACTGCTGTAGAAACACCTCAATGACTTGATCTCGAGCCTATGCACTCCTCCCAAGGGCATGAGGAAGGGCTGCACACTTGAGGCTCAAAGAAGAAGAAGGTGGACTGTTCTACACACTGTTAGAATGCTGAAAACACATATGAATGCTGTGTTACCTTCACCAGATGACTGCTGCATGTGTTGATGATGCAGAGAATGCTGGACACTGATGCAAACAACTGTTTCAGGGCTGGAAACTGCTGTAGACTGTTGCTTCAGGGCTGGATTCTGCTGTGGACAGAAACGCAGGTATCTAGAGAAGGCTGTGGACTGAAACGCATGAGCAACTGATGACTGTAGTGCTGCTGCTGTACGGCTGGAGCAAAACGCAGGTAGACTGCTGTAAGGCTGCACCAAAACGCAGATATGCAGGCTGAATGCTATTGGTTTTCAGGCGTGGAACTGAGCTGAGGATGTATGCTGATTCTAGGGTATGAACTGATGCTGAGGACAAGCACCTAGGGCTGGGCTGAAGCTATGGATCTCAAGGGGCTGGAGAAGAAAGCTTACGGGCACTAGGGCTGGATTAGTCTTGGGCTGAAAGCAAGAGAGAGGAGAGCTCTTAGCACAATGAAGACTGAATGAGCAAAAGAGGCTCTAGGCAAGCCTATTTATACTAACTGGAGGTTGGTCATTTAATAAAATTAATATTTATAAATGCCCAATAATGCAAATAATGATAAATAAATACTAATAAATATGGAAAAAATACCAGATAAATCCCAGTAAATTCCCTAAGGCTTTGGGGATGTTCTAAATGATGCACAGGCATATGTATGCATATTATGCAAGATGCAGAGTGCTTTCTGATGCAAACCCTAAGGCTTCTACTGACTCTACATGCATGAATGATTCTCTCCAAGTGGGTTAAGGGACTTGACTGACTGACTGACCGACCCACTAAGGCTGAGGAATGACCTACGTAGCTCGTGCCTGACTTATCCTGGACTGAGGATGTACAATGGGGTCACGGCGTACGACAAATATCATCCTACTGGGTTCTAAAACTGTACAAATGTTGCACTTCTGATGATGAGCCATCTTGTCACCATGCACTAAGTGCAGAGTGCATGTGACATTCCCTCCTGATTAGCTTGGCGGCAGGTTCATGGCTTCCAAGTAGTCCGCCAATAACTGGGGGTACTCCTGGAAGAACTCCTCGTCGAGCCATACGGCTTCGTGGGTGCCTCGATCTCGGAATTTCGTATAGAACTGACGAATCCGTCGACCGGAACCAGACCATCTGTCTGGGATATGCAGCGGAAGTCTTTGTATTGGTTGATCCTGTCACACAATATGCTCACACCGTCTTCTGTATCCTGAGTTCGTGAGTTTAGCAATCCATTTCATTTACTTCAAACTTTAAAGAGTTGAGAGAGAGATATGAACACTGTACACCAGATTGGGTCCCGAATTACCCACTGAAGGGTCCCCTATCCCGATAACGAGATAGTATTTGCTTTATTACTTTAGAGAGAATGACTTTGGACTGTAGATAAGCCAAACGCAAGATCTCGGAGGATCGGAGTATGGCTGATCTGTACACTGCTGTAGAAACACCTCAATGACTTGATCTCGAGCCTATGCACTCCTCCCAAGGGCATGAGGAAGGGCTGCACACCTGAGGCTCAAAGAAGAAGAAGGTGGACTGTTCTACACACTGTTAGAATGCTGAAAACACATATGAATGCTGTGTTACCTTCACCAGATGACTGCTGCATGTGTTGATGATGCAGAGAATGCTGGACACTGATGCAAACAACTGTTTCAGGGCTGGAAACTGCTGTAGACTGTTGCTTCAGGGCTGGATTCTGCTGTGGACAGAAACGCAGGTATCTAGAGAAGGCTGTGGACTGAAACGCATGAGCAACTGATAACTGTAGTGCTGCTGCTGTACGGCTGGAGCAAAACGCAGATGAACTGCAGTATGGCTGCACCAAAACGCAGATATGCAGGCTGAATGCTACTGGTTTTCAGGCGTGGAACTGAGCTAAGGATGTATGCTGAATCTAGGGTATGAACTGATGCTTAGGACAAGCACCTAGGGCTGGGCTGAAGCTATGGATCTCAAGGGGCTGGAGAAGAAAGCTTATGGGCACTAGGGCTGGATTAGTCTTGGGCTGAAAGCAAGAGAGAGGAGAGCTCTTAGCACAATGAAGACTGAATGAGCAAAAGAGGCTCTAGGCAAGCCTATTTATACTAACTGGAGGTTGGTCATTTAATAAAATTAATATTTATAAATGCCCAATAATGCAAATAATGATAAATAAATACTAATAAATATGGGAAAAATACCAGACAAATCCCAGTAAATTCCCTAAGGCTTTGGGGATGTTCTAAATGATGCACAGGCATATGTATGCATATTATGCAAGATGCAGAGTGCTTTCTCATGCAAACCCTAAGGCTTCTACTGACTCTACATGCATGAATGATTCTCTCCAAGTGGGTTAAGGGACTTGACTGACTGACTGACCCACTAAGGCTGAGGAATGACCTACGTAGCTCGTGCCTGACTTATCCTGGACTGAGGATGTACAATGGGGTCACGGCGTACGACAATTATCATCCTATTGGATTCTAAAACTGTACAAATGTTGCACTTCTGATGATGAGCCATCTTGTCACCATGCACTAAGTGCAGAGTGCATGTGACATTCCCTCCTGATTAGCTTGGCGGCAGGTTCATGGCTTCCAAGTAGTCCGCCAATAACTGGGGGTACTCCTGAAAGAACTCCTCGTCGAGCCATACGGCTTCGTGGGTGCCTCGATCTCGGAACTTCGTATAGAACTGACGAATCCGTCGACTGGAACCATGCTTCCATCGATGAAGAAGGATCTGCTCAGGCTCAATAACTTCTGCCTCGTCTACCACGTCTGGCTGCTGTTCATCTGAAACATCAAACACTTTTGGACCAACATATGGTTTTAGCCAAGAAACATGAAAAACATCATGCATTGTCCAACTGGCAGGCAACTTTAACTTCATTGAGACATCACTTATCTTCTTAACTATTGGAAAAGGGCCAAAACTACGGAATGAAAGCTTGGGACAACGTTTGCCCACTTGTTTCAATCTCTGCTTCATGATACGCAAATAGACCCAATCCCCTTCCTTGAAGTGGACATCTCGTCTAGATTTATTTGCCTGTCTGCTATATGCTTCCTGAGCTTTGGTCAAGCGGTCTTTGACTGACTCAATGATCTCGGAAAATGCTTCCGTGGTTTTATTAGCCTCTAAAGATGGAGACACCATTCTCGTCAAAAGAGAAGAAAAACAGCGACCAAAGGCTGCTTCATATGGAGTCCGTCCGACACTGGATGAATGCGTGTCGTTCAAGATAGCTTGGACCAGCGGAAGATAGTGCTCCCATTTGGACTGCTGGTCATGACAGTATGACTTGAGGACATCAAAGGCCAATTGATTATAAATTTCTGTATGGCCATCTGTCTGGGGATGGAATGCACTAGACAACTGCAACTTAGTTCCAAAGTTTTCAAATAATGCCCTCCAGAAATGCGAGGTAAACTTGGAATCTCTATCTGATGTTATGGTGCTAGGCAAACCACAAATTGGATACCGATGCTTGAGAAACAGACGGGCTACGTCCTCGGCTGTGGCCGTATGCTTGCATGGGATGAGCATGCAGAACTTACTGAAGCGATCCACAATGGTAAAACACTGAGTGTTACGGGATCCAGTGGATGCTGGTAGAGGCCCTACAAAGTCCATAGATATGTCGATAAAAGGTCCATCGGGGATAGGCAAAGGTTGAAGTAAACCTGCCTTCTTTGAATGGGGAACCTTGACTTTTTGACAAATCTTACAGGCTTGTACATGTGCATAGACATCACGCCTCATCTTTGGCCAATAAAAGGACCGTTCTAATTTCTCGAGGGTACTGTTGATACCCCTATGTCCTCCAACTAAGGAGTCATGGGCATCATGGAGAAGAGCAGAACGCTTTTCTCGAGTAACACAGAGACGGTTCTTGTAGAACAACCAACCGTTCTGTACTGAATAGTGGCCAGGCTCAGAAGTGAGGGCCAAACTATACTGAGTACCAAACTCAGGGGAGTCGACATATTGGTCTTTCATACTATCTAAGTTCTTCCCCGTGATTTCGAGAATGGTAGCTTCTTGGACTGCCTGGATGCTGGACTTTCGACTGAGAGCATCTGCTACTGGGTTATGCTTACCAGGGATGTATTCAATCATACCTCCAAACTGTTGGAAGATTTGACTCCACCTGGCTTGTCGATCACTCCACTGGGCACTTGGCATAGTCTGAAGCCACTTAAGTGCTTGGTGGTCTGTTTTCACTGTGAAAGCCTGTCCATAAAGAAAAGGCTTCCAATGTTTGAGCGCTGTGATCACACCCAAAAGCTCTTTGTCATATACCGAACAATTCTTTTCAGCGACATCCAACTTTCTACTGTAATATGCCACGGGTCTATTGTCCTGCTGGAGGACTGCACCTATGGCTACATTGCTGGCATCGGTGATGACCTCGAAAGGTTCATCCCATGATGCTAACTTTAATACAGGTGCTTCTGAGGCAGCTTTCTGGAGTGCACAGAATGCATCAAGTGCCTTACCTGTAACTGAGACTTTCTGCTTGCGAGTCTTCACTCCCTTGAGCAAGTCGGTAAGAGGTGCTGCAAGGTTGGAAAACTGATGGACATGTGTGCTATAGGCCTGACAAAGACCTACGAATGAACGGATTTCTTGGGCGGTCTTAGGAATATCCCAATCTAAGATCTCCTGAACCTTTGATGGGTCCAGTCTAATCCCATCGGAACCGATGATGTAGCCCAAATACTGAACTTCCTTAACACCAAAGATAGACTTTTTGGCGTTTATGTAGAGCTGATTATCTCGCAAAAGTTGCAAGACTTTTTCCACATCTTTCTCATGCTGCTCCGCAGTGGCTGAGAAGACTAGTATGTCATCAAGGAATATGAAGACACACTTCCCAATGTGGACTGCGAAAATCCTAGACATCATCTTATTGAACGTTGCGGGTGCATTTGTAAGCCCAAAAGGCATGACTACGAACTCGTAGTGACCACGCTCTGTCCTGAAAGCTGTTTTTGGAATGTCAGCTTCAAAAATGCGGACCTGATGGTAACCACTCTTGAGGTCGATCTTAGTGAAAAACTTAGCACCGTCTAAACGCTCCAAAATGTACTCTATCCTGGGCATAGGAAACTTATTCTTGATAGTGAGTTTGTTTAATGCCCTGTAGTCTACACAAAGGCGTGCAGACTTGTCCTTCTTTGGGACAAATAGGATAGGTGCAGCAAATGGGGAGGAAGAAGGCCGAATAAATCCGGCTCGGAGAAGTTCAGATAATTGCTTTTCCAACTCGCCCTCTAAAGTCTTGGAAAGACGATAGGGAAACCTGCTAGGAGGGTCTGATCCAGGGACCAAATCAATGTGATGGTCCTCAAGGCGAGAGGGTGGGAGACTGGGCAGGAGATCGTCCCTAAGCATAATGTCCTGGTGTCTGGATAGGAGGTCTGCTAACTGAGGGACTGAAGATGTAAAGGATGCTACTAATGAGGGAGGGGCTGTTTAAGCACGAACATAAAGGAGTGCTCCTTCTGCTCCCTTGCGGATAGCTCGTCTGGCCTGGAGATGTGAAATCAATGGGATGCCAAGAATGCTTCTATCCCCCCGAATCATGACAGGCTCAGGAAAACCTTTACAAATAGTAAAAGTGTCCTGCCCCCAATTGGGAATAGGCTCATACTGACGGAACCACTGAATTCCTAAGATCATGTCACACCCTAACAGAGGGGAGACGATGAAATCTCGTTGAAATGAGGCCTTCTGAACTTCAAAGGCAAACTGCTGTGCCTTCTGGGAAATGTGGGTGCGAAGACCAGGTGTAAACCCGTCCACATCCAGATGATATGGGACTAAAGTGTAGTTCAATTTATTAGCCAACTGGGGAGAGATGGCGTCTTCAGAACTACCCATATCGAAAAGGACTACAAACTGTCGGCCCTGGGCAGAGCCATAAGCTCGGATAAGGCTCTTCTGAGAAGCATCGCTCTCACCCTCCTGCTTAGCATCGAATACCACGGATGGTATAGGATGCATGGAAGGTACTGCATTTGAGGTAGTAGGCGGGGCTGGAGGAGCTGGGGAGGCTGTGGCAACTGTGGCAGAAGGAGCTTTGGCAGCTTGTGCCGCTTGCCATTTGTGGCAATCCTTCTTACCATGCCCTATAATATGACAGAAAAAACATCTATTTTCTGACTGATACTTCTTTTGCTCCTCTGGAGGAAGATAACCTCCAGTAATGCCTGCTTTAGCCTTTTCATCAGGGGTTTTCTTAGGTTCTTTATCCTTCTTACCCCCTGAACTGGAGCTATTACTACTGTCCTTCTTAGCATCTTTAGAAGATGCGTTACCTTTCCCTGACTGTGCAGCTGATTGCTGCTGCTGGGGTTTGGTACTGGACTGAGATGTCTGCTTGGGCTTGCCCCCGTTGAGCTTCATTTCTTCGTTCTGAGCGAGAGTCAGAGCCCGGTCATATGTACTTGGTTCAAAGTTACAAACTATGAACCGAATGTTGGAGTCCAATCCACGAATGAATTGCTCCATCTTGGCCTGCTCAGATAACCCTAACTGCTGTGCTAACGTAATAACCTTACCGGAAAACTGAAGCACTGGGGAACCGTTCTGTCTGCGTCCATAGAACTCGTCTTTCAGACCGGTCATGTACTGGGGCGGGAGAAATCTGGTCTTCAAGTCATGGACAAAGATGTCCCAGTCAAAGGCTGTGACACCTGTGGCCTGGTCAGTATGAATACTAGACCAATGCTGCCACCAAGTGACTGCCTCACCAGTGAGATGGGGAGCCGCTAAGTGGACTTTGTCTTGTGGGTCTGTGATCCTAGCTAATGGAAAATGAGCATTAAATTGATGAACAAATTGATTAACTGAAGAATGATCACACTTACCATCATACTTGCTGAAATTCGGTTGACTGCGAATGATGGTGGTTGCTGCTGCGGGCTGCTAGCTGGTGCACCTATGACTTAGGAGACTGAGGAGAGCTGCTGATACCTCAAGTGTATGGCCTCCTTTTCCCGTTGGTGTTCGAGTAGCATATGTTCTCGATCAAGCTCACGTTGGTGTTCCCGAGCGGCGAGTTCAGCCTGACGCCGGTCTTCGTCGATCCTGCGTTGGGCTTCCTCATAGTCCCGTCTTTCTTCTTTCTCTCTTCTCCTTCGGGCCTCGTCCTCTCTCCTTTGTTGTTCCATCTGAAAGAAGAGGGAGATGTAGTCGGGTGCTGCTGGAGGTGTAGAAGGACGTGCTGCTGCTGCCTCCAAGAGTTGGAGACGCTCCATGAGTAGCTGGTTCTGAGCTCTAAGAAGAGCTATAGTGTCTGCTGTAGGCGGAAGAGCAACGTCTCCTTCGGGGGAGACGTCTTCCGGCTGATGAGTACTCTCTCCTGTAGACATGATGCTGAAGTCGGTGGTCGTGCCGGAACGCAATCTAACCATCCGAGGATGCCCCCACGCTAGGATACGGTGTGTGTGGACTATCTGAATCTGATACCAATGTGATATGCAGCGGATTCTGTCTGGCCATCTGTCTAGGGATGGAATGCACTAGACAACTGCAACTTAGTTCCAAAGTTTTCAAATAATGCCCTCCAGAAATGCGAGGTAAACTTGGAATCTCTATCTGATGTTATGGTGCTAGGCAAACCACATATTGGATACCAATGCTTGAGAAACAGACGGGCTACGTCCTCGGCTGTGGCCGTATGCTTGCATGGGATGAGCATGCAGAACTTACTAAAGCGATCCACAATGGTAAAACACTGAGTGTTACGGGATCCAGTGGATGCTGGTAGAGGCCCTATAAAGTCCATAGATATGTCGATGAAAGGTCCGTCGGGGATAGGCAAAGGTTGAAGTAAACTTGCCTTCTTTGTATGGGGAACCTTGACTTTTTGACAAATCTTACAGGCTTGTACATGTGCATAGACATCACGCCTCATCTGTGGCCAATAAAAGGACCGTTCTAATTTCTCGAGGGTACTGCTGATACCCCTATGTCCTCCAACTAAGGAGTCATGGGCATCGTGGAGAAGAGCGGAACGCTTTTCTCGAGTAACACAGAGACGGTTCTTGTAGAACAACCAACCGTTCTGTACTGAATAGTGGCCAGGCTCAAAAGTGAGGACCAAACTATACTGAGTACCAAACTCAGGGGAGTCGACATATTGGTCTTTCATACTATCCAAGTCCTTCCCCGTGATTTCGAGAGTGGTAGATTCTTGAACTGCCTGGATGCTGGACTTTCGACTGAGAGCATCTGCTACTGGGTTATGCTTACCAGGGATGTATTCAATCATACCTCCAAACTGTTGGAAGATTTGACTCCACCTGGCCTGTCGATCACTCCACTGGGCACTTGGCATAGTCTGAAGCCACTTAAGTGCTTGGTGGTCTGTTTTCACTGTGAAAGCCTGTCCATAAAGAAAAGGCTTCCAATGTTTGAGCGCTGTGATCACACCCAAAAGCTCTTTGTCATATACCGAATAATTCTTTTCGGCGACATCCAACTTTCTGCTGTAATAAGCCACGGGTCTATTGTCCTGCTGCTATGGCTACATTGCTGGCATCGGTGATGACCTCGAAAGGTTCGTCCCATGATGCTAACTTTAATACAGGTGCTTCTGAGGCAGCTTTCTGGAGTGCACGGAATGCATCAAGTGCCTTACCTGTAACTGATACTTTCTGCTTGCGAGTCTTCAACCCCTTGAGCAAGTCGGTAAGAGGTGCTGCAAGGTTGGAAAACTTATGGACATGTGTGCTATAGGCCTGACAAAGACCTACGAATGAACGGATTTCTTGGGCGGTCTTAGGAATATCCCAATCTAAGATCTCCTGAACCTTTGATGGGTCCAGTCTAATCCCATCGGAACCGATGATGTAGCCCAAATACTGAACTTCCTTAACACCAAAGATAGACTTTTTGGCGTTTATGTAGAGCTGATTATCTCGCAAAAGTTGCAAGACTTTCTCCACATCTTTCTCATGCTGCTCCGCAGTGGCTGAGAAGACTAGTATGTCATCAAGGAATATGAAAACACACTTCCCAATATGGACTGCGAAAATCCTAGACATCATCTTATTGAACGTTGCGGGTGCATTTGTAAGCCCAAAAGGCATGACTACGAACTCGTAGTGACCACGCTCTGTCCTGAAAGCTGTTTTTGGAATGTCAGCTTCAAAAATGCGGACCTGATGGTAACCACTCTTGAGGTCGATCTTAGTGAAAAACTTAGCACCGTCTAAACGCTCCAAAATGTACTCTATCCTGGGCATAGGAAACTTATTCTTGATAGTGAGTTTGTTTAATGCCCTGTAGTCTACACAAAGGCGTGCAGACTTGTCCTTCTTTGGGACAAATAGGATAGGTGCAGCAAATGGGGAGGAAGAAGGCCGAATGAATCCGGCTCGGAGAAGTTCAGATAATTGCTTTTCCAACTCGCCCTCTAAAGTCTTGGAAAGACGATAGGGAAACCTGCTAGGAGGGTCTGATCCAGGGACCAAATCAATGTGATGGTCCTCAAGGCGAGAGGGTGGGAGACTGGGCAGGAGATCGTCCCTAAGCATAATGTCCTGGTGTCTGGATAGGAGGTCTGCTAACTGAGGGACTGAAGATGTAAAGGATGCTACTAATGAGGGAGGGGCTGTTTAAGCACGAACATAAAGGAGTACTCCTTCTGCTCCCTTGCGGATAGCTCGTCTGGCCTGGAGATGTGAAATCAATGGGATGCCAAGAATGCTTCTATCCCCCCGAATCATGACAGGCTCAGGAAAACCTTTACAAATAGTAAAAGTGTCCTGCCCCCAATTGGGAATAGGCTCATACTGACGGAACCACTGAATTCCTAAGATCATGTCACACCCTAACAGAGGGGAGACGATGAAATCTCGTTGAAATGAGGCCTTTTGAACTTCAAAGGCAAACTGATGTGCCTTCTGGGAAATGTGGGTGCGAAGACCAGGTGTAAACCCGTCCACATCAAGATGATATGGGACTAAAGTGCAGTTCAATTTATTAGCCAACTGGGGAGAGATGGCGTCTTCAGAACTACCCATATCGAAAAGGACTACAAATTGTCGGCCCTGGGCAGAGCCATAAGCTCGGATAAGGCTCTTCTGAGCAGCATCGCTCTCACCCTCCTGCTTAGCATCGAATACCACGGATGGTATAGGATGCATGGAAGGTAAAAGTTGAACTGCATTTGAGGTAGTAGGCGGGGCTGGAGGAGCTGGGGAGGCTGTGGCAACTGTGGCAGAAGGAGCTTTGGCAGCTTGTGCCGCTTGCCATTTGTGGCAATCCTTCTTACCATGCCCTATAATATGACAGAAAAAACATCTATTTTCTGACTGGTACTTCTTTTGCTCCTCTGGAGGAAGATAACCTCCAGTAATGCCTGCTTTAGCCTTTTCATCAGGGGTTTTCTTAGGTTCTTTATCCTTCTTACCCCCTGAACTGGAGCTATTACTGCTATCCTTCTTAGCATCTTTAGAAGATGCGTTACCTTTCCCTGACTGTGCAGTTGATTGCTGCTGCTGGGGTTTGGTACTGGACTGAGATGTCTGCTTGGGCTTGCCCCCGTTGAGCTTCATTTCTTCGTTCTGAGCGAGAGTCAGAGCTGTTGGGGTAAAGGCGTTATGCCCACCCTTATAGTGTGTACAAGCCCATAAGTTATAGTACATAGTACACTTAGTACTTTTAATGTACTAAGTGCACTATGTGTACTAGTGCAATATACATGTGTGATAGGGGAGTCACACACTCATGCTTCTCATGAGTTGACTTATCCCCACAACTCTCTCTCTCTCTCTCCCTTGTTCTTCTCTGTGTATGTCTCCCATGAATACTCTAACCTAACCCTAATTCTGGTTTTCTCCCCATCAACTGGTATCAGAGCTAGAGGGAGGTTTGCCTGGTTCATTCGGAGCCTGTAGGTGTTGACAAGGGGGGTTTCTTTCCTTGCTTCCTTGCATGGCAGCCCTTTATAGCTCGGCTCTGCAGTCTATAGAATGCGTGCAGAAGTTGAATGTGAAGTGTGAGGCTGAGATAGTGAGGATCACACTGGTCGCCTGCTGAAACCCCCTTGGAGCGAGCTACGTGTAGCATTACACAAGGCAGCATAGCGAGCGAAGGCAGCAGCCGTAGGCTGGGCGTCAACATAATTAGGCGAAGCTAGGCGAAGGCAAAGCGAACAACGCTGGGCATAGATGCGCTAGGCGAAAGCAGCCATTGGCGAAGGTCAGCCCACACAAGGCGGAAGCGCACAGCTGCCAGCGTAATCGTGGGCAGGGGTGCGTGAGTGCATATATGTCATTCCGGCGACCTGATCCGCCTTCTCTGCTCAACCTTGCCATCAACGCAGCTGTCTGCAACGTGCACCACATCACCAACCTCAACTCCATCCCAGACGCCATTGTAGCCGACCTCTTCCAGAAAACTTTAGCTTCTGGGAAGCTGACCGATTCTGTCCTGAAAGTCTTCATGGCCACTGGCAACAAGGAAGTCTTAGGCATCGACAGCTGCAGGAGCATCAGCATCAGCATCAGCATCAGCATCAGCATCAGCATCAGCATCAGCATCAGCATCAGCATCAGCATCAACATCAACATCAACAGCAAAATCGACGCCCTCCTTTCCTGCAAATCAGAGTAAATCAGAAAATTTCAAGGTATTCTGCTTCAATTTTTTTTTGGGATTTGCAATTGAGCAAGTACAGTAATCAATTGAGCAGGTACAGGTGCCCAATTGCTCAATTTTTGAGCAAAATTGGCAAAATTGGGTGACATTGGTCACAATCAGGATCAATTTGCAGGAAATTGGTCACAATCAGGTTCAATTTGCAGGAAATTGGATGTCGAAATTTGGGGCTTTTGATGTAATTGTGCAATTAAGCACTCATACATGCTGTATGATGTGAAAAATCGCACATTTGGGCAAAATTGCAGCAAATTGCAGTGCAAATCAAGGGGCTTTTGTGCCGATTGAGTTGATTTGCATGCAGGCAATCGCGTTTGATGCTGTGGATAATGTGTTGATGCCTTACAAGCACTCAATGTGCCTGTAAATCAAGGGGCTTTCATGTATTGGATGTATATGTGGCCAGGGGGAAGCATCGTGAACACTCTTGATGCCTTCATGTGCGTCAATGTACCATGCATGATCAGAAATTGATCTCAAATCAAGGAGCTTTTCAAGTTTGTATGCTTGTTGAGCTTGGCAAAGCAGCAGGCAAGACATTTATGCCTTGAATCCTCAAAAATCAGCTTGCAGTCAAGGGGCTTTTGCCCAATTTCTGTTCGGGACTGTTGTATGCAGTGTACGGGACTGTAAAAGTCTGATTTTTACTCATTTGGACAGCCAGGAGAGCATTTATTGCTATTGTACCTGCTGGTACAGATTTGGCACAGCTTTGTGCATGTTTTGGCATGGCTGTACACTGTTTTGAGTGACCAAAAGGTTCAATTTCAGCTGCTGTACTTGCCGGGACAGGTTTGGTACATTACAGGTGAGCACTTAGTACTGCTGTACAGTACTTTGGAAGGGCAAAAGAGCACATTTAAGGTGCTGTCCAAAATCTGCAGCAACCAGATTTTGGTGTTTTCATCACAAAAAGTGGGAGAAAAGTTGCATTCTTGCTTCCGCAGTGGGAGATAAAGCTTGGGAGAACATTTGTGAGCACTTTGTGTGCTTTGGGTGCAGTGTTTGCACATCTTGGGTGCAGTGTTTGCACATTTGCAGGGAGTCAGGCATTAAAGGTTGCATATTGCTATGGCAACCACAGGTGAGAGCTCTTCATTGCTTCACATCAAGAAGCTTGAAGGCTCGCATAATTATGATATTTGGCAAACCCAATGCTACAATGTGTTGCTCCAGAAAAAGCAGCACAAGCCTATCAAAGAAAGGGGTGTGATGCCCGCTTCTCTTACTGCTGAAGAGTGGGAAGATATGGATGAGCTGGCAAGATCTACTATCATGTTGTCTGTGTCAGACTCATTACTTTTCAGCATTCGTGAAGAGAAGACAGCTTGGGGAATGTGGCAGAGATTGCAGGACTTGTATGCCCAACAAAGTGCCTCAAGCAAAGTGTATTGGTTGAAGAAACTCATAGGCCTTCAGATGAAGGAAGGGGCTTCTATGACAGCCCATCTCAATGAGTTTAATGGTATTGTCAGCCAGGTCATCAATCAAAAGTTGGCAATGGACGATGAGTTCAAAGCCACTTTTTTGTTATGCACTTTGCCAGAGAGTTGGGACACATTCAGGACAGCCACTAGCAATTCGAATGCTATGCTGTCATATGCAGATGTTGAGGGTGCTCTTCTTCAAGAAGAGATGAACAGGAAGAACAACTCTGTTGGAAAGTCCAATGCAATGAATGCACGTGGGAGATCCCAGCAAAGGGGGAAAAGCCAAGAACGGGGAAGGAGCAAGTCTCGCTCCAAAAAGGATTTGGAATGCCATTATTGTGGCAAGAAGGGACACATCAAAAAGCAATGCTACAAATGGAAAAATGATCAAAAGGAAAAGGGAAAAGGCAAAGACAAAGAGAAGGATGAAGCCAAAGATGTAAAGCCAAAGGGCAAAAGTGGAGTCAAGATCGAAGAAATCAATGTGTCACATGCAGGTGGCAGTGAGGATGAGGTCCTCTTTACGTCTTCACTTGATGCCCATTCACTTCTTACAGGTGGTCATGGTATGCACTCATGGATCATTGATTCAGGTGCCTCCTTTCATGTCACAGGTTGCAGAGACTTGTTTGTCAGGTACACTGCTGGCAATGAAGGAGTTGTTTATTTGGGTGATAACCATGCATGCAAGATACTTGGCAGAGGTGATGTGAGGCTTGTATTTTCAGATGGCTCACAGCTTATGCTCCATGATGTCAGGCATGTGCCTGAGATCAAGAAGAATCTGCTTTCTACTGGACAGCTTGATGATGCTGATTATGTTACCACATTTGGTAGTGGAAAGTGGAAAATTAGTAAGGGCTCACTGGTTGTTGCCAGAGGCTCTAAGGTGGACACTCTTTATTTCATGCATGCAGGTGTTTGTCACCATGCTAATGTAAATGCAACCGAGCTGCCGGAAATTTCTATGTGGCATAGCCGGTTGGGACACATGAGTGTCAAGGGAATGGAGCAATTGTCTCGTTTGGGTTACTTGCCTTCTCTAAAGTTTTCAAGTTTTCAGTTTTGTGAGCATTGTATATATGGTAGGCAACTACAGTGCCCCCACAAGAAAGCTCTTGGACAAAAAGATGCTCAGTTAGAGCTTGTGCATACAGATGTATGTGAGATGCCTCAGCTTTCTTTGGGAGGGGCAAAATACTTTGTGTCTTTTATTGATGATGCCACACGCAAGGTGTGGGTTTATCCTCTTCGTTTGAAGAGTGACACATTCTCAGTGTTTCAAAAGTTTGTTGCTCATGTTGAGAATCAAACTGGCAAAACACTGAAGGCTTTGCGTTCCGACAACGGTGGAGAGTATATGTCCAAACAGTTTCAGGACTTTTGTGATGCTAAAGGCATCAAGAGGGAGCTCTCCACTCCTTATGATCCTCCACAAAACGGGACAGCGAGAGGATGAACAGGACCATACAGGAGAAGGTCCGTTCTATGTTGTCACATGCTGCATTACCTCATGGTTTTTGGGCTGAAGCTGTTATGACAGCCGTTTACCTTATAAACAGGTCACCTAACACGAGGCTTGGTGGGAAAGTGCCATAAGAAGTATGGACAGGGAAGCCTCCATCATACAAGCACTTGAGAGTATTTGGTTGCGTTGCGTACGTGCACATACGCAGGGAAATGCGCACCAAACTTGATCCTAAGTCTCATAAATGCATATTCCTAGGATATGGTGACAGAGGTGAAATGGGGTATAGACTTTGGGATCCCATGAATAGAAAGATCATACGCAACAATGATGTCATTTTTTATGAAACATGCATGTATAAGGAGCCTGCAAGGCAATAGGAGCCTGGCAGAGTCATCTTTGATGATGATGGACATCATGGACAACAACAAAGGGCTGTAAATCAGCCATTACAGCAGGAAAACCAGCCCTTAAATGGTGCTGAAAATGGTCCAAATGGACAGCCAGAGATGGCAGAAGATATCCCTATGGATATACCACAGTTAGAGGAGATACCGGGCATGATTTTTCAACCTTATGGCATGGAACAGGAGCCACCAATGGGTGATATGCAGGCTGGACAGCAACCTGCAAATGATGGTCATTGGGTACGGAGGTCCACTAGACCCTCCAGAGCCCCTGACAGGTTTGTTCCAGGGGTTGACTACTTGATGCTTACTGACTGTGGGGAGCCCTCATGTTATAAAGAGGCTTTACAGAGGGCAGACAAGGCTCTATGGGAGCGTGCCATGAAGTCAGAGATGGATTCTCTGCATAAAAATGGAACATGGAAGTTGGTGCCTTTGCCTGCAGGCAAGAAGGGTTTGCCATGCAAGTGGGTATACAGGCTCAAAGTTGTATCAGATGCTAAGCCAAGATACAAAGCCAGGTTAGTGGCTAAGGGCTTCAAGCAGGAATATGGTGTGGACTTTGATGAGATCTTCTCTCCAGTGGTCAAAATGACCACACTTAGAGCTGTGTTGGCTTTGGTTGCACATGATCATCTGGACCTGATTCAGATGGATGTGAAGACTGCTTTTCTTCACGGTGATCTCCATGAGGAGATATATATGCAGCAGCCAGAGGGTTATGCAGTGAGTGGAAAGGAGAAGCTTGTATGCAAGCTGAAAAAGAGTCTTTATGGGCTCAAACAGGCACCAAGAGAATGGTATCATAAATTTGATACATTCATGAAAACTCAGAAATTCAGGAGAAGTGACATAGATCACTGCTTGTACACCAAGAAAGCTTTGGATGGCAGTCTCTTGATTCTCATTTTGTATGTTGATGATATGTTGATTGCCGGGAAATCTCGTAAAGAGATGGATGCCTTGAAGCAGAGGCTGCATCAAACCTTTGATATGAAGGATTTGGGTGATGCAAATCACATCTTGGGTATGCGGATACTTCGGGACAGAAATCAGCATGTGTTGTATTTGTCTCAGAAGGAATACATTGGCAAAGTCTTGCAAAGGTTCAATATGGACGGGGGGAAGAAGGCTAGTACTCCTTTGCCTCCATATGTGAAACTCAGTGCTATGGACAGCCCACATTCAGATAGAGACAGGGCTGATATGGCCAAGATTCCGTATGCTTCAGCTTGTGGCAGTCTCATGTATGCCATGGTTGCTACTAGGCCGGACATTGCATTTGCAGTGGGAGTGGTTTCTAGATACATGGCCAACCCTGGCAAGAAGCATTGGGAAGCAGTGAAAGGTGTCATGAGATACCTGAAGGGCACACAGGATTTGTGCATTTGCTTTGGCAAACAGGATGCATTAGTGCATGGTTACACGGATTCGGATTATGCCGGTCATCCAGATAACCGGAAGTCTACTACCGGTTATGTATTTACATTCACAGGGGGTGCTGTGTCATGGATATCCAGGATGCAGAAGTGCACTGCCTTATCTACTACAGAGGCCGAGTATATTGCAGCCACAGAGGCTTGCAAGGAGGCATTATGGCTATCTCGGTTAGTGGTTGATTTGGGTTATACAGGGGATATTCCATTGTTGCATTGTGATAGTCAGAGTGCCATCCAGTTGGCAAAGAACCCTGTCTTTCATGCAAAGACGAAGCATGTGGATGTGAAGTATCACTTCATCAGAGAGGTGATAGAGAACAAGCAAATTCAGCTTGTTAAGATTAATACGGATGACAACCCGGCTGATCTGTTGACGAAGAGTTTGCCTCCGGAGCGGTTTGCTCATTGCAGACACTTGATGGGCATTGGATGAGGCCATTTTCAGCCTTGATTTGGCCTTGTATATTATCATGTACATGCTGATTTTTTTTCTTTTCCTTTACTTAAGGGCACTTTGCCTTTAAGTGGGAGGTTGTTTGGGTAAAGGCGTTATGCCCACCCTTATAGTGTGTACAAGCCCATAAGTTATAGTACATAGTACACTTAGTACTTTTAATGTACTAAGTGCACTATGTGTACTAGTGCAATATACATGTGTGAAGGCAAAGCGAACAACGCTGGGCATAGATGCGCTAGGCGAAAGCAGCCATTGGCGAAGGTCAGCCCACACAAGGCGGAAGCGCACAGCTGCCAGCGTAATCGTGGGCAGGGGTGTGTGAGTGCATATATGTCATTCCGGCGACTTGATCCGCCTTCTCTGCTCAACCTTGCCATCAACGCAGCTGTCTGCAACGTGCACCACATCAAGAGCCCGGTCATATGTACTTGGTTCAAAGTTACGAACTGTGAACCGAATGTAGGAGTCCAATCCACGAATGAATTGCTCCATCTTGGCCTGCTCAGATAACCCTAACTGCTGTGCTAAAGTAATAACCTTACCGGAAAACTGAAGCACTGGGGAATCGTTCTGTCTGAGTCCATAGAACTCGTCTTTCAGACCGGTCATGTACTGGGGCGGGAGAAATCTGGTCTTCAGGTCATGGACAAAGATGTCCCAGTCAAAGGCTGTGACACCTGTGGCCTGGTCAGTATGAATACTAGACCAATGCTGCCACCAAGTGACTGCCTCACCAGTGAGATGGGGAGCCACTAAGTGGACTTTGTCTTGTGGGTCTGTGATCCTAGCTAATGGAAAATGAGCATTAAATTGATGAACAAATTGATTAACTGAAGAATGATCACACTTACCATCATACTTGCTGAAATTCGGTTGACTGCGAATGATGGTGGTTGCTGCTGCGGGCTGCTGGCTGGTGACACCTATGACTGGGGAGACTGAGGAGAGCTGCTGATACCTCAAGTGTATGGCCTCCTTTTCCCGTTGGTGTTCGAGTAGCATACGTTCTCGATCAAGCTCACGTTGGTGTTCCCGAGCGGCGAGTTCAGCCTGACGCCGGTCTTCGTCGATCCTGCGTTGGGCTTCCTCATAGTCCCGTCTTTCTTCTTTTTCTCTTCTCCTTCGGGCCTCGTCCTCTCTCCTTTGTTGTTCCATCTGAAAGAAGAGGGAGATGTAGTCGGGTGCTGCTGGAGGTGTAGAAGGACGTGCTGCTGCTGCCTCCAAGAGTTGGAGACGCTCCATGAGTAGCTGGTTCTGAGCTCTTAGAAGAGCTATGGTGTCTGCTGTAGGCGGAAGAGCAAGGTCTCCTTCGGGGGAGACGTCTTCCGGCTGATGAGTACTCTCTCGTGTAGACATGATGCTGAAGTCGGTGGTCGTGCCGGAACGCAATCTAACTATCCAAGGATGCCCCCACGCTAGGATACGGTGTGTGTGGACTATCTGAATCTGATACCAATGTGATATGCAGCGGAAGTCTTTGTATTGGTTGATCTTGTCACACAATATGCTCACACCGTCTTCTGTATCCTGAGTTTCGTGAGTTTAGCAATCCATTTCATTTACTTCAAACTTTAAAGAGATGAGAGAGAGATAGATGAGAACTGTACACCAGATTGGGTCCCGAATTACCCACTGAAGGGCCCCCTATCCCGATAACGAGATAGTATTTGCTTTATTACTTTAGAGAGAATGACTTTGGACTGTAGATAAGCCAAACGCAAGATCTCGGAGGATCGGAGAGCGGCTGTTCTATACACTGCTGTAGAAACACCTCAATGACTTGATCTCGAGCCTATGCACTCCTCCCAAGGGCATGAGGAAGGGCTGCACACCTGAGGCTCAAAGAAGAAGAAGGTGGACTGTTCTACACACTGTTAGAATGCTGAAAACACATATGAATGCTGTGTTACCTTCACCAGATGACTGCTGCATGTGTTGATGATGCAGAGAATGCTGGACACTGATGCAAACAACTGTTTCAGGGCTGGAAACTGCTGTAGACTGTTGCTTCAGGGCTGGATTCTGCTGTGGACAGAAACGCAGGTATCTAGAGAAGGCTGTGGACTGAAACGCATGAGCAACTGATGACTGTAGTGCTGCTGCTGTAGCAAAACGCAGGCAGACTGCTGTAAGGCTGCACCAAAACGCAGATATGCAGGCTGAATGCTGTTGGTTTTCAGGCGTGGAACTGAGCTGAGGATGTATGCTGATTCTAGGGTATGAACTGATGCTGAGGACAAGCACCTAGGGCTGGGCTGAAGCTATGGATCTCAAGGGGCTGGAGAAGAAAGCTTATGGGCACTAGGGCTGGATTAGTCTTGGGCTGAAAGCAAGAGAGAGGAGAGCTCTTAGCACAATGAAGATTGAATGAGCAAAAGAGGCTCTAGGCAAGCCTATTTATACTAACTGGAGGTTGGTCATTTAATAAAATTAATATTTATAAATGCCCAATAATGCAAATAATGATAAATAAATACTAATAAATATGGAAAAAATACCAGATAAATCCCAATAAATTCCCTAAGGCTTTGGGGATGTTCTAAATGATGCACAGGCATATGTATGCATATTATGCAAGATGCAGAGTGCTTTCTGATGCAAACCCTAAGGCTTCTACTGACTCTACATGCATGAATGATTCTCTCCAAGTGGGTTAAGGGACTTGACTGACTGACTGACCCACTAAGGCTGAGGAATGACCTACGTAGCTCGTGCCTGACTTATCCTGGACCGAGGATGTACAATGGGGTCACAGCGTACGACAAATATCATCCTACTGGGTTCTAAAACTGTACAAATGTTGCACTTCTGATGATGAGCCATCTTGTCACCATGCACTAAGTGCAGAGTGCATGTGACAACAACCCTTTCCCAAACAGCAATAGGGCTGTACCAAACCATATGTCCTTCCTATAGTCACAGCTTGCATGTAACCTCAAGAAAACTAGAACCTGTTCACATGAATCCAAAGACATGCTTTCCTCACGAAACCAAAGACCTGTATCTGATAAACCAGAGACCTGTATCCATAAACCATAGGCCTGTATCCTCGAAACCAAAGTCCTATTTCTTCTCGAAAGACCAATGTCCTGTTTTCATGACAAATAAATCCTCATATGCATCATCCAATCACGATGCCAGAAACCCAGAGAGAGAAAGATAGAGGACGTGTCAAGCCATCCCTCAATACACATAGGACCAAGACGAAAAGCAACACACATCTTTTCCAAGAACATCATCCTGTGTATATATAGCCTGATCCACTATATCCTAATCTTGTAAACAAAACCTGCTTGCGAAGAGAGAGAGAGAGAGAGACTCCTTGGCTGTTAGCCCCTCGATGTCTCCTTTAGCTCCCCTTCTTCCAAGAGAGAGACAGAGTGAGACCCACGCTGACTGCTTCCACACATGCAGCCTCCTGGCGTAGAGAGCCTCCCATCTGACACTCGTCTGATTGCCATATTGTCTACACAGAGACTTTTGCCTAACGCCAACCTAGCTGTAGCCTATAGATGTAGTCGCCTGGTCGCTCTTTACTTGGTAGAAACCCATGCTCAACCACCTAATCATTTGCCTAGCTGCCCATGTGCAGCAGCACCCTGCTATAGGTCATGTGCATCAGCATCTTATCAGCGCCGAACAGCAACACGGCAGCAACAGCATCAACCAACAGCAACGGCAGTGGCTGGTGGCAGTAGCAGCAGCTAGCGGTGGCGACAGCTGCATCAGGCGGTGGCAGCTCGTCAGGCGGCGGCGGCAGCTCATCAGGCGGTGGCCAACAGCAGAGCAAATAGCGGCAGCAAGCAGCATCACTCAGCGCAGCAGTACCCGCCTGGTGCTTGTAGCCATATGTGCAGTAGCCCCATCCGCCGCTTGTAACCGTATGCGCCTCAACCTGGTGGCCGCCTGGCGTTATAGCTTTTGTGCATAGAAGTCGAAGACTCCACACGGCGACCACCTCATGATTCCGCCACCTTGTGCTCTTTTTGAAGAGGCGAGGTGTTTTTTTCTCCTAAAACGCCAAAAGGAACTTTAGTGAAAACGCATGCTTTTCAAAGAATAATATTTATTTTTTTATCATTCAAAGGTTTAAAAACCTTATGACTTTAAAAATCCTTTTTGTCCCCTTTCACACTTGGGCTGGCCACACTTATAGGTTTCCTTTTCACATTCAAACTTGATGCTTGTCCACACTGTGCGTCCTGTGCCCGTGCCCGTGCCCACCTGCTCATTGTCCAGAGGGAAAAACACAGGGTCGTAACATACCCCCCTCTTGAAAAATAGCAAGCGTCCTCGATTGCACTCAATAACACAGTAAGCATCCAATGAAGAAAGATTCCCATATGACCAAAGCAATGTCCCTCCAGTGCAACTGGGTGATGAAACAATCATCCTGAACAATAAGGTCACACTGTCACATCGAAGTGACAAACAACTCTTGCTTGTTCCTTCAGAACCTGCAGCAAAAGTCTAAAATCAAGTGGAAACACGTAATCTGTGTTAGCCAAAAACAAAACCATGCATCATTCTACATATGACACGCATATGCATGACACATATATGCATTTGCAAACAATATGCTCCTCAAGATGCTCTACCCACTCCAATATAACAGTCTAAGGGTTGCTCGCAAGCCTTACACCCATGTATATCCCGTAGGACCCACGACTGATGGAGCATATGAAAGCACTCAATGCATCTAAACTATACATCCACGAAGTACTTCCCACATATGTCCCTCTTGATGCTTTACACACTCTACACATGGCCATCCCGCAAGAGCCACATTCAGTGATACACCATGAACATGGTAAAGTACCTGATGTATCATACCAACATACATGCATCTCATCCTGACACATCCAGAGTATTAGCTATGTATCCCCAAGGGTACTAGGATCCAAGGGCACCAGAATACAATAATACCTCAGAAAGTGTATAAATACATGCACAGATAGAGTTCAATCCATATATCAATGAACCAAACCAACTCTAGGACTGCTCGCAAGACTTATGCCATCATAGAGTCTCGAAGCTCAGGTTGCTACAAACTTTGAGCTCAACCAAACCATGCCATTCCAAAGGAGACCAACTCCGCAAATAGCATCATCTCAAAATCCAATTGACCGATCCTGTGGTCAAGCACAGCCAGAACCATATGACAAAGATCAATGTTCCAATCTTCCTCAGTCATACCTTAGTTCCAAAGGCAAAAACCATCCATAGTTGCAGTTATAGTTCAAGGTGCGGCCGACTGTGAACCATACCCAACTTTACCATCTCATGTGACTAGTACACAATATCATAGAAGTCCCATAAGCAGATGTACTGTCAGCCTCAGTACCTTCGGGTGAGTACAAAGATGTCACTAAGCGACTTCTAGATGAAAAAACTGAGCCTGTCTGTAACAAGGGAGTGGAGGTGCTACCCCCTCTTGAGCATTAGGCAATGCTCCAGACCCATGCTTTGCTGAACCTGAATGAGCCGTCGCAAGAGTCGGCTCCAACTCAAAAGCATCAAGATAAAGCTGCAATACCTTAGGTGAATCTGCTAAGTCACCCTCCTCCATCCACTTCGCATCCATCGGTGAATAGTTCTTGAAACTTCACAAGATAGCGACACGAAACTTTACGGTTTACCTCCTACCTTTCCTTCCTTATGTGCCAGTATCTGCTCTGGAATAAGAACCTCATCAAGTTCCTCCGCTTCCAACTGAGCCTCATCTGATACATCCACAGGCACCCAAAACCTGCTTGCACTCCATCCAAGTGGTAAGCACAAGTCCCCAATGAAGCATACTAGATCACCACTGCTAAACATAGAAAGAAGCTGCTTTCCGAACCCCATGAAGCCTCTGTGAAGGTACCACTGGTGACAACCTGTCGAAAGCCATAACCTTCAACCCATCTTTCGCACCATAACACTTCAACTGCTTCTTGTTCCTGGCTGGCTACTTCTTGTCCTTGGTGTCTTTTCTCCTGAGCTTCATCTTCAACTTTTGCTCTTCACCTCATATAGGCAAAGACTCATTATCCTGTACTGCCTCCTTACTTCCTTGTCACTTTCCACATGTTGAAGCTTTTGATGTGCAAACACGGGCTCGCCTCCTTGAGAAAGTAGACGATATCCCGGCAATGGAACCATGAAACCGGCCTTCACAAATTTGATGGGCGGTGGAATAAACACTCGCACACAAAACACTTCATCACCCATGAGAACCTGGAAAAGGAAAACAAACAGGGGAGCTAGAATGCTCTTGCAAATAGTACAAGGACACCGATTGGTCCCAAAACGGAGTGGCGCCCCTTGCGGTATTTCTTTACTTGATCAAAATTTGAGTACAAAGTACACCTTGTAGAATCCTCTACCAATAGGATCCCTTTTAGCTTTTCACCTAGGACTTTCCAAATAAGAACTCTCGTTATTACAGCAAAGAATTCCATAGAGAAGACACACCTGTACGACACCTCCCTACTTGAAAAGGTCTTCTCCATCTCAACCATGGATCCCACAACCCTTTCTCAAACAGCAGTAGGGTTGTACCAAACCATATGTCCTTCATTAGTCACAGCCTGCATGTAACCTCGAAGAAACTAGAACCTGTTCACATGAATCCAAAGACATGCTTTCCTCACGAAACCAGAGACCAGTATCCATAAACCATAGGCCTGTATCCTCGAAACCAAAGTCTTGTTTCTTCTCGAAAGACCAATGTCCTGTTTCCATGACAAATAAATCCTCCTATACATCATTCAATCACGATGCCAAAAACCCAGAGAGAGAAAGATAGACGTATCAAGCCATCCCTGAATACACATAGGACCAAGACGAAGAGCAACACACATCTTTTCCAAGAACATCATCCTGTGTATATATAGCCTGATCCTCTGTATCCTAATCTTGTAAACAAAACCTGCTTGCGAAGAGAGAGAGAGAGAGAGAGACTCCTTGGCTGTTAGCCCCTCGGTGCCTCCTTCAGCTCGCCTTCTTCCAAGAGAGAGACAGAGTGAGACCCACGCTGACTGCTTCCACACATGCAGCCTCTTGGCATAGAGAGCCTCCCGTCTGACACTCGTTCTGACTGCCATATTGTCTGCAGAGAGACTCTTGCCTGACGCCAGCCTGGCTGTAGCCCATAGATGTAGTCGCCTGGTCGCTCTTTACTTGGTAGAAACCCATGCTCAACCACCTAATCATTTGCCTAGCTGCCCATGTGCAGCAGCACCCTGCTGTAGGTCATGTGCATCAGCATCTTATCAGTGCCCAACAGCAGCACGGCAACAACAGCATCAGCCAACAACAACGGCAGTGGCTGGCGGCAGTAGCAGCAGCTAGCGGTGGTGGCAGCTGCATCAGGCGGTGGCAGCTCATCAGGCGGCAGTAGCAGCAGCTAGCGGCGGCCAACAGTAGCAGATAGCGGCGGCAGCAGCATCACTCAGCGTAGCAGTACCCGCCTGGCACCTGTAGCCACATGTGCAGCAGCGCCGTCCACCACTTGTAACTGTATGCGCCTCAGCCTGGTAGCCGCCTGGCGTTATAGCTTTTGTGCGTAGAAGTCGGCGACTCCACACGGCGACCACCTCATTATTCCGCCACCCTGCGCTCTTTTTAAAGAGGCAATGTGTTTTTTTCTCCAAAAACGCCAAAAGCAACTTTAGCGAAAACGCATGCTTTTCAAAGAATAATATTTATTTTTTTATCATTCAAAGGTTTAAAAACCTTATGACTCTAAAAATCCTTTTTGTCCCCTTTCACACTTGGGCTGGCCACACTTACAGGTTTCCTTTTCACATTCAAACTTGATGCTTGTCCACACTGTGCGTCCTGTGCCTATGCCCGTGCCCACCTGCTCATTGTCCAGAGGGAAAAACACAGAGTAACACTATGATCGGGATTATGAGTGCCATGTATGACTATATTGGTCAGAAACTCTGCCAGGAATGGTCATCACAGGCCCCTGGATGGTAGATAGGTTTCCTCATTGCTCCTTGAAAGCTGTCTGCAAGTTGTTGGGCCCTGATTTCTCATGGGAATATTGAATTAAGACTCTGTTCTACTGAGCTAATCAGTTGCTCTCCTCAGTTGCCTTAGTTGGTGTCTCTTTGTGCCCTGCACTCTTGGGTTTGGTCTGGTTATACGTGTGTGTGTGCGCGCCCGTGCGCGCACGCGTGCTGCAAGTTATATGTATCAGGCTTCCCTTCATCATCAGTGCCTGGCTTTTCTGCTTCCGGCAGATGTTTAACTAATACACTAACCTTTCACCCAAAAAAAAACTAGCTACCTATCACACCTGCCAGAGAGCCTCAAGACAAAGGCACCAGAGGCAGCACAGAGGATGCAGACACGGCATATCCATGCAAACAAGATGCAAGAAACAGACATGTGCATGTTTTACAGATGTGCAGACCAACCCCAGTTGATTAGTTACTGTATGGGTTGTGGAGCAACCAGTTGAACCTGCACTACACACCCATTATATCTGCTCCCATAAGTGTAGTACCACGGCTGCCAATCCCATAGAAAATGTCATCCCATCACCCTCTTGGACATGATTCCATCCCTTTAAAAGTGCATGCAATTGTATATTCATTCACACATTCAGGACTCAGCAATGTAATTCCATAATCAAGAAAACCATCCCAAACTCCTTTACAAATTGCCAAGAAACCTGACGCCTTATTTCTTATGAGCCTTTGATAATTCAGCCTCCACATACCAGAATAAAAGAGTTTGCATCAAGAATTGATGTTCTCACTCCATGCCCACTACGCATACTCATCATATCCACTCCCACTGCTGTATCCTTCTTATTATATGTGCCTGCCACAGACCATGCCCGCCCAGCCTCCATAGCACCTGCATTAGAAAACTCACAAGATGACTGCCTGTTCTGCTTTCAGAAAATGCAAAAAATAAGAATGCTTACCCATCAATGAAGCTTCTCTCGCACTGGTATATCGATCTTCACCCCTCACTGCATCATCATCTGTACAAAAAGGTAAAAAATCATTAACATTTGCAAGCCTATTAGAACATTAAATTCCACTCTAAGCACGAGTTTGGTTCTTTTAAATACATTTGATTCTTAACTTTAGAATAAAGTAAAAGCATATTATAATGTTCAGATTTCACTTATCCTAGCCTACCCCCGGGGTCTCCCCCCCCCAAAAAAAAAAAAGGGTCACAAGTTTGAAAAAAGTATGAATAACTCATTACATGCAAACAATATTGTTTTTTGGCATGCCAACATCAATAAAGGTCCAAAAGTGGTGCAAATACACTATTTTTTAATCATAAACCAAGCTTGATTCAACAAATTTAATCAAAAGTTCATGATTCATAGCTCACGAGAGCTTACACAATACAGGGAAAAAAAACAGCAAGAAAAATCAGAAATAAATGCCCCAAACCCACATTGGAAAAAGCCTCAAATCTGCCATGCATTTCTTGGGCAGCATGCAAGAGTAGTGCACATCTGTAACGGAAGATTGATGGCCACGGGCAGATCGTGAAACAAGGTATGGAAGTGGCATGCAGAAGGAAATGAGCCAAAAAAGGGCATGCATGGGTTTTCTGGGCCCTAACTTTTTTTTTTAAACGACTGCATAAGGTTTCGTACAGTTTCATACTGTATGAACAGCATCTCTATGCAACCTTGGACACTGCTGTCCCAACACCCCTACTGATTTGAGGGTAAATCTTCCACCATAGGAAAATAAATTCCTGATATTTGGTTTTAGAGGGTTAGGAGCAGCTGCTATAATTCCAATGCCATGAAGTCTATGCAGGAGCAAAGTGCATTAGCAACATTCACAGCCATACAAAATGCCCAACTGATGTTCAAACCATAGTGGCACCTGGTTCGCCCAGGCAGTCTGGTTCAATACGGACGGTTCGGTTCAGTACGGGCGGTACGGTGGCGGTTCGGTCGAATCCAGTAGACCGTTTTATTTTCCCCATTTTTTTCTTGGCCTTTTTTTTTTACCTTTTTTTTCATTTTTCTAGCCGTTTCTTGGGCATTTTGGGGATTGTTTAGGCTTTAGCCTTTGGCCCTTTGCTTGCCTTTGCTTGCATGATGTATCCTATAAAATAGCCCCTCCCCCAACCCCATCCTCACAAATGCTCATTGCTGAACCCTCCCCTCACAAGTACTCATTGCTCAAAATCAATCCTCTCCCTCGAGCTCTCCTTCAAGGCTCAAGCCTCTCTCCCCTCTAGGCTCTCTCAAGCATCTCCCTCTTCCTCTCTCCCTCTTCCTCAAGCCCCTCCCTCCCTGTCAAATCCCCACCGGATCTCCTCGTGGAACGCTCCTGATACGAGACTCGAAACCTGCAAACAAACAAACAACAAGGGGGTGCAAGCCTGACTCACCTCCCAACCATGACAGTCGTGGGCAAGCCCACAGTCTTGGCTGTCCCCACCGAGCCACTAGTTGAGCTAACTAGGTTGACGTACCAACCAATCTCCACCTCGCGACGTCCCATACCGCCACGAAGCTACCCTCGCGGACCTCGAGATTGCTGCCGACCTTGACTGCATAAAGCAAGTGCGCGTCTTCACTAGATCCAAGCTCCAGACCATAGAGCTCTCACAAATCACGCGAGACTCTATATGACTAATAACTAACCTTGGCCACCCTTTTATAGGCTCTTGGCCGGTCATTGGGCGTCCACACTTGGGCGCCCGTCCGTCCATACTTGGGTGCCCGCCCGTTAGTCTATCCCTAACTCAGCTCGCCAATCAGCCTGCCTAGCTCCAAGCTTTCCCAAACCTCGAAGCTAGTCTTGTGTGCGTATAGCACATGATAGATACACACTGTGCACATGACATACTCCCCTTCCTCTAAGAGCTCACTCCTGAGCTCACTAAAAAGCCAGGGTAATCTCTCTGAAGAGTAGTCAATGTCTCCCATGTAGCATCCTCCTCAACACGATCCTTCCACTTGATCTTGTATTCCGTGATAAGCGTATTACGCAATTTTCTTTCACGAAATCCAAGAATCTTTTCAGGTTCGTGCAGAACAAATGTCATGTCCTCGACATCTATAATTTCTTTGAGGAGTAACTAACTGGTCTATTCCACCCAGTACTTCCTTAAGTCTACTGACATGAAATACAGAATGAACTTTCACATGAGAAGGCAAATCCAATTCATATGCAACTAAACCAATCCTTCATGGAATACGAAATGGTCCACAGTATCTAGGAGATAATTTCGGAGATCGACCTGGCCGTAAAGTCTCGGAATCTTTCGGAACTCGCAAATACACCATCTTTCCTTCAGAGAACTCTCTGGGTGAACGATTCCTTCGCAACTTGTAACATTTCTTGCATATCTTGCAAAAAATTACGGACTGCATCATGCTAAAGTCCTGATAATCTTACTGTAACAGGTGATCTAGGTTGAAAACCATACATAAGCATGAAAGGACTAAACATGTACTCGTATGCTTAGTACTGTTATATGCAAATTCTAACATAGGAAGATAATCCTCGCATGAACTCTGTCTTTTGGATACATATGCTCGAAGCATATCTTCCAAAATCTAATTCACTCTTTCAGTCTGGCCATCAGATTGAGGATGATCTGAGGAACTCAAATTCAAAGTTGTTTCCAACTTCTCAAAAATAAGTTTCCAAAAATCACTCGTAAACTTAGAGTCTCTATCACTGACTATGTCTTGCGGTAACCCGTACAGTCTAAACAATTGCTCGATAAATTACCGTGCTAATTGCAAAGCTGTAATAGTCTTCCGAATTGGTAAAAATCTAACCATTTTTGTCAAGCGATCTACCACAACCCAAATAGAATCGTGGCCTTGATGTGTTCTTGGAAATCCGGTAATAAAATCCATGGAAATACTTTCCCATTTATTACTTGGGATTCGCAAAGGATGCAACAACCCAGCCTGTCTAAAGCATTCAGCTTTCTTTTCCTGACAAATTTGACATAATCTTCTACATACCCTTTCATCTTTGGCCAATAAAAAGTGTGTTTTACTAACGATAGTGTCTTGTGTATCCCAGGGTGTCCAGCAGAAGAGGCGTCGTGACACTCCTTAAGAATCTTGGACCTAATGTCCGGAATATGTGGTACACAAATTTTGTCATTACGAAATAGTAAACCATTCCGAATCATCCACTGGCCTCCTACAGCCTGAATGGTAGTTTGCTCAGTCATTGAGTCTTGGTCAATCAATGAGCTCCTGTCCTGGATCTTCTGCCAAAATGGACCAAAATAACTATCAGTCTTGCAAAGTCCTCTCAATGACTGAAATAAGTCAGTAGAAATCTCAGTGAACGACAAAGTATTCACCTCTCTAATTCGACTAAGCGCATCTGCAACACTATTCATGGACCCTTTCCGATAACGGATCTCAAAATCAAAATCTTGCATTAACTCAGCCCAACGAGCTTTCCTTCCTCTCAAATCATCCGCATCACACACATACTTGATTGACTGATGATCAGTCAATACCACAAACTTGGAGCCATAAAAATAATGTCTCCAAACCTTGAGAGCATGAATCACAGCATAAAGCTCCTTCTCAAGGGTTGGCCAACGAAATTGAGTGTCGTCTAACTTTTTACTTTCAAAAGCAACCGGTCTACCATCTTGAAATAGAGCAGCCCCGATGGCAGTCACTGGCATCAGTTTCAAGAACATAAGGCCGACTAGGATCGGGTAATGCCTAGATAGGTGCTTACTTGACTTTATCTTTCAAAAGTCTGAAGACCATATCCAAATCGTTATTCCAAGTGATAGCTTGATTTGACTTACGTCCACGACCTTTCAACAAGTTGGTCATCGGTAGTGTGAGCTGAGAGTACTCCTGCACAGATTTTCGAAGAAAAACAACAAAACCGAGAAAAGAACGAAGTTGTTTCACTGTTCGCGGTATAGGCCAGTCCAAAACCTTCTGAACTCGGTCATAGTCAATGCTCAATCCATCTCTAGTAATCTTGTGTTCCAAGTAAATAATGTCTGTCATAAAAAACTCACATTTATTAGCATATAGTCGATTCTGTCTTAAAATAGATAAGACAATCGTGCGGTGTCTAACATGATCCTCAAGAGTACGACTATATATCAAAATATTATCCAGGAACACCACCATAAATTTTCCCAAATGTTCACGAAAAAGATCGTTCATCATTTGCTGGAAAGTGGCTGGAGCATTGGTTAACCCAAAAGGTAATACGAGAAACTCGTTATGGCCATACCTAGTTCAACTTTCCATATGTAAGTCGAGACACCCGTGAACTATGGCATGCCGTTTTTATTTTAAGCATCAATCTTTATTTAGTGATCAAATAATCTAAATATAAGCACGTAGTTTGAATTTTTTTGAAATCGCTTCAATTGGATCATGATTTTAAACATGTGGGTAAAAATGATCATATTTTTGGTAAATCTAAAATCTACTAAGCATGATGGATAGCTATGACTAGCCAACTAATTGTGGTGGGACCACCAAGTAAGCTTGATGAACTAGCATACTAATTGGACACTGTTGCTTATGAAAGTGGAACCAACATGCTTTGTTAAGAGAATAACATCAAACTAGTTAAAGTTGAAATTTGTTAGTATAGAGCACATGAAGAAAGTAAGAGGCATTTTGGGGATAATTTTCATATTTTCTTTTTTCTTTTCTAAAGCTCGCAACCTCAAACATTTCTATCGCTAGATTTAGCTTTTGACCCTTAAACAAGAAGACTTAGGTATATTCTTCTAATATGACTTCTAATAAATAATATTTTTTACTTTAATATTATAGATACTTTCTCATTTACCTTTCAAAACTAATGCAAGACAAAGAAAAGCTAATATTATACACAATGAAAATGTGTCTCTTCTGTGTTTAATTTTAAGTTCTCATGAATGAAAAGAAATATCAAGCTTGTGGCACTGTATTTATGTTATAACACATTTTAACAACAAGAGAAGATGTAGAAAGATTTAAGATAGTTGTAAGATGTAGAAAGATTTAAGATAGTTGTCATGCATCTCAAAAAAAATGCATATGATAGCATGATAAGGAGGCAATATGTTAATTAGTTATGCAAATGTTCAATTTGTTCAATGTGTTGATTAGGTATGCAAATGTTCAATTTGACCTTCTTCTTAAATTTCACCAAAATCTTTTAATCTATAGATTAAGAAGGACTTTGAAATCTATTAAGCAAGATATATTGTGAACTAAGAAAAAAACAATGTCGCTGCCATCACAAACTTTTTGTTATTATATTGCATGGGAAAAAAGTTAAAATATAAAAATTATCAATAAAGTTGATATATTTATAATACTTCTCTATTCTTTTTCTCAAGTTCCTAGTCATCTCCATGATCATGTTTTTGTAAGGATCCTCACACAACTCTAAATTTACCTCACACAACTCTAAATTTATCATAGTCCATGCCATGTTTAAAGGCCCCCCTTAATATATTTATATTCATGTCAATTAAAACCTATAAAGTTTTTTTCCCTCTTGGAATTAACGCCGCTAGCCCGCTGCTTTCGTCACCTGCGCTACTGCCGTCACCAACCGAGCTACAGGCGCCTGCTTTGCTGTCATCGGCCACCTCACTGCCATCCACGCGTTCCAACCAACGCCTATGCTCAAGCGTCCAGGGCAGCCTGCGCCTAGGCTTGGCTGCCTGCACAGGCCAAGCCACCTGGTTGAATAGGCCCAGGCACCCGCCAGCCTGGTCACCTAGCTGCGTAGGCCTAGGCGCCTGACCGCCTGGCTACGTAGGCCTGGGTGCCCGCCTGACCGCCTGAAACTGCCAGTAGCCCACGTCCAGTATGCCAACGCCCGCCAGCTTTCACACCTCTCACACACTTGCTCTCTCTCACGTTCAACAAAAAAAACGAACATGCTTTTTTTTTCTGTTTTCTCTCACGACTTGTTCATGCGACTGCACAAATACAACCAGCCGCCTTCTTGCAAAGCAAACCAACCCTACTAGACCACCTTCTCCATCACGGGTTCTTTGATGAAAAAGCACATACTATCTAAAAAAAACAGCAGCATGCATAACAAAACAGCAAGCTTCTTGAACACATACCTTTCTTCGACCTCATCTTCTCTACCTACCGACTTGCTCGTTCACGAGGCACGCTCTGATACCACTGTCAAATCCCCACCGGATCACCTCGTGGAACGCTCCTGGTACGAGACTCGAAACCTGCAAACAAACAAACAACAAGGGGGTGCAGGCCTGCCTCACCTCCCAACCATGACAGCCGTGGGCAAGCCCACAGTCTTGGCTGTCCCCACCGAGCCACGAGCTGAGCTAGCTAGGTTGACGTACCGACCAATCTCCACCTCGCGACGTCCCATACCGCCACAAAGCTACCAACGCGGGTCTCGAGATTGCTGCCGGCCTCAGCTGCATAAAGCAGGTGCACGTCTGCACTAGATCCACGCTCCAGACCATAGAGCTCTCACAAATCACGCGAGACTCTATGACTAATGACTAACCTTGGCCACCTTTTTATAGGCTCTTGGCCAGTCAATCGGGCGTCCACACTTGGGCGCCCGCCCGTCCATACTTGGGTGCCCGCCCGTTAGTCTATCCCTAACTCCACTCGCCAATCAGCCTATCTAGCTCCAAGCTTCCCCAAACCTCGAAGCTAGTCTTGCGTGCGTATAGCACACGATAGATACACACTGTGCACATGACACTCCCTCTCCCTCTCGCTCGCTCTTCCTCAAGCCTCTCCCTCCATCAACAATATATATTTATATTTTTAAGTATTTTTTAAATGGACCGTACCTCCACCATATTTTTATTTTCAAAATTTAGTGGTGCATTCCAAGACCGTATTTGAACATACCGTCCGAATTGAAATTTTCATACCTGACAACTATGGAACTTCAAATTCTATACAGAAAGCTACTGAGAGTTGACATGCGAAACAGCTAGAGCGCACACATGCAAACTGATCTTTGAACAGCATCAGAAGCATCAGACCATGGCAGCAGACAGGATTGGTAAAGGGTGAGGCTACATGTGAGACCTTCCGAGCAGCATGTGGGTTTGAAAATATCCCCTCCTTGTCAAAAGAAAGCTAGTCTTCCAGGCCTCCCTTTGTACCCAGAACACATACACACATACAAAACCTCCAAATGAGAGACAACCCCCCCCCTCCAAAAATAATAATAATAATAATAATAATAATAAAAGCGGCTGTGTGCAAGAATCATAGCTGCTACAAGAATGCAATGTGTGCAAGCCATAACACCCATGAGAATGGACAGTGTTTGCTGAGTAGCCAGCCTGGTGGGATCACTAGCTTGTTATGAGTCATGACCCCTGGCTGCAACCCAAGGGCTAATCCAAAACAAAGCTTTCCCTCACTCTCCAGTCCACTTGCATTGCAAACAGGATCCCCACCTCCTCACCAGGTTCCTCGCATTCAAGCTCCTGCCTTCTTAGAACACCGTAGCAAAGATCTCCTGTAAACGTGGTAAAGTGACTTCTCCTGTAGTGCCTATAACGCAGCTTGTGCAGCAGTTTTATGTGGGAAGATCATAAGCTTTACACTCATCCTGTAGCAGCTCATCAAGCTACCTTCAAACAATTTCTCCTCCCATCGTCTTGCCAAGCAGGTTCAGTGATTAACAAGGTGGATCCCAAATCAAGGTTGTGATTCTTCAACAAATAGGACAGCATTCGGCGTTCTTACATCCATGTATAATATCAGTCATTGCTTTGACATGCTAGACACACAAGTGACAAGATGATCAAAAATTGAAAAATAAATTTGGCCTAAAGCTGTAGTAGTAAACAGGCTAACATTTACCAGGAAATGGCCACACTCTTCGTATAACATTCTCTCTTTCTGCTCCAATGGAGGCAATTCTTCTAAATTTTCCAGACCCAATCCACTTGACATTTCGATGTTCATTTTCATCAACAACGGGGGCTCCCTCATTTGGCGTCTCTGAACACGATACAGTAGCACTAGGCAGTAGCCTTCCCCTGTTCACAGGACTCTTCCTTTCTGAACCATCAATCTCTGCAATTAGTTCAGTCCTTGGGCTGCCATTGGTACCTTTGAAGTTGTCCGCCTTGCTTGAATCATTGGTTTGGGATGAAACTAAATGAGCCATAGGTCTAGCAGAATTTACTTCTAGAACTGGCCTTGCAATAACAGATTCCACCCCTGGCACATGTCTTGGTACCACAATGGGTGCCGTATCAAGCTTACTGGTTGGCTGAGCCATGGGAGTAGGTTGAACCTTTCCAGCACCAACTCTTCTTGATGCGAGCACATATGCTGAGGCTGCAGAAGACCCTGATGCATACACTTTTGTGGAACCTGTGCTGGCAACTCTTTGTGGTGTACTTGGCACACTATCTGCAGCTGCACATTTCCATCATATTTCAGCTGGTAGTGTCATTTGCACGAGGAAATGAATCCTTCAAACTTGAACAAGAAGAAATTACGCCTTGTTTAACAAGGCGCTACAGCTATGGCAGCTAATGCTCCATGCATTATGGAAAAAAAAAAACTGATGACCAAAAATTTGGAAGAAACCTGACGTAATGTCTTTCATTATAGTTTGTGTCATGTTTTAAGCCATTTTACATTTGCTGTTGTCATATGCAAACTGTAATTTCCATGGAACAAAAATTACTCACTGAACACTACATCACAAAAAGATTCAACATAATCACAACATACATATTGTCGGAGTACTCAGCTTCATGTCTTTCATGGAAGATTCCACATGAGCTAACGCGTTCCGAACCACACTGCTACTCTTCAAGCTTCCATCCACCATCTCCTGAGAGGGCTGATTAATTGTGGTGATGCCATTCATACAACTATTATTTCCAGGGGCATAAGGCCCTACACACTGCAATGTGCAAGAGAGAAAGGCATGACACTGCAATTAAAGAACTAACTGACTTCAAGGACAAGCACTCTCCTTTACAAGAACTACTTACTGATAAGTCAACTACCCAGATGCCAACACAGCTTTGGTTGTAGGAGCAACCAAGAAGCTTCCCTTCGTGAATATTAAGATCTGCTAGCTTGGACCACCCAACATCAACAACATCATGACATCTCAATGGCTCCCATGAGAAGACCTGCAAATTGCTGTTCAGTTTAATAACACTCCCAATACATAGTACTGATCATTACAGCACAAGCATGATGCTCACCTTCAAGTTTTCATGTAAACCAGCCAGTAAAGTACGGCCATCTGGATTAAATATCATGGAGCGTACACCAGTAGCCTGCTTAAAACAAGCCCATGCATAAGATGAAATATGGGGTGTAGAATCTCACAGCACAAAATTTACCAGACTTGAACCAACCTCCGGTCCGGCTGAGCCAATCAACTCAAAGGTCTCAAGATCCCAAAACTTCACAGTTCTATCAGCAGATCCTGCATGGAAAGCGTATAGCATATTTTAGGCAATACAAATACAAGACGTTAGTAAGAAACAGCTCTGGAAAATTTTCAACCGATGCGCCATCTACAAACTGTACACTTGTTTCCTCTTGTTGACAAACGTCAAGACTTAGAAGGGAAACCAAAAATCACAGGTCAAGAGTCAAATGCACTCACATCAAACATAGCCTGAATCAAATAACTGGTAGCCAAGGAACATGCATACGCACCAACCTTATAAATAAAATGGTGATCATGCTTTAATGTAGTACATGAGGACTTTTACACTAAATCCATAAACAAAACTCATAAGAGGACATTCATTCAGAATGACTCTCGAGAGTATACCAAGCTAGCCAGATTGTAAGAAAAGATGACTACTGAAGGCAACCGATACATTTTGAAGGTCCTAATGCAGTGCAAGGCATGTAAACGTGACACATTAATATGCTCTCGCATATCAGACTCTTCTATATCTTATGAAAGCTCATTCATTGTATAATGTATGGTATGTGCCAAGCCCAACTACTTTTGAAGAGGCAGAAATAAGGTAAGGTGTATGTCCTCTGGTGATCACTCACCAGCATGTCCTGACCTGTGAATTCAGTTTAAGGGCTTATTGTAATATCCTATGATTGGGGACCTCTCTCAAAACCGTGCCTTTAATACTAGACCCCAGTTGGTTGAAAAAATCAAGTCTATATTGTGTATCAAAAATTTGATAGTGAGTGCACAACTAGGGGTAGACCTGATTCAAGGAAACAAAATTTGTTACAAACTTACATGTAAGCTTTGATTTAAGACAAAATGTAAGCATGAAAGTGGGGCCCTAGTTGATGTGAAAGACCTCCTCAATTGACTTTGATGTGCTTAGTAACCTTTCAGTAAAGCAGTCTACAAGTTGCTTCCTTGCAGTTGTTCTTAGGCATGCTCACTTTTAAAGTCATCGATGCCATGCACGTGTAACATCTTAAACATTGCAGCTCTTCTCTTTTTGCAGCTGTTGTCGAAAAAAATTTGAAAAAGTTCCAAAGAGCAAGATAGCATGGCTTGAAACAAAATTACTTGATTTACATGCCAAGAAATAAGTGCATCAAGAGCTATTGAAATGGATGTTTTTCACTTTTCCAAAATTGAACTAAAGCAACACAAGTGCAGACAAACTAGTGTCTGCTTTTTGGCCAGATAAAATAGAGCACAAGTGCCTCTTGAATTGACTTCTGCATCCTTCACCTTCCATACAATAATGCTGCACATCTCCAAGCCTTCACTGAAAAAGTTTGCTTTCCTTCACATGAAGCACACTGAACACTTGAGCTTTATTTAAGGTCTTTTTGACCTGTTGAAGGGTGTCAACACACACAGACAACAGGATCACATGACAGCACCTGCTTTGCAAACACTATGAAAGCTCAAGAAGCCATACTTCAGGTGGCCTCCTGAGTGAGCCATTTACTATCATATGCAAGCAACCAAAACACTGCACTGTAATATACAAGAGCAGAATGCTCAGTGCAGTGTGTTAGAATTGTGCATCTCAATGTTCTGGGGCTTTGTATTTCTCCTATTTATTTGTCCTATGAGCAGTCGGCCAGCCCTAGAGGCAATCAGCCAGCTCACTGATGTACTATATAAGGAGTTCCCCATTATTCACTCCTTCGACCAATTCCCTTGCACATAGTTCAACACTCAGTTGCTGGCCATTGCCATTGTAAAGCTTTACTACTGTTATAAAAGGTGATCTTGTCCAACTCTCTCTATCTCCTTTGCACTCTCTCATATGTTTACTGTTTATGCTTCCGCCTGTGCTTTCTCCTTCATGGTATTAAGCTTAGGTCCAGGCTGCTCCAAACCCTGCAAATCTGCCCACTTCTGCTGTGCGTTTTGCCTCCATCACTTCTCTAGCTGTAGATCAGTCCATACGGTTGCTACGTTTAGTACCTTGCTGCGTTTCTGGTCCAGCCCTCTTCTGGTTGCTGTCGGCCAGCCCTACAGGCTGTGTTTTGCTCTTTAGGAATCAGAGGCAGATCTTGAAGTGTTTTGGCTGCGTTTTCTCCTATAGACGCTATCCAGCCAGTTTTGGTGGCTGCGTTTTCTTCTACAGAGGCAAACGGTGGAGTTGTGGCTGTGTCTTCTGCACCGGCATCGGATTTGGTGAGTTCTCTTGCATGTGGAGTTGCCAGACAAGTGGCTGTACATTTTCTTCTTCCTCCACGAGTCCCTACCCTTCCGGTAGGAGGTTCCCAGTGGATCTTGGACTGTTTTGCTTCTGTCCCGCCGCCTCCTCTCTACGGTTTGAGAGGGGGTTGATTGTTCCTGGTGCCTCGCTTCATTGGAAAGCACTTGAGAGAAGTGTTTGAGAGCTGAGATTTGTTCTTTGCTGCTGTGGATATGGATCCCCCCTTACCAACAAAGATGACAAGTTCCTTGCTATTCGTGGTGGCATCTTGTTTCAAGGAAACAGGTTGGTGGAAGCTCTTTCCGAGGTGATTCCAGTATTCCCGGTGCTGGAGGGTCCATGGTTGCATCTTCATCAACTTATCTTCTTCCAACTCTTGCACACTATGAGCTGCAAAGGGGGTGTTAGAATTGTGCATCTCAGTGTTCTGGGGCTTTACCATTTATCTGGGCATTTTATTGTATAGTTCAACACTCAGTTGTTGCTGGCCATTGCCATTGTAAAGCTTTATTGCTGTTATAAAAGGTGATCTTGTCCAAGTCTCTCCATCTCCTTTGCACTCTCTCATATGTTTATTGTTTAAGCTTCCGCCTGTGCTTTCTCCTTCTAGTGTTCAATCAAGAGTTGCTAATAGAAATGCACACCCTTCAGCTGTAAAAGTAATTTTTTTCAGGCCAAGGGCATGTGGTCATTGGTCACCAAGAAAAATCAAGTTCTCAGGTAGCTAAAAACTATGCCTGCCAGTTCTACTCCAAATGGGCCTTTTATACACGGGACAAAGGCTAAAGCCAGGCAACCTAACTGACAACTGTTTCTTCCCTTATTTAAATTTTAATGGCCATTGTGCTATCCATTGGCTGAACCTTCCATCCCCCACTTTCATTGCTTTACCGCTGCTCCTCTTCTGCCTGGCTGCTCCTTCTTGTATCCTCAGATCATGACATGCTGAAGCACAAAATCAAATCTTGACTGCTCTGCCATTTCAGTTCCTTGTCATCCAGCCTCCAATTCTTTTCAGCCCGGCAGTCTAATTTCGTTGCCTCCCTCACAGCTCTCATCAGAAGTTCCTAAGCAGTTTTTGGCAGAAATTGCCCATTGGCATCCCGCATTTTTGGATCCAGCAACATGTCTAAACCAAGGCATGTCATAGCTTGCCTTTGGACAACATCAAGCAGCACATCTTAGGAGAATTGCTTGGGTCAGTCAAAGTCCAAATTGCTAATACCCAAGGAGTATAAGCAAGAAATGCAAACTAAAACTACATGAACTTTGCATTTTATTTGATGTCCCAGAGTTGTGGCCTGATAACTCCTATAAAATAAGGAAACAATTAAGCTACAAAAAAAAGGCATGTACAGGTTTTCAACCATAGCCTCAAATAGAAAATAATGTAGCCAGACTTCATACAAATACAGATAATTACTGGCTGGAAATTCTTTTGACCAGTCTCCACTAGAAAATGCATAGAAATTTCGGAATCACCTGTTGCAAGCAGAAATTCATGCGGATGAAAATCCAAGCATAGAATCTTCCCTTCATGACACTTGAAGTCATGCATGAGCTTGCCAGCAGTTAAATCCCACAGCTGGAATCACATGTGCCAAAACAAACCATTAAAAAATCAAGCTGCAATTGCCCCTTCCTCATTATTCATTGCACCGTGAACAACAAGTGTTGAGTTGAAAAGCTCAACAACAAAATGTTATCTTAGAATCTTGCACATGATACGCTAACCTGTGCATAACAGACGAACTCAAACAAGATATAATGTATCAGCTCTGAAAGTTTTTGCTTCAACTTGAATTTGACAACTAGCATGTTAACATGCACATACACCAGAAGTTCAAAAAGATAGCGCACTTTCACAATGTTGTCCTCTCCACCAGAGACTACCCAGCGGCCATCAGGGCTAAATTTGATTGCATTCACACCACGAGTATGCCCCTTGTACGTGTGGATGCAGCCCTTCCGTCTGATGTCCCATATTTTGAGATTTGTATCAAGTGAACCAGAGGCAAAAAATTCTCCAAACGGATGGAAATCCACCGCTATACAATTGGATCGATGACCAGTTAGGGTTCTTACAACTGCAAAGACGTTCCAAGCGATTCCCACCATGTTTAGAAATAGCCACATGGCATGTTCCGTATCAAACAACCTGGCTGATAGTACTTACTTTTTGCTTCTTCTAGATCCCATAGCTTGATTGTTCCACTTGCAGCTCCTGCTGCAACCAGAACTTCCGCAGTATCAAATGTAACTGACTCCACGGCGCTTGAGTGTCCAGACAAGCTCTGAAGAAGGACAAAATTTGCAACAAGGGATGGTTTATAAAGTAGATGTGGACACCTTTGCCCTCAGTCTCAATAAGATCATGTCTCTTTGTTGATGAGAGGTTGATGCCATCAAAATAAGGATGTCCTTGAGAGGTGTAATGTGTTATGCCAGTCCGGCATACAACGTTTCTACAAGGAGCGAAAAAAATGGGAGGCTTACCATGATAGCATTCGGTCTGCCGATAGCCCACATGTTAACTTTATGATCTTCACCCCCGGTGACAAGTACCCTTGACGTTTTCTTGCCGATTTTCAAGCAATTGACATTCGTAGCATGAGCAACAAACTCCTCTGGGTATGTAGGTGAAGGATTCACATAACACATTGAAATTTTTTATGCTGATCACAGCAGTACTTCCTGGTAATAATGCACATTGATCTCTTACAAGTATATGAGCATGATGGAAGAAAATGGCGTAACGGGGGAAGCAAGAAATCGTTCTGCGGGCAAGCAAAAATCAAAATGCAGACTGTAGGAACAGGAAACTACCAGGCAATTAACCACATGTAGGATACGGAGTTTGTAAGCGCGCTTCATTGTGTTCGTCGCTGGTGTAAGCGACGACGCACGATCGTCGGAGCCCGAGGGAGCCAGGGTGCCGAAACCCCAGTGCTAATGCCGAACGAAGAGGAAGAAGAAGAAGGCCAGGGCACCGAAACCCTAACCCAACGCACGAAGGGTAACAGGCACCACTATCAGAATGATGGAAGAAGGGAGCCAGGAGACCGAGACCCTAATCCTAGAAGAGAGCAGGTCTGCAGGAAGAAAACACAGTGAGAACAAGAGAGAGCAGATCTTGTCACGCAGCCAGTGCATGAAAGAGACGGGCAGACAGACGGACATGAAGATTATCCTTAACTCCGATTCATATTTTTCCGCTCATTTATGATTGGTCGCCGTTTTTTTTACCACATGACCCCACCCCTGCATTTGAATACTTTTAGGTTGAACATCAAACCAACAAAAAGATATCATGGGCCATGGCTTGCAAAAAGACAGGTCACGGTTCACGGGCCATATGCCCCACATTAAAAACACTTCTAAACCCGCTTCACATGGGAGGCTAGAGTGGTGGCCGCTTCCTGGCTTTTTTTTTAAGAGGATTTGAAAGGTTCCAACCCACCCTAGCAACAAGCAGAAAGGCATATGCCATACACGTGACGCACCCCCTAGGAGTAGAGAGATCAGTGTAGTTGACCAATACGCTCAGCATGATAGTATGAAGATGGCGATGTCTGTGAGCTAACGTGACAACTCCGGCCCATCTCACAAGTTTCAACCCAAGTGTCATTCGCTCACAAATCAAGCAAACGGGTGCCTAAGGGTTGTATCAATGTCACATCATTACAGACTAATTGACAACAGTGTTTAACATAATTTCATACTTAAGCATCAAAACATGATCATGTGCGAGAGTATGAGGTTTAAAAAAACCAAGTCAACTTTGTGGCCACATGGTCAACCCAATGAAACTCACAAACAAAACCCTTTTTTAAAACTAGTAATCCTGGAGTTCTACAAACTTCGCATGCAAATATGAATGTAAGGCCATCAAATAAAACTCTTAATGAGAACAATGAGACTATACAGTGAGATCGTTAAGAAAACAACTACATTTTATGGCATACTCTTCACTTCAACACAATACCATGTATATGTCACCAACTATGGGTCATGATACATGTAATTAATAAAAACTGACACCAATATTAAGGTATTAAAACTCAAGTATTTTAAATCATATGGTTTTTTTAGCTCATGAGGCCCCATTGTAAGCAAGCTAGCTTGAGATGTCAAGTATGAAAGCCAACCTACTGAGAGTAATGCAAAAATGTTGGTAGACAATCTATTCAATTGGAACCCAATTGAATAGATTGAATTCAAGTTGTTGAAACATATATTGGGAACTAATATAGCAATTGAATTCAAGTTGTTGAAACATATATTGGGAACTAATATAGCAATAAAAAGTGTGAACTCATCATCAGAATGTTAATAAAACCAACCAAATTTAAAACTTTTTGTTAAACCCTTCAATTAACCCTTTGGCAACCATGGATGTACCTTGCACATGTGCACATTTGCACCTTCTTTGTAATTATTTAGAGTACACAGTTTATATGGTTTATACCTTAAGGAATGAGGATGATAGGCTTGTTGGTTGTTATTTGGGGGCTCTCGTGATGTGCAAGATGTGGCATAGAGAATAGCCTCTTTTTATAGAGAAAGTCTTTTAGCACCACTCGAACCAATCATATTGTAAGGTCCCTCCCTCTCCACGTTTCATGACTTTAGTCATTTTTTTAAACATGCCTCTTTGTTGTAAAAAATGAGATTATGAATTTTAGAAAATTCTTTCAAGATGAAATTGACTATCTAGGACACATTGTTTTTGTTGATGGTATTCGAGTAGACCCCAAAAAGATCGAAAGCATTGCTAATTGGCCTAGACCACTTGATATTCACGAACTCCGATCTTTCCTTAGATTATGTAGTTACTATAGGAAGTTCATTAGAAATTTTGCATACATTACACATTCTTTAACCGGACTTCTTAAGAAAGCTATATATTTTGATTGGACTAGTAGACATGATCATTCCTTCTCTGAACTTAAGATCTGAACTTAAGAAAGCATTGACCCATGCACCAGTTCTTACACTACCAGATTTTCAACGACCATTCTTTGTTGCAGTTATGGATACAAGTGGACAAGGCTTTAGTGTTTTTCTTATGCAAGATGGATATCCCATTGCTTATGAAAGTCATAAGCTTAAAATTATAGTACATATGACAAAGAATTAGCTACTGTTGTTCATGCTTTAAGACTTCAAAAACATTATTTAATGGGATCTGAATTCTTAATCAAGACAAACCAACAAAGCATTCGTCATTTTTTGACCCAGCCATTGATCTCTGATCGGCATATCAAATGGGATTCATTTATCCAAAGTTTTCAACCCATGATTTAATATCAACCAGGCAAAGAAAATGTTGTGGCAAATGCTTTAAGTAGACATCCTAGTATTCACAACATTTCCGTTATTCAAAGTAAACCACTGAGTCCTATGAGAGAATCCTATGATAAGGACCAAATTTTGCTGACGTTTGGATTAAACTAAGAGACAATAATTGGAACCCTATTGGTGATTATTCATGCCATGATGGTTATATTTTATTCCAAAAGAGATTGTGTATTACACAACCTTTTAGATAATTCATATTGGAGAAAATGCATCAACCACCATATATGGGTCATCGAGGTGTTTCAACTACTCTATAATTAGTCTCTAGAGAATTCTTTTGGCCTTATCTTAAACAATATGTAGCAAAATTTATGGCTGAATGTTCTGTTTATCATAAAATAAAAGCTACAAAGGTAAGACCCAAGGACTTCTTACTCCTCTACCAATCCCTAATGATACTTGGGAACAAATATTTATGGACTTCATTACAAGTTTCCCTACTACATCAAGTCATAATGATATGATTTGGACTATAGTTGACCGTTTAAGTAAGCAAGCATATTTCTTACCTTGTAAGAAAACTGACTTCTCAACAAGCCGCGATTATTTTTAGTAAAAAAATCTTTGTATATCATGGATTGCCAAAAGTTATTGGTTCTAACAGAGACTCAAGATTTTGTAGTAACTTCTAGATCACTCTTTTCTCCAACTTAGGAACTAAAGTAGATTTTTCCACAACTTTCCATCCGAAAATAAATGGAAAAACTGAGGTTACTAATAGTACTATCTTGGATCTACTCATAGCCTATGTTGCCCAACAACCTAATTCATGGGATGAGTACATTCATCTTCTCTAATTTACTTACAATAATACTCCTCATTCGGCTACTAGTCGAGCATCTTTCGAAATTGTGTATGGAAAACCTTTGCCTATTCCGACAACTAGACTTTCCCACAAAATCAAAGCTATTGATCAATTCACTATCAATTTTAATAGCATTTTAAACGATGTAAAACATTTAATTGCTCATGCCCAAGAATAATATGTTCAAAAAGTAAACTGTAAACGTAAAGTAATATCTTTTGAAATCGAAGATTATGTACCTTTGAGAATTGAAAAGCGTCAACTTAAGCGTGTTGAAAAATTCCCAGCTGTTAAGCTTACCCCAAGATTTTATGGACCTTTTAAGGTGATTCACAAAATTAATAACGTTGTATATAAATTTGAATTACCTTCTCTTGGCAAATTCATAACTCATTTCATGGCAGTTTGCTAAAACCTTTTAAGGAATCACTTCCCACTCATCGTGTGTATGAGGAGCCACCTCTTATTGAGGGTGAGAAAGAAGTTTTGCTTCCACATGCTATCATTGATCATCACATTACATCAACCATACTGTGAAAATATGAAGGGGAGAAGAGAGCTTGAGCTCTTGCAAACACACACACACTCACACAAACCCTAGAAGAGAACACACAAGGTGAGAGGCTAAAAATTCTTCTTCTTCTTCACACAACAAAAGAGATCTATAAAGAAGATAAAATGACTAACACACATAATAGAGTATATACAAAGTGGTCCATAATGTGAACACGCTAAGTGGAGTGGGTAGGTGTGGACTAGTCGGTGTAGTCTAGTTGTAGAATCTCTGGCGAAGATATATTGGTGCCAGCTACCAAACCCACCAGTGATGTAAATATCAAACGTCATGCAGGCGCCTTGTGAGTGTTAGCTCATGTTGAGCTTGACATCTCAACACTCCCCCTCGAGCTCAACTCTAGCTCATGAACTCCAAGCATATCTCGAAATCTACGAAGCTTCTCAGCCCCCAAGGCCTTCAAAGATGTCAGCGACCTGATCCTATGTGCTGACATAGGCCAAGTCGATGTTGCTGCTAAGACTCTCTCCCTGATAAAGTGGTAATGTACTTCAATGTATTTCGTCCGTGTATAAAAAACTGGATTCTTGGCCAACTGTATATTGCTAAGATTGTTACAATATATGACAACCTTTCTCTCCACATGCAACCCCAAATTAGCAACAAGTAGCTTGCGTAACCAAGCTACCTCACACGCCGCCATCGCAGCTCCTCTGTACTCGATAAGGCAACTATGGGCTGCTTCTTGCTGCTTCATGTCACAGCAACACTCCCCGCCAATGAAAACATAAATCCACTTGTAGATCTCCTGTTAGAGATACTACTTGCCCAATCTACATTTGTGTACCTATATAGCTCCAATGGTACACCTGCTACATAAAACAATGCATAATCAACAGTGGCCCTCAAATACCAAAGTGTGTGTTGCACACTGTTAAGATGTGGTTTGCATGGAGCCTGCATAAACTGGCTCTCTAAGCCAATAGTGTAACTCAAATCTGGCATGCTGATTGTGACATAGATCAAACTCCCCACAATCTTCATGTACATATGGGGATCCTCCAACACATAACTTGCATCCACACTAAGCTTGCCATTTTGATCTAATGGCACCGAGATTGGCTTACCAATAAGCCAATCCTATACTTGGACAACATGTCTAATACATACTATCTTTGTGACAGTCAAATACCATTAGGCGTGCCTCAATTCCCAAAAAGTAACACAGATCTCCCAAATCCTTCATCTCAAACTTCCTTTTGAGAAGACTTTTCACATGCTCAATCTCTTCCAAGTTGTCACCCCCAACAATAACAACATCTACATAAATGGTGATAATCACAATACCCTTATCACTCTTGTGTAGATACAAAGAGTGATCTACATCTGTTATATGAAAACCAATAGTGACAAGATACTCAGCAATCTTGTCATGCCATGCTCATGGAGCTTGCTTCAGCCCATACAAAGCCTTATGAAGCTTACATACATACTCCGGGTGACCTGTATCCTCAAAACTAGGTGGCCACTTCATATACACTTCTTCTTGCAAGTCACCATGTAAGAACATATTTTTTACATCCATCTGATGTAAAAACCAGTCATTGCAATCACAACTCTCACAGTTGCCATCTTTGCAAACTGAGGTAAATGTCTCCTCATAATCAATCCCATGTGTCTGCGTACCAATCTAGCCTTGCACCTGCTTATCCTCCATCACTGCTATGTTTCACCTTATACACCCACTAACACAATAACTTTCTTGCCTTCAGGCAATGGCACCAAATCCCAAGTCTCATTTCCATACAATGCATCCATATCTTTCTCCCAACACACATTTCTAATAGCCTCATCAAAACATGTGGGTTCTACAACCTGCGTAATTTTTGCCATATAAGCATATTAATGTGCCACATAACCATCATAAGTCAACCTCTGCACAAGGTTTTTGACTCTTCCAAATCTTTGTAACTTTGCATTCATGGCTTCCATAGCCTTCTTCACACCAAGTGTCCTCATTGCTGGAATCCCAAGCTCCTCATCAAGGCTCATCTCCGAGCCATCAACAAGAGAATGCTTTGCAGAAATATCAGGCATACCAAGGGGCTTAACCACTTTCTATTTTTGCCTTTATGTGATGTACCAACTACATTTCTAGGACTGGTATTATGATGCAGCCTACCACTCCATGGTCTATCAACAACAGAACTGCTGGATGAGGACTCTCCTGCTCCACTCAATGACTGTGATTGCTGACTTGCATTCTATACAACCACATTTCCACTTACATAAGCTCCAACAACATCTTTTTCAGTAGCATACCAGCTACTTATCTCATCAAATACAACATCCCTGCTTACCTCAATTCACGCGTAGTAAGATTATAGCATCTATATCCCTTTTGCTCAAGGGAATACCCAATAAACACACATTTTTCTACCTTTGGATTTAGCTTAGTATGCAACTCATCTAGCACATGCACATATGCAATACATCAAAAAACTTTCAAGTGAGACAAATCAGGTTTTTTGCTAGTAATCTTCTCCTCTGGCGTTACATCATGTATGGTTGTAGTAGGAGTCCTGTTCATGATATAAACTACTATAGACATAGCCTCAGCCCAATAGCTATGCGAAATATTCTTCTCTGCCATTAATGCTCGTGCTATCTCTGCAATGTGCCTATTTTTCGCTCAACAGCAACTCCATTTTATTGCGGAGTGTATCGACATGTAAATTGTCTCCGAATGCCATTCTTTCACAAGAATTCAGAGAACTCATTGGAGAAGTATTCTCCCCCTCCATTTGACCTTAGGCACTTCGCATGCTTTCTTGTTTGTTTTTCAGCCCCATCACTCTGAGATTATGAAAATGAGTGAACACTTCACTCTTCACTCTTCTCCTTCATGAAAATGAGTGAACACTTCACTCTTCTCCTTCATGAAATACACCCACACTTCGCGTGCTTTCTTGTTTGTTTTTCAGCCCCATCACTCTGAGATTATGAAAATGAGTGAACACTTCACTCTTCTCCTTCATGAAATACACCCACACTTTCCTCGTGTGGTCATCAATGAATGTTAGTACCTACAGCCACTCATAGACATAGTCTTCGCTCGCAAGACTCCATACATCTGAATACTCAACCTCTAATACATTCCTGATCACATTTCTGTCATGTGTAAATACATGCTTTGTTTGCTTTCCAAATTGACATGCTTCACATACTTTATGCATACCTTCAACCCTAAACTTAGGCAGCCGTGTCACAATTTCTTTAGTTTGCATAGACTTCATTCATATGATGCACTCAAGCTCAAATTCATAGCCAAAGCAGCTATAATGCCAAAGTAGCATAAAGGCCAAAGTAGCCTAGCATAAGGGGAGATAGAGGAAGAGTGAAAGCCTAAAAATGGTACCCAATCTAGCATCAAGGGGGGGTGTTGAAATGAGTGATGTTAGAGTGCTAAGTCACCTAGCCAAGTTATCCCACATGAGCTATCATAGCTTTGTTGTACTCTCCTCATATAAAAGGAGGACATTTCAAGCATTGGAATACAAGCACAACATCTCAAGTCTTTTTATGAGTACAAGTTTCCATCTTGTAACCTAACCGAACTTGAGTCTAAACTTAATTAGCACACACTCATCACCATGAGTATTGTTCATTTTAATCCACCTTAGATTAGTGTTATAATTAGATTAGGATTAGGATCTAATTAGATAGTTCATTTTATCATTTTAGGGAGCTTGATCCATGAATATCAACACATATGACTCAAAAATCTCCAAAAAGATCAAAATTTCCTTCTATCATTAATGTTGACACTCTTCCTAAATCTTCAAAACGCTGATTCCCTGGTGGGATCATTATTAACTCTTCCTCAATATTTGGGAAGTGAAAGTATTAACACAAGAAAGATGTCTAATCCAAGACCTTTTATTTGTGAGATCAATTCGATTCCCCAAAGATCCCAATACTCATGTGCAAAGTAAACGACCTAGGGATACGAAATTACGAGATCAATTCGATTCCCCAAAGGTCCCAATACTCATGTGCATTTCTCACACGTGAAGTAAATAGCATAGGGATATGAATTGCTATAGACGATTGTGTCTACTCTAGTAGTAAATATGCCCTTAGGTCAACTGTTATAACCTAGGGATATGGAAATGTTGTAGATGATCATGTCTACTCTAGTAAATATTCCCTTCAACTGCTACATGGTAAGCTTGGAATGTGGAACAATGTATAAGATTGGTTGCAGACTCAAATATGATGAATCTAGTAATGATGGGAAGGAAGATTTAAATCATGATCTAGATGAAAGCATTCCAAAAGTTTCATTAAACAAGTTGGGAGAGTACGAGTATTATCAATTTATTAATGAAGATATAAATTCTACACTTCTAATCTCCTATAGAAGTTATAAGATTACATCCATCCTTGATGACGGAGCTAGTGTACGCATAGCCATTAAAACATGATGGGAAAGTGAAGAAAACTTAGACTTGAATCCTCATGAGTATTAATTAAGATGGCTGATGGTTCTCTTAAAGGACCCATTGAGAAAGTTAGCCGAATGCACATGGAAACATGTGGCATAACCTTTGAGCATACCTTTGTTATCATGGATTTTCCTAGGCCCATAAACATAGGAAGGCCATTCATAAGGTAGTTGTTGATGATCCATGATTAGGGAATCAACAACATTTATCTCAAAAGAATGAGTAGATGATTAAAGTGAATCAACATTTATCTCAAAAGAATGAGTAGATGATTAAAGTGAATCAACATTTATCTCAAAAGAATCAACAGATGATGATGATTAAAGTGAATCTAGCTAGTCACAGTGCTCATCTTGTCTCACTAGATCCCCTATAGATCTAGATTCTTATACAACTTCATTCAAGGAAATCCACTGAAACTTCATTCAAGGAAATCCACTGAAACTAATGCATGTCTCATGTGCAAAAAAAAAGGATTAAAAGATTGGACAAGAAAATATTTGTTGAAAAAGAGGCAATAATAAAAGAGAAATGAGACATTAATGTCAACAAAATTACAATCAAAACCAACAAACAAAAACAAAGAGATATCTTCAATTCCACGTCCAACTTATTGTGAAAATTGGATGTAATTGCCATGGATGTCATTCCCCAAAAAAATTGGAAACACATTGTGGAAAGATGAGAACATAGAGACTATTTGTTTTATGGATGAGTGCCATGTCCATAAAAGAAACGCCTTCATAAACTCTTCTAGTGGGAGTGACTTCAAAGATCTTGATATTCAAGAATCTTTCAGGCTCATGTGGAAGAATAAGTGGTTCTATGAAATCAACTACTATTTCTTTCTTGACATTCAAGAATCTTTTTATGCTTATGTGATAGGTGATTCTATGAAATCAACTATTGCCTGTTTTCCAATAATGTTGTCATCGTTTTCCATCTTGCGTTTCAGTCTACTAACATGAAACATAGGATGCACTCTGGATCCTTCAAGTAAAGCTACCTTGTAAGCTACACTTCCAATTTTTTTAAGTATTGTATAAGGACCACAATACCTTGGGCTTAACTTTGGAATTTTTCCACTCTTAAAGTTTCTTACTTTTCAGCAGAAACTTTTACATAGATTAAATCACCTTCCTCAAAATTTATTGGTCTTCTTTTACCTTTCTCATACCTAATAAAATGATTTTATGCTCTTTTAACATTACTTCTTGCAATGTTTAACATGTCTTGCATTTCTTTGAGAAAGTCTTTTACACTCTACATTTTTTTTTTGGTAACCCAATAGCTATGGGTGCTCTAGGTTGAAATCTATACATTAGCATGAATGGACTAAAACTGGTAGTAGCATAATGTTTAGCACTATTATAAGCAAATTCTAATATGGAAGATAGTCATCCCTATTGTTTTGCTTATGATTAACATATGCTCAAAGCATATCTTCTAGGACTTGATTAACCCTTTATGTTTGTGCATCGCTTTGTGGATATTCAAACGTACTTATACTAAGTTTGGTGTCCAACTTTTTGAACACTTCTTTCCAAAAATGGCTTGTAAATTTTGTATCTCGGTCGCTTACTATATCTGTTGGCAATCCATGCAATCTGTATAGATGATGGATAAACATTCTAGCCAATTCTTGTGTTTTTACTTCTTTTTTAGTTGGCATAAATTGTACCAACTTGGTTAACCTATCCGCTACTACCCACATTGAATCATGCCCTCTACTTGTTCGGAGTAGTCCTGTAACTATGAAATCCATGGAAATACTTTCCCACTTACTCTCAAGTAATTGTAGTGGGGTTGTAATATTCCACCTACTTTTAGGCACTCAGCTTTATTAACTTGGCACTTAGGGCATTTTATAACATAATTCTGGACGTCCTTCTTTAAACCTGCCCAATAAAACTGTCTTTTAACAAGTGCATAGGTCTTAGAAATTCCTGGGTGCCCTGCACTTGGATTGTCATGACATTCTAGTAAAATATTCTCACGAACATTTTCTTCTTTGGGTACACAAATGCGACTTTTATATAACAAGTACCCATTATCGATGGGAAAATTTTTCCAACGATCTTTTTCACTTATTCACCCTTCTTTAAGTGATTCCTTTGAACCGTTATCTTTTGTAAGTGACATTGTTTTATCTCACTAGGAGCTGCATTTTCTTTACTCTCTTTTTAATTCAAGTAATTCCAAACTAGTTTATAGCTAGGGTCATTAGCACATTTTCCTTTTAGGTGAGTTAGCAACTCACTTTCTAGTTGAGTAAAACTCAACTCATATATCATGGGTACTCGACTTAGAGCATCTACCACAACATTAAATTTTCCTTTTCTATATCTGATTTGAAAATCAAACTCTTTTTATTTGTTGACCTAGAAGAATTTCTAGCCATGTCACCTCCCAATGTTGGATCCGATAAGCAGAAATAACTGCATGTTAATCATGTATATAGCAATGTGATGCCTGGTTTGAGAGTTGGTTTGCATTTGCATATGAAAGTCTTACATAAAGCCAGTATGAAAGCATGCAAAGCACAATGTATGAAGAATGCGATGGAGGAAATGCTACAAATGGATAGAGCTAAGGAAGACTTTCAACAAGCAAAAAAAAATCAAATTCATAAAGAGCGCTTGGAAGAACATGGCCAAGTGTAAGTGGAATTGCTGATCAAAGACTTTGAATTATAAAAATATATCCTCAACCTCACAAAAGTGAGAAATGTGTTAGCATGAAGGGATAAATGTATTAACAGTAAGTTATGCTTCTTGAAAAAGCAGTGATGTATTTTTGTTTGACCTTTTCCTTTTTAATATAGTTTGTGCCTTTAAAAAGAAAGGAAAATAAAATCAAACTCTTATAGGATTAAAGAGAGATTTTATTTTTTCTTTAACAAGGAGGATTGGAGTGTTTGAGTAAAGAGTATTTTATTTTCTTAATCTAGGTCATGTCATCTTTACTTCCTTCTGATTTCTTGGAGTGTTTGAGTAAAGAGTATTTTATATTCTTAATATAGGTTATGTCATCTTTACTTCCTTCTGATTTCCCAAGACATCTAGATAATCCCAATCTTAAAGGATTTTAGTAACATATGACTCAAAAATCTCCAAAAAGATCCAAATTTCCTTCTATCATAATGCTGACACTCTTCCTAAATCTTCAAAACATGGTCTGATTCCCTGGTGGGATCATTATTAACTCTTCCTCAATATTTGAGAAGGGAAAGTAATAACACAGGAAAGATGTCCAATCCACGACCTTTTTGTGAGATCAATTCGATTCCCCCAAAGGTCCCAGTACTCATGCGCAAAGTAAACGGCCTAGGGATGCGAAATTACGAGATCAATTCGATTCCTCAAAGGTCTAACTACTCATGTGCATTTCTCACGTGTAAAGTAAATAGCCTAGGGATATGGAATTGATATAGATGATTGTGTCTACTCTAGTAAATATTCCCTTAGGTTAATTGTTACAACCTAGGGATATGGAATTGTTGCATGCGATCATGTCTACTCTAGTAAATATTCCCTTCAACCATTACAAGGTGAGCTTGGAATGTGGAACGATGTATAAGATTGGTTGTAGACTCAAATATGATGAATCTAGCAATGATGGAAAGGATGATTTAGATCTTGATCTAGATGAAAGCATTCCAGAAGTTCCAATAAACAAGTTGGGAGAGTACGAGTATTATCAATTTAATGAAGATATGAATTCTACACTTCTAATCTCTTATAAAAGTTATAAGATTCCATTCATCCTTGATGAGACGGGGCTAGTGTATGCATAGCCACTAAAAGATGCTAGGAAAAGTGGGGAAAACTTAGACTTGTATCCTCAACAGTATTAATTAAGATGGTTGATGGTTCTCTTAAATGACCCTTTGAGAAAGTTAGCCGAATGCACATGGAAACATGTGGCATAACCTTTGAGCATACCTTTGTTATCATGGATTTTCCTAGGCCCATAAACTATGATGTTATCATAGGAAGGCCATTCATAAGGTAGTTGTTGATGAGCCATGATTGGGGAATCAACAACATTTATCTTAAAAGAATGAGTAGCTGATTAAAGTGAATGAGTAGATGATTAAAGTGAATCTAGCTAGTCACAGTGCTCATCTTATCTCACTAGGTCCCCTATAGATCTAGATTCTAATACAAATTCATTCAAGGAAATCCACTAAAACTAATGCATGTCTCATTGCAAAAAAAGGATTAAAATATTGGACAATAAAATATTTGTTGAAAAAGAGGCAGTAATAAAAGAGAAACGAGACATAATCTCAACAAAATTACAATCAAAACCAACAAACAAAACAAAGAGATAGCTTCGATTCCACATCCAACCTATTGTGAAAATTGGATGCAATTGACATGGATGTGGTTCCCCGAAAAATTGGAAACACATTGTGGAAAGATGAGAATATAGAGGTTAATCTTTTCATGATGAGTGCCATGTACATAAAAGAAACGCCTTCATAAACTCGTCTAGTGGGAGTGACTTCAAAGATCTTCTTTATGAGTAAATAAGGAAAGCTAAAAAAAATCGGGTAAAACCAAGAACAAACCTTTGAAAATTAGGACAACTCTCTAACCAAATCTTGAAAGGGAGAAATGTTTCTTGTAATATGTGGGAGCGGTGTAGATTCATGATGAGAAGCTAGTCAGGACTCTTGGCAAGGAATTGAACCGAGTAACTCATGTTCAATCCATCAAGCCTATATGAGATATTACTAACACAATGGAAATAAATCAGGAAGAAGTTTCTTCTAAAAAATTGTCCAAGATTTCCCCAAAAGAAGAAAAATAAGCTTTCAAAAGAAGCTAGAAAAGCGACAAAGAAGAAAACTTGGGGAGAGAAATAACTTAAAGAAGATGTATCCAAAATCCCTGAGTACCTCAAAAACTATAACATAGGTGAGTGCTTTGTTTATGGGGGAAAATCCAAGCAAACAAAGGATGAAAGTTATGAAGGCCCAATAGAGGTTAAGAAAGAAGAAAACCTGGGGAGAGAAATAACTTAAAGAAGATGTATCCAAAATCCCTGAGTACCTCAAAAACTATAACATAGGTGAGTGCTTTGTTTATGGGGGGAAATCCAAGCAAACAAAGGATGAAAGTTATGAAGGCCCAATAGAGAGGTTAAGAAAGTTAATCTTACTGAGCCAAGGCAAAGTCCCCAAGCCAATATACATTGTCTTACCTCACCGATGAGGAAGAAAGAGATCTTATTGATCTTCTCAAGGAAGTTGAGGATGTGTTTTCTTGGAAATACACTGACATGAAGGGTGTATCCCCTAAAGTTTATAACCACACTATTCCTATTACCAGTGAGACAATGATCTCAAACTATGCATCTAAAGTATACCAAATAAGTTCGAGAGGAATCGGATAAACTCATTAAAGCAAAGTTTATTTATGAAATTGAGCACATTGAATGGGTCTCTTTAATTGTTGTGATTGTGCCTAAAAAGAATGGGAAACTCTGAGTGTGTGTTAATTTAAAGAAAGTAAAATGCGACAACACTAAAGGTTCACCCTGCCATTACTAAACATGCACTGGAAAGAGTGGCTGGAAAAGAGGCTTACAGCTTCTTAGATGGTCTCCCGAGATACAATCAGATTCAAATAGATCTTGCTCATCACCAACATAATACTGAACATGCACTGGAAAGAGTGGCTGGAAAAGAGGCTTACAGCTTCTTAGATGGTCTCTCGAGATACAATCAGATTCAAATAGATCCTGCTCATCACTAACATAATATGTAAAATTCCTCCCTCCAGCTTTTGAGGTGTGCAGGTGTAAGAACCTCCCCTTCTGATCTTATAATTATTCCTCTCTAAAATAAAAGAAAGATCATGTTTTACCTTGTTTTGGCCTAGAGAGAGAAAATGTCTAGAGGGAGATAATTCAAAATTGAGATATTTTTGGATATAAAAATCCTCCTAGTGTCTAAAATGGTTTCCCCTGAAATAGAAATTCAAAAAGAACTTTCCAATGTGCATTTGGAATTAATTGAAAATATGTATAAAGGACCTTAGCCTAAGGGTCTAGATTTTTTTAAAAATTTGGATTATGGTCCAATTAAGTTTCCTATGGGCGAATAGGATCAATCCAAATGCGGCTTGGCACATATGGAGAGCCCGATGCAGGGAGGCCATAGACTGCCAGGCGACTCCACCGGCGGAGGTCATACAGGCCCTCTGGGTGGACATCATTCACACACTGGTGGGGGAAACTTCAGGGCGACTCGGATCGCATGAGAGATTGCCACAAGGCGTTCCTCCGCACTTGGCAGCCTGGTCCTTTCCTCATCGCGAGAGGCGAGGATGTCACTTGGCACTACAGGCCTCCCAGTTTGGCTCTTCTCACCTCCTGCATGTACTACTAGGTAGCCCCCCCAGAGAGCGGCCAGCCACAGGGGTGGAGCTCCGGTGTTCACTGTGTTTATTATCCCTCCTTGTGAGGTGAGCTTTGTAGCCTTATGGCGTTTTCTCATTAACTAATAGAAGGATCGTTTTTTCAAAAAAAAAAAAGGATCAATCCAAATGTAGGGAGGAGATAAGTTGAAGAATTAAAAGAAAAACCCCCAAAAATGAGTAAATACTCACATAAGATGAAGAGTTGACTAAGGACAAGGTTTATTAGTAAAAAACTATGAATATTACTAAAAAAATGAGATATTTTGGGTATAATGATTTAATTTTGACACCTTGGTAAGGAGAAGGGAGCTCTTCAAGGAGGCACCTATTTCACATGTGTGGTGGAGTTTTAAACTAAAAAATATTGTGATATTTTTAGCTCTCCTCTCTCCTGGATCAAACCAAATTAAAAGGGAGCCAAACTAGGTCCAAATTTTGTCCAAATTCAACCAATAAACCTGAAAAATTCTAGAAACTAGTTGGACTTGGTTAGAGGCCTCCCTCACCTATAAATAGATCCTTAGCCCTTTGTAAAAAAATATGAGAACTATACCATGCCAGTATTATACTGAAATAATGATATTTTCTATTATCCTCTACTAAAAATCATCTACAAATTGGAGAGATTGGACTTTTTCTCTCTCTTCAATCTTCCTTGGAGTCTTTATCAACATACCAAACCAATTGATTGGTTGGGGGCCTCTACGTTGATTAAAGAATCAAGCAATCTAGGAGGTAAAGTGTGGTTTATGGTCTTTTTTTAAAATCTCCAAATGGTTCTCTCTTCTCAACCCCTCTCAAGCTTGAGAAGCATTCAATTGAATGGCTTTTTAATACAATTGAAGTTCTTTAATGAATTGTAGTGATAAACACATAAATTTTCATTTTAATTAAATGTTTTAAAAAAAAAGCATGTCTCTCCCCCCCAAAGAATGGTCATTCCTATGACCTATTCTCTTTTTAAACGAAGCTTCTCATGAAACAATTCTCTAATCTAAAAGTAATTTCTATGCTTGTCAAATTGAGGCCAAATAAGTGGCTTTTTAATGCTTTTATGCTATTTAATTCATGAAAAAATTAGGAATCAAGTCCATAATTGGATATTGATCCAATTAATGGTTATTCTATCATATGAAATTACTAAACTTTATGTTTTCAAAATTATTGAGAATTATGAGTAATAGCAGTGAAGCTATGGTGAAATTTCTGAAAAATTAACACATAAATCATTCTCATTCATAATATGAAAAGAGGACTTCCTACTATATTCTAGGATTCATCATCCTAGCTTCGTACCTCCTGTTTGGTGGCTCTTGGTGATCTCCTTCTTGATTTCTCAGCGGTCCTTGAATTTATCTTTCTAGCTGGAGTGGTATCCCTTCTACGAGTCTTCTTGGATGATGCAGTTATCCTTCATGTTCTACAGTTTTGGCATGTCTACAGTGGTGCCGCATTGCTATATTTGAGCTATCTTCATTCTCCATGCATACTCCATTGTACTCTTATGACTCTCTCTTGAACATTCCTAATACAAGTGTGTGGACACTTTCTTTCTCCATTTATTTCAACTAGCTTCACTCTCCCTACTAATAGTGCTGCAGGACTGACGTAGAACTAGCTTCACTCTCCCGACTAACAGTGTTGCAGGACTGACGTAGAACTAACCTCTATCTTCCTACTCACCTACCTGGTGTACCAGTTTCCTAGCAGGATCGCTAAAAGTATCGTGGTGTTTGGTCAGGACCCAACATTTACGTAGTTTCAGACCACCTAGTTAGCTCCGAAGGAGCAGGACTATTGTAGCTACATCCCAATGTGATAAGCCAATGCTAGGATGTTGAGCTACTGTCTGCCTAACTATGAGGAGATCAAGCATGACTACAAGAGGGTTAGCTCCTATGGCTATCCAGATTCCAAACAGTCTTCCACATCCAGACACGAATAACTTAACACAAGATTGAGCACTAAATAGACACATATGAATAGATAGAAAGCAACTGTAAGACAAGGTCTAATCCATCCTTGAGTATTATAGTATAATGCCTTAGAAGAACTCTCCTTATTATGAACTGCTCACTCAACTCTCATGTGTTTCTATTGTAATATTCCTCCCTCCAGCTTTTCAGGTGTACAGGTGTAAGAACCTTCCCTTTTGATATTGTAATTATTCCCCTCTCTGAAATAAAATAAAGATCCTGTTTTGGCCTGGGGAGAGAGAAAATGTCTAGAGGGAGGTAATCCAGAATTGAGATATTTTTGGATATAAAAATCCTCCTATTGTCTAAAATGGTTTCCTCTGAAACAGAAATTCAAAAAGAACTTTCCAATGTGCAATTGGAATTAATTGAAAATATGTATAAGGACCTTAGCCTAAGGGTCTAGATTTTCAGAAATTTTTGGATTATGGTCCAATTAAGGTTTCTATGGGCCAATTGGATTAATCCAAGTGTGGGGAGGAGATAAATCCAATGAATAAAAGAAAATATCCAAAAATAAGTTAATGCCCACATAAGATGAAGAGTTGACTGAGTACAAGGTTTATTAGTAAAAAACTATGAGATATTATTAAAAAAATGAGATATTTTGGGTATAATGATACATTTTTGACACCTTGGTAAGGAGAAGGGGACACTTCAAGGAGGTGCCTATTTCACACATGTGGTGGAGTTTTTAACTCAAAAAAATTGTGATATTTTTATCTCTCTTATCTCCTGGATCAAACCAAATCAAAAGGGAGCTAAACTACGTCTAAATCTTGTCCAAATTCAGCCAAACTGAACCTAGAAAATTCTAGAACCTAGTTGGACTTGGTTAGAGGCCTCCCTCACCTATAAGTAGATCCTTAGTTCTTTGTAAAAAAATCTGTGAACTATACCATGCCAGTATTATACTAAATAATGATATTTTTTATTATCCTCTAAAAATCCTCTACAATTTGGAGAGATTGGAGCTTCTCTCTCTCGTCAACCTTCTTTGGAGCCTTCCTCAACATACTAACCAATTGATTGGTTGGGGGCCTCTCCTAAGACTAAAGAATCAAACAAAACAAGAGGTAAAGTACGACTTTATGGTCTTTTTTCTTAATCTTCTAAATGTTTTTCACTTCTCAACCCCTCTCAAGCTTGAGAAGTATTCAATTGAATGGTTCTTCAATGCAAATGAAGCTCTCTAATGAATTTTAGTGATTAATCACATAAAGTTTATATTTATGCTTAAATTAGAATGCTTTTATGTTTATCTCTCTCTCCCCCCCAAAGAATGGTCATTCCTATGACTAATTCTCTATTCAATTGATGCTTCTCACATGCTCCATCCCTTCCAACTATGCTCCATCAGTGTTTGTTGGAAGATATTGTAGGTTTTTTGGAACCATCCCTTCCAACTATGCTCCATCAGTGTTTGTTGGGTAGGAGTGCCCTTTGCTACTTGTTGTGGCATGCTAATTTCCATATTTAATGGCGGTAAAGGGCTCTCATAAGACTGGATGGCACTTATGGGTTCTCCCTTATAGATGAGGAATGGAGTTAACACTTACGCAACAGCAAGGCAATTTGTACTTGTGTAGTGGGTCATTCTAGGGAAACCAATGGGGTTGGCTTGGATAGCCAACAATGGTTTTGTAACATTTTGTGATGTAGAAGCTTCATAATCAATCATCGTGTCTTGTGTGATATGGTTTCTCTTTGGGATCTAGACTTGTTTGGGCATTGGTGTGAAGATTCTTTTACAATAGTTTTTTCTTTGTTGGTATTTGAGCTATTAAAGCTTTTACCCATCATCGAGGAGACTTGGGAATTTGTAAGCGGAGGTAGTGAGACTAGTGGTATACATTTATGTTTTGGTATCCAAATACAATGTTACCCTTGTAGTAGCCTTGAGCTTTCCATAAGCATTTGGGTATCCAAATACAATGTTACCCTTGTAGTAGCCTTGAGCTTTCCATAAGCATTTGGGTATCCATTTTGGGTGTAATTTGGACTTCCTATGCCGATTATTGTGTTGAGTCCCTCTTTGTTTTGTTGGTTGAGGTGGTACACATGGAGAAATTTTGGGAACCCATTTCAAGGTAGATTTAGGTTGCCACTTTTTTGTAGCTCATCGTATCTCGTCGTCCTTTTTTTGACATCTGGTCATCTTTTTGACATGTGGGTGTTTGTTGCCGTGTGGGGCTAAAAGTATTGGGAGTTCCTTGAACACGATGGACACTAAAGTGGAGGGGGTTTACTTAGATTTTATGGATGTTGAAGATTCCTTCTCATCACGACTCTCAATAATAGTGAGAGGTGGTAGGGGTTCATGAATAGAATTTTCAATTGTGGCTTCACCCATAGAGACACATCATGTCAGCTAGTTAATCATACATCCAGTAGCTTTCATCCATGTACGACCAAGTATTATCATTTCAGGTAATGTTCTAGCAGGCATAACTAGGAAGTCTCCAACCAGATGCTTGTCGCCCTCACAGTATGTCTCTATTTTAGTAGCCTAAGAATCTTGGTATTTTTACCATGAATACCTTTTACCTTTAAAGAGGTATCTACAAGTTGAGGTTTTCCTTCATTCCATGCATTCAAGGAAATTAGATTATGACTAGCCCTCGTATTAAGTAATGCATTATAAAGCACTTTACCAAAAGGGCTAGGCAATTGAATGGATGTTTGTATAGGTGCTATTTGCCCCTCTGTGTCTCCTTCAACTTTTCCCATGAATGCTTGTGCGGATCCCAAAGTAGCTTCTCATTGTTGCTGTTATCGGATTTGCCTTTCCTAAACCTCTTGTTGAGCTTGAGATTTCTTTAGTTCCGCTTTCTCCTTGGTTGCCTTCTTATCATGTGCGACTCGCAAAAGTCTTCCTCGTTAAGAGGACCATAATACTTTTTGAATTTACTACCATTAAGGAAACCGTCAGTTTTAACTCCATAAAGATTCCAGTTGACATCCATATTAGGTTATGACATATTTATAGATGAACTTTGCTATACTTCTAGCAACAGCTTTGACCATAGCCTTGACTTCAACCCGCTTTGGATAATAATCTATAGCTACTATGAGGTATCTTACTCTCGTTGATTTCAAAAGGCTAGACCGACTGGACCAACAAAGTCCGTGTCCCATTTCTAAAACAATCCTAGGGACATTATAGTAGTTAAAGGTATTAGATCTTTGCCATGGGTTATATCAAACTGTTGACATTTATCACAACGATTGACAAATTCACCAGCATCTCCAAACAAAGGACCAACCAGCCTCCTAAAGAACTTTCTTAGAAGTGGTTTTTGGTTTGAAATGTCATCTCGCTAAGCTACTATTGGCCTCTAATAGTATAGAAACATACTCTGACTCAACTATACACCATCGATGAAGGATTTCATCTTTACTGAGCTTATAGAGTTGTCTTGCTATTAGTTAAAAAGTTGTTGCTTTTTATAAAGTTTGTGATCTTATCTTTTGGCATTAAACTGTCTATGCGGGTAAACCATTTGTTAAAATTCACTATATCAATGCTCCATTCAAGGATAATATCCACTTGGAATAGAGGAGCATCTAAAATATCATTATTAATTCCTTTCGGAGGTTCTCCACCATTAGTGACTCCTCTTAACAAGTGGTTTGCATGCACATGGGTATTTGTTGGCGATGCATCTAGTTGTACAAGGTTTGTTAACTAGGTAAAGAAGATCTTGGTGAGATAAACAAAGAGCATAAATTTATTTACTAACAAATATTGTGTTAGCTTTTTTACTATATACACCATTCCTAGCCCTTCCCGCTCAGTTGATGTGTAATTTTGCTCAACATCATTGAGTTGCCTACTAGCAAAAGTGATACAAAAGTCCACATTGTGTTCTTCATGTTGTGCTAGTATACACCATATAGAAAATGGAGATGCATCTATGTGGACATGAAAAATCACATCCCATTTTATGGCTCTGAGAATTAGGGCTAATACAAGTGCTCTCTTCAGTTTCTCATAAGACTCTTGGTGCTCATTAGTCCATACAAACACAATAAAAATTTTATATAATGCTTAGGCAAGCTCATACATAAAGATGAATCTTTGATAATAGCCCACATGACCATGAACCATTGCACGCCTTTAGGGTTAGTCGGAGGAGGAAAGTCTAGGATTCCTTTGCTTTTTCCTCATTAGTAGATATACCATTATTGGAAACTATGTGACCAAGTATTACCCCATGCTTTACCACCATGAACTCGCATTTTCAAGGTTTAAAGATATTTCATAGAGTACATTTGAGAAAAACTTTCCAAAGAAAGCTTAAATGCTCTTTCCAGAGAGATGCAATAGTGAGGTCACCCATAAAAATCTCTAAGACTACCCTAAGATAATCTTTTAATACTACACACATTAGTCTTTGGAATGTGGCTGGGGTATTTGTTAAGCCAAAATGCATAACCTTATAGGCAAAAGTGACCCATCGAAAGTGACCCATCGAGAGGCACAGCCATTGATTCTTTTTCCATAGAACAATTACTATCCAGGATTTACTTCATCTATCGTACTATAACAGAATTGAGTCTCATTTTACGAATCCATCAGTCCAGCCTAACCCCAGTCCCGTGGGTTAGCCAATCGCTCTAACCAACTACCCAACCATTGTAGTGATGGGATCCAATTAGGAATTTGGTTAGGTTTTGTCTCGGGTACCAGGGAAAAGAGTTCCCATGACCCCTAGCCGGATATTCATGCAAATTTAACGCCAGTCACACCCCTTACACACCCAATATGAAATTGCCTTTTTCACAGATTCAGCTATCTTTAATATAATCATTTAATGAAACCATAGTGTCACTAATCATAATCCTCCAAAATCTCCAGTTGAATCCTTATTTCCAATCATTCCTTCATCAGTGTAAGTATGGCATCATTGGCAACCAGAACGCTCACCACCTATCCACTCAGGGGCCTTTTCGATAGTTCCTGGCTCATAGTAACTGGCAATATATTTACATATCAAAAATGGAATCTCCGTTGAAGATCAGCAAGATTAACCAACGGATCCATATAAAAGAGCCATGGACTCATCTGTTGAGGACCAACAAGGTCAATCAACCAGATCCAGCCTGAATTCAGAAAACAACTCTTACTCCTTGTTCCAATATCTTCCCCGATGCACGCATGGGTATCGTCGGGGTGACCCAAAGCCCAAGCACCGTATGGTCAGCACCCTCTAGGATCCTTCGCAGGTGACCTAGCACTTCACTCATAGGCCGCTTCCTTGATCCCTCATCCACCGCACCGAAAGCTCATCATTTTAATCAAACCGAGGCTGGTCAGACCTTGCTATGTGAGACGTCCTCCATTGACTCTCCGTCAGCTGTTGCAACTTTATCACAATAGGTCTCCACGACCTCATTCACACAAGATGGTCAAAGTGCTTCTCCAGCATTCTTGACATAAAACAGTCGTTTAAAAATAGTTCAAAAATATAGTTTCTATAACGAACTCTCGTCTTTCCACATTGCTCCACATCAACCCACAATATTGAATTCCACGACCATTTCATAAGTATTCCTATTCTCATCCAATCACATCATTTTCATCTCATCACATCTTTCCTCAACATCAAATCTCGTCCACTCGCATCTACCCATATCCACATCTCATCACATCACATCTACCCATATCCACATCTCATCACATCACATTCATTCACATCTCATCCATTTAGACCACATCACATTCACTCACATCTCATCCACTCAGACCACATCACATTCACTCACATTACATCTCGTTCATTTTACCTCACATCTCATTCATTCACATCCTGATTCACATCACATTACATCTCATCCATTGACTCACATCGACATCACATTCACATTCACATCCACATCCATTCTTTCACATACACATCCACATCCATTCTTCCACATACACATCCATTCTTTCACATACACATCCACATCCATACACATCCATTCTTTCACATACACATCCACATCCATACACATCCACATCCATTCTTTCCCCCAAAATGTATATCGTGAATGCCCTTTTCCCCAACATGCATATAGTAGGTGAACACCAGCTAACCATGGCACGCCCGACCCTATAATAAAGTGTGACGGCTCATCGTCCTCTGACATCCGACGGCACTGCTCCGGCTCGTAGGGCGGCTAACCAGTTTCGGCCGCCAACACTTGGCACACCCGTTGGATTCCCAATCTGATGACTCGAACCCACAATCATAGGGTCATGCTAGTACAGTGCAACCATTTTATGACAACATGCTAGGGATGGGAACCTATTAAATACAATGCCATCCACCCATCATCATACAAAATGAAAACATAAAACCATGTCGTCACAAGTATGTCCACACTCCATTGGCACGGAGTAGACATGGGGTAGGCATAACACTACCCATCAAAAAGATATGTCGATAAAGCTCCAGCATCTTCTACATGCTTCCACATCCATACACATCCACATCCATTCTTCCACATCCATTTCACATCCACATCCATTCTTCCACATACACATCCACATCCATTCTTTCACATCTAGTTCACATGCTATTCCCATTTAGTAGCTTTTTCTAGTTTGATTCCGATAATGGGACTTTTTCTAAATTTCTACCAATTGCTTGGCCTAATTAAAGGTTCCTTTTCTCGAACGACTATTTCTATATTCCTTCTCAATTCCTCAATTGAATTATATTCAATATTCCTCTTTTGAAAAAAAGAATTCATGGGATTTACAGAAATCAATTCTACACATATTTTCACTTTTGATAAATAATCATAATTTAATTATACTAAAAATTCCTCTTCTTTCCATTTAATTTCTTGGATCTTAAATACCATGGGAATTCCTCTTTTTTGCATTTAATTATTTGCATCCCAATGTCATGGGAATTTCTCTTTTATCATCAAAATTTCTCATAATAAAATACCCATTAATTCAATATGCTAGGAATTTCTCTTTTCCCATCTAAATGATGGAATTCCAAATGTCATAGGAATTCCTCTTTTACCATTTAAATATTTCGCATAGATAAAATAAATTTATCTAAAATTCATCTTTGAATTTAAATAAAATACCCATTAATTTGAATATGCTAGGAATTTCTCTTTTCCCATCTAAATGATGGAATTCCAAATGTCATAGGAATTCCTCTTTTACCATTTAAATATCTCATAGATAAAATAAATTTATCTAAAATTCATCTTTGAATTTAAATAAAATACCCATTAATTTCAATATGCTAGGAATTTCTCTTTTTCCATCTAAATGATGGAATTCCAAATGTCATAGGAATTTCTCTTTTACCATTCAAATATTTCTCATAGATAAATTTAATTTATCTAAAATTTATATTTAAATTTAAATAAAATATCCATTAATTTCAATATGCTAAAAATTACACTTTTCTCATTTAAATATTTGAATTATTTTAGCATCCCAATTTTTCTCTTACTTTATTTGGATACATGGATTTCCATTGTCATGGGATTGCTCTTTTAACATAAAAATGAATTACTAGAAATTTCTCTTTTTTCTAATTAACTATTTATAAATAAACATAACAATTAAATTTTTCCATGATTATAATGAGAATCATTCAATTAATCTAGGATGATTAATCCTAGAATATAGTAGGAAGTCCTCTTTTCATATTATGAATGAAAATAATTTGTGTTAATTTTTCAAAAATTTTGCCATAGCTTCGCTGCTATTACTGATAATTCTCAATAATTTTGAAAACATAAAGTTTAGTAATATCATATGATAGAATAACTATTAATTGGATCAATATCCAATTATGGACTTGATTCCTAATTTTTCCATGAATTAAATAGCATAAAAGCATTAAAAAGCTACTTATTTGGCCTCGATTTGACAAGCATAGAAATTACTTTTAGATTAGAGAATTACTTCATGAGAAGCTTCATTTGAATATAGAATAGGTCATAGGAATGACCATTCTTTGGGGGAGAGAGAGACACGCTTTAAAAAAAAGCATTTAATTTAAGCATAAATGAAAATTTATGTGTTTTATCACTACAATTCATTAAAGAAGTTCAATTGTATTAAAAAGCCATTCAATTGAATGCTTCTCAAGCTTGAGAGGGGCTGAGAAGAGATAATCATTTGGAGATTTTTAAAAAAGACCATAAACCACACTTTACCTCCTAGATTGCTTGATTCTTTAATCAATGTAGAGGCCCCCAACCAATCAATTGGTTTGGTATGTTGATGAAGACTCCAAGGAAGATTGAAGAGAGAGAGAAACTCCAATCTCTCCAATTTGTAGAGGATTTTTAGAGGATAATAGAAAATATTATTATTTCAGTATAATACTGCATGGTATAGTTCTCATATTTTTTTACAAAGGGCTAAGGATCCATTTATAGGTGAGGAGGCCTCTAACCAAGTCCAACTAGTTTCTAGAATTTTCCAAGTTCAGTTTGGCTGAATTTGGACAAGATTTGGACCTAGTTTGGCTCCCTTTTGATTTGATCCTAGTTTGGCTCCCTTTTGATTTGATTTGATCCTAGTTTGGCTCCCTTTTGATTTGATTTGATTTGATCCTAGTTTGGCTCCCTTTTGATTTGATTTGATCCACGAGAGAGGAGAGATAAAAATATCACAATATTTTTGAGTTTAAAACTCCACCACACATGTGAAATAGGCACCTCCTTGAAGAGCTCCCTTCTCCTTACCAAGGTGTCAAAATTGAATCATTTTACCAAAAATATCTCATTTTTTTTTTAGTAATACTCAGTTTTTTTACTAATAAACCTTGTCCTTAGTCAACTCTTCATCTTATGTGAGTATTTACTCATTTTTGGGGGTTTTTCTTTTAGTTCTTAAATTTATCTCCTCCCTACATTTGGATTGATCCTATTGGTGCATAGGAACCTTAATTGGACCATAATCCAAAAATTTCTGAAAATCTAGACCCTTAGGCTCAGGTCCTTTATACTTATTTTCAATTAATTCCAAATGCACATTGGAAAGTTCTTTCTGAATTTCTGTTTCAGGGGAAACCATTTTAGACACTAGGAGGATTTTTATATCCAAAAATATCTCAAATTTGAATTACCTCCCTGTAGACATTTTCTCTCTCTAGGCCAAAACAAGGTAAAACAGGATCTTTCTTTTATTTCAGAGAGGGGAATAATTATAAGATCAGAAGGGGAGGTTCTTACACCTGGACACCTCAAAAGTTGGAGGGAGGAATCTTACATCCTACCCCACTTAAGAGATCAGAAGGGGAGGTTCTTACACCTGCACACCTCAAAAGCTGGAGGGAGGAATCTTACATCCTACCCCACTTAAAAAATACGAGATGTCCTCATCTCGCAAAATTAGAGGACAACTCTTTTCCTTAAGATCAACTGATTCCAGGGTTCCTTATAGTCTGGTGCTTATAGTCTGGTGAACCCAACAAAATCCTGGGATAAAGATCCCTTATATAGAACTCATCATCAGATAACAATTCACTTAGATCATAACATTCAAATCCTTATACAATAATGGTCCATTAGACTAAACTTTCTATCTGAACAGTCCTCCATGGAAATTTTCAATTATACAGATTTTTAATTTGACATCCCTTAATTTGATCCATTGGGTTAAGTGTTAACAACAGTAATCTATCAGCACAATCCACTAATCTCATAGTGATTTGCTGAAGTCATTAATGTCATTCAAGTTATGAACATCATCACAGGGGCTCGTCCCACTCATCCTCATTGTGGTTTTGCTCAGCTTATTCCATTTCAACCAAAATTCAGGAACCATCATTTTTGAATCAGAATCCAAATCAACTCATCAGTTCTCAACCAGAATTTTAAAATCATATTAACCACATTCGAATTCATCATTTGGATAGCATTTTTACTTATAATTTCAAGGTCTTAGATTTACTCGTATATACTACCAGTAAAGAGCCACAGTTATACCCTCAGTATATACGGGTAGTCACGGTCCTTGGAATCATAAGGTAAATACCATCATGACTAGGCCTCAGCAAGTCAGGGATTTCCATACAATTGCGGTACTTCCATCTAAAGACCCAATTACCAATTTATGAACTTCAGTTTGAATAACAATTTGTATGAATTCTATCACACAATTATCACCTTTTACTGCTTCTTCATAAATTTTTGACATTTTTGGCTTCACGGTTGATCCACATTAGCCAATTTGCTCTGATACCAACTGAAAGATCCCTGCTCCCTCCGCGTAACGGACTCGGAGGTGCTAGCAGCGAAAGTAGCACTTCTTGCATGGGGGCAGGATCCCTCACTCGGGGCCTCGCCCACGGATATCCAGACAAGAGACTAATCCCTTAGTTCTTCAAAAACCGAACCCGGAAAAACTTCCCCCTACCGAAAAGCACGGGCGATTCCTCCAGGATATTTGTACTCTAACGTAGTCAGGTCATTACTGTGATCAAACTGATCCGACTAAACCTGTGAGTCACTTGGTCAGATCAAGGAAGAAACTTGCACTTGGATCATAGAAACCAACGCTTTTTTGCCCATCGAGAGGCACAGCCGTTGATTCTTTTTCCATAAAACAATTACTATCCAGGATTTACTTCATCTATCGTACTATAACAGAATTGAGTCTCATTTTACGGATCCATCAGTCGAGCCTAACCCCATCTAGTCCTGTGGGTTAGCCAACCCCCCAACACTGTAGTGATGGGATCCAATTAGGAATTTGGTTAGGTTTTGTCTCGGGTACCAGCGAAAAGAGTTCCTCGGTCCCCTAGCTGGATATTCATGCAAATTTAATACCAGTCATACTACTTATATCTGGATAAGATAATTGGATTGTGACATGTGTCATGTGTGTGTGATTTGTTTGGGTCAAGAGATAAGGTTGTAAATCTAAAAAAAAGCATTGTACTTGGTGATTTACATATCAATCAAATCATTAATTATTGAATCAGGCTATCCTTCTTTCTCTTCACAATTCGTCGTCTCTATCTCTCTCTCATAAAGTGCCAAACAATGAAAGAGAACTGAAGTTCACAAATACAGGATGCACGGGAACTGAAGAAAGATTGTATACACCAAAAGGTGGTTAGAAAGCTGGAGTAGGCAGCACGAGGCACATCATAGTGCAGCCTATATACACACCCAATATGAAATTACCTTTTTTACATATTCAGCTATCTTTAAAACAATCATTTAATGAAACCATAGTGTCACTGATCATAATCCTCCAAAATCTCCAGTTGAATTCTTATTTTCAATCATTCCTTCATCGGTGTATCTATGGCATCATTGGCAACCAGAACGCTGACCACCTGTCCACTCAGGGGCCTTTTCGATAGTTCCTAGCTCATAGTAACTGGCAATATATTCACATATTAAAAATGGAATCTCCGTTGAAGATCAGCAAGATCAACCAAATGGATCCATATAAAAGAGCTGTGGACTCATTCGTTGAGGACCATCAAGGTCAATCAACCAGATCCATGCCCGAATTCAGAAAATAACTCTTACTCCTTGTTCTAATATCTTTCCCGACGCACGCGTGGGTATCGTCGGTGACCCAGAGCCCGAGCACCGTATGGTCAGCACCCTCTAGGATCCTTCACAGGTGACCTAGTGCTTCACTCATAGGCTGCTTCCTTGGTCCCTCATCCACCGTACCGGAAGCTCACCATTTTAATCGATGGTCAAGACCTCGGCCGACCTTGCTATGCGAGACGTCCTCCATTGACTCTCTGTCAAGCTGTTGCAACTTTATCAAAATAGGTCTCCACACGACCTCATTCACAAGATGGTCAAAGTGCTTCTCCAGCATTCTTGACATAAAACAATCATTTTCAAAAATATAGTTTCTATAACAAACTCTCGTCTTTCCACATTGCTCCACATCAACCCACATTATTTAATTCCACAACCATTTCATAAGTATTCCTATTCTTATCCAATCACATCATTTTTATCTCATCACATCTTTCCTCAATTTATCCTTATCAGATCTTGTCCACTCGCATCTACCGATATCCACATCACATTCATTCACATCTCATCCATTCAGACCACATCACATTCACTGACATCTCATCCACTCAGACCACATCACATTCACATCATATCTCATTCATTTTACCTCACATCTCATTCATTCACATCCTGATTCACATCACATTACATCTCATCCATTCACTAACATCTCATTCATTCACATCCTGATTCACATCACATTACATCTCATCCATTCACTCACATTGACATCATATCCTTTCACATACACATCCACATCCACTCTTTCACATACACATCCACATCCAGACCACATCACATTCAATCACATCTCATCCACTCAGACCACATCACATTCACTCACATCACATCTCATTCATTTTACCTCACATCTCATTCATTCACATCCTGATTCACATCACATTACATCTCATCCATTCACTCACATCGACATCACATCCTTTCACATGCACATCCACATCCATTCTTTCACATACACATCCAACATCCATTCTTTCACATACACATACACATCCATTCTTCCACATTTACATCCACATCCATTCTTCCACATACACATCCACATCCATTCTTTCGAGGGTGCTAGCAGTGGAAGTAGCACTTCTTGCGCGGGGCAGGATCCCTCACTCGGGGCCTCGCACACGGATATCCGGACAAGAGACTAATCCCTTGGTTCTTCAAAAACTGAACCCGAAAAAACTTCCCCCTATCGGAAAGCATTCCTCCAGGATATTTGTACTCTAACGTAGTCAGGGTCATTACTGATCAAACTAATACGATCGAACCTGCGAGTCACTTGGCCAGATCAAGGAAGAAACTTGCACTTGGATCATAGAAACCAACGCTTTTTTCCCCATCGAGAGACACAGCCGTTGATTCTTTTTCCATAGAATAATTACTATCCGGGATTTACTTCATCTATCATACTATAACAGAATTGAGTCTCATTTTACAGATCCATTAGTCCAGCCTAATCCCATCCACTATTGTGGGTTAACCGCCCAACCACTGTAGTGATGGGATCCAATTAGGAATTTGGTTAGGTTTTGTCCCGGGTACTAGGGAAAAGAGTTCCCAGGCCCCCTAGCTAGATATTCATGCAAATTTAACGCCAGTCACACCACACACCCAATATGAAATTGCCTTTTTCACAGATTTAGCTATCTTTAAAACAATCATTTAATGAAACCATAGTGTCACTGATCATAATTCTCCAAAATCTTTGGTTGAATCCTTATTTCCAATCATTCCTTCATTGGTGTATCTATGGCAACCAGAACGCTCACCACCTGTCCACTAAGGGGCCTTTTCGATAGTTCCTAGCTCATAGTAATCGGTAATATATTCACATATCAAAAATGGAATCTCCGTTGAAGATCAGCAATGTTGCCATATATATATATAGGCAGTGATGTGTGTGAACACACTTAGGACCACCGAGGCACTTTTTCCCTCTTTAGGAGGTTTTTTTCCCCCGGCTTGTATATACGCCCATCCTTCTAGGGCTAACTTGTCTTTTGTACATTGACACAATCTAATACATTGTGTATTGTGTGCATTCTTGCTTCTTCTTCTCCAAGCTTTGTGTGCTTTCCTGCAACCCTAATTCCAACAATTGGTATCAGAGCAGGCATCGGCTCCCAGGGCTACACCGCCAGCACTCTCCGACTCACGTTCTCCGATTGAGGTGAGCTTTCACGAGCGCTTGCAGGTCCCTATACTCTACAAATCAGCGCGTAGGATTTTGCGTTCTCAGAAATCGCATCTGAGATTTTTCCGGGCTCCGTTTTTGCATTTCAAGTTCTGCACAGGTGTTTTCGTCATTTTGTGCAGAAATTTCGACAGTGCAGTTTTTTGCAAAACAGGCGTACGTATTCTATTGTGGACCGTGCTACATAGCACAAGTTGTTCTCTGTTCAGTCTTTGCTTCATTACAGGTAGCTTTTGCATCAGTTTCAGTCAGTGGCCATGGCTGATAACAACAATGATGTATTTCGCATGTTGTCTGCTGAAGACAAACTGGATGGAGACAGCAACTACCCACTTTGGGCATACATGATGCAGCATATTTTGGTTGTAAAAGGAGTGTGAAACATTGTGCAGGGTATGGATGTACGTCCAGGTTCTTTGGATGTAGGATCTATTGAGGATGTTGCAGGTTCTAGCAGCTCTACTGTTGCTGTTGTTTTACCCACTACTGAACAAGCTCATTGGGATGGTAAAGATGCGCAGGCTCATGCCTTGATTGCACTTTCTGTCAAACGTAACATCACCCCACATATTCGTTCAGCTAAAACAGTAAAACAGGCTTGGGATATTCTAGCTGGTTTGTATGCAGGTCGTAACGAGGCAAAAATCTCTTACCTGCGTAAAGAGCTAGAATTGAAGATTATGCAGAAAGATGATGACATGAATGTTTTTCTTGCTGAGATTAAAGATCTCAAAGAACAGTTGATTTCTGTAGGTGAGATTATTCGTGATCATTCTCTTGTGCAGACTGTTCTTGATGCTTTACCTGAGACATATCAGACTTTTGCTTCCACGTGGAGACTTCTTACTGAGGACAGACTTGATGCTGTCAAGTATGATACTTTAGTCAACAAGCTCTTGCAAGAAGCGTAGTCCAGGCAAAACAGGGCCAGGTAGCGTGCAGTTGATCAAGCATTTATTGCTACCTAGCAGCAGAGAAGAAGTGGTAAGGCAGCCCCTTCCACTGTTTCTTCTCCTATTAGTAGGTCTGCAACTTCTTCTTCTTCCACAGGTAGCAACAATAAATCTGAGAAGGCTCTTGATAAAGGTAAGAAAAAGACCAGGTGCAACTATTGTAAGGCAAATGATCATGTCATTAAGAATTTCCCTAAGCTAAAGGCTAAAGAGAGGCAAAGAAGAAAGAGTCAAATGCAGCCACAATAGCGAATGCTTCTACAAATGCAGATTCTGCAAATGTTGTGCAGGATACAGAATGGGTGTTTAGCGTGTATTGCCAGTATGACCCATCTGTACATGATGCATGTTTGGCAGTTTCTGTTGACTCTAATGTATGGTATTTTGATAGTGGTGCTACAAAGCACATTACCTCGCATCGTGATATGTTCACTTGTCTTGAGGCTGTCTTTAATGGGAATACTGTCACATGTGCCAATAATGCTTCTTACCCAGTGAAGGGCGTTGGTAAAATTATGCTTACTGCTGCAAATGGCAGTGCTTTCACACTTTCAGATGCTTTGTATGTGCCAGGGATAAAGAAGAATCTATTGTCTGTCTCTGCGCTTGCTAGACTTGGACTTGTAGTCAAATTTGTGGATGACAGATGTACTGTTCATGATTTGACTTCTGGTGATACGATTATTGCATCTGGCACCTTGTTTCGTGGGCTGTATAGGCTCAATTCTTATGACAAGTGTGTGGAAGATTCAGCAAATGCAGTTTCTGATGAAAAGGCAGTTTCAGATGCAAAACTATGGCATGCTCGTTTTGGTCATCTGAACTTTGCTAGTTTGCTGCGTTTGCAGAAATTTGATATGGTTGCTTCATTGCCCCCTCTTGAGGCACCATTGAAACATGTTTGTGAAGACTGTATTTTGGGCAAAATGCAGCGTTCTGCGTTTCCAAAGGATGGTTCTGTGCGGGCCACTCGCAAATTACAACTGGTACATAGTGATGTATGTGGGCCTATGCAAACTCCGTCATTTGGTAAACACTTGTACTTCGTGACTTTCATTGATGATTACTCAAGGCATGCATGGGTATATCCACTGAAGGCAAAGTCCGAAGTGTTTTTGTGCTTCAAACAGTTTTTTCTTATGGTTGAAAATGTATCCAATTGTACTATGGGCACCCTCCGTTCTGATCGAGGGGGGGAGTACATGTCTAAAGAGTTTGATGCATTTCTGGCTAGTCGTGGGATAAAACACCAATGTACAGTGCCATATACCCCTCAGCAAAATGGTGTTGTTGAGAGGAAAAACAGGTCACTTATGGAGATGGCACGATGTATGGTCAAGAGCCAAGCTTTGCCACATGCGTTTTGGCTTGAGGCTGTCATGTGTGTGCATATGTACTCAACAGGTGTCCCACTAAGGCCTTGCAGTCTATTACTCCATACGAAGCTTGGCATGGCAGGAAGCCTTCTATTGGTCACTTGCGTGTCTTTGGTTGCTTGGCCTATGCTTTAGTGCCTGTGTAACAACGCAAAAAATTGGATGATAAGGCTGTCAAATGCATTTTTGTTGGCTACAGTGCTGAGAGCAAGGGTTACAGATTGTATCATCTGCAGTCAAAGCGTATATTGATTAGTCGAGATGTTGTTTTTGTGGAAGATGCTGTGCAGCCTTTGTTATCATGTACCAAAGAGACAGGTGTGAGCTCACGGGATGTATTTGATACATTGTTGCCTCTGTTTACAGGTGGGAATTCAAATGTAAGTCCTAATGAGGCAAATATTCAGCCTATGCAGATTTCAAATGACATCATAGATCAGCCTATTTTTGATGCAGATTTATAGGATGTAATTTCTGAGGATAGGGCTGAAAATGAGCAGGCTAGAGGTATGCCTAAATGGCTGGTGCAAACCTTGCGTGATAGTAAAATTGATGCACCTATATCTAGTCGTGCTCGTTTAGGTTTTCAGCATGCCTCTTATGCATCAGATTGTTATGCTTTGGCTATGTCTAGTATGTGTGAAGAGAGGAAGAACCTCTTTCATTTGATGAGGCACAAAAATCAAAAAATTGGTTGGCTGCAATGCAAAGTGAATATGATGCTAGAATGAAGAATGGTACATGGTCTTTGTGTGATTTGCCTATTGGTAAAAAGGCCATTGGATGTAAGTGGGTTTTTAAGTTGAAACGAAAGCCAGATGGCAGTGTTGATCGCTATAAGGCTAGACTTGTTGCAAAGGGTTATGCTCAAGAAAAGGGCATTGATTTTGATGAGACTTTTGCTCCCACTTGTCGTATGACTACCATTCGTAGCATTTGTGCATTGGCAGGTCATAATGGTTGGAATGTACATCAGCTGGACATAAAGACTGTGTTCTTGAATGGAGATTTGCATGAGGAGGTGTATGTATCGCAGCCTCGTGGTTTTGTTCAAAGAGGGCAGGAAAACAAAGTGTGCAGGTTGAAAAAGGCTTTATATGGTTTAAAGCAAGCTCCACGAGCTTGGTATGAAAAGATACATGCATATTTGACTCCACATGGGTTTCAGAATAGTCCAACAGAAAACACTTTGTATGTTAAACATGTGGATGGTGTACATCTAATCATTGCTCTCTATGTCGATGACATGCTGCTCACAGGACCAAATGAGAGTCATATTGCTGATTTTAAGGCTGATTTGAATGCCTCTTTTGAGATGTCAGATTTGGGACATTTGCATCATTATTTGGGAATACAATTTAAGTAGTGTGATGGAGGTATTGCTTTGTGTCAGACAAAGTATATTGAGACATTGTTGCGGAGATTTGGCCTTGAAGACTGCAAGCCTATTGCTACTCCAATGGAGACAGGTTTAAACTTGAGTCTTCATGATGCTAGAGATCACTTTGATGTCACACTCTATCAGACAGCTGTTGGTTGCCTCATTTATGTATGTATTACGAGGCCGGACATTCAGTTTGCAGTCTCACAGGTGAGCAGGTTTATGCATAGCCCAGGGTCTCAGCATTGGAAGGCAGTTAAACGCATCTTTCGCTTGAGTGGCACCATACATCTTGGGTTGTTTTATCCCAAGGGGGGATCGTTGCCGCCAGATTTACATGCTTTTTCGAACTCAGATTGGGCTGGTTGCTATGGCACAAGAGTGTCCACAAGTGGTTTTTGTTTCATGCTCGGTAGCTCATGCATATCTTGGTTGAGCAAGAAGCAACCTACTGTGGCCACTTCTAGTTGTGAAGCTGAGTACAGGGCAGCTTTCCACAGCTCTACGGTTGAGTGTGTGTGGCTCAGACGGCTTATGGCTGACTTGGGTGTTGGATAGGAGTCTGCCACCTCTATCTTCACTGAAAGTCAGAGCGCATTGGTAGTTTTTGCGAGAAACCCAGTTTTTCATGCTCGCACAAAGCACATTGAGGTGCATTATCACTATGTCAGGGAGAGACTCTCAGCAGGAGAGATCAGCTTGGCCTATGTGCCAACACAGGATAACCTCGCCGATCTTTTCACAAAGGCGCTTCCTCGTGAGAAGTTCGAAGCTTTCCGCAAAGCTTTGGGCTTGCTCCCCTTTGTGGACTGATCTACTTCGGGCATGGCACTCCTCTATACATGAGTGCCAGCTCTCATTCACACCATCACTCCAAGGGGGGATTTGTTGCCATATATATATATAGGCAGTGATGTGTGTGAACACACTTAGGACCGTCGGGGCACTTTTTCCCTCTTTAGGAGGTTTTTTCCCCCGGCTTGTATATACGCCCATCCTTCTAGGGCTAACTTATCTTTTGTACATTGACACAATCTAATACATTGTGTGTTGTGTGCATTCTTGCTTCTTCTTCTCCAAGCTTTGTGTGCTTTTCTGCAACCCTAATTCCAACAAGCAAGATCAACCAATGGATCCATATAAAAGAGCCATGGACTCATCCGTTGAGGACCAGCAAGGTCAATCAACCAGATCCATGCGCGAATTTTGAAAACAATTCTTACTCCTTGTTCCAATATCTTCCCCGATGCACGCGTGGGTATCGTCGGTGACCCAGAGCCCGAGCACCGTATGGTCAGCACCCTCTAGGATCCTTCGCAGGTGACCTAGCGGTTCACTCATAGGCCGCTTCCTTGGTCCCTCATCCACCGTACCGGAAGCTCACCATTTTAATTGAACCGAGGCTGGTCAAGACCTCAGTCGCAACCTTGCTACACGAGACGTTCTCCATTGACTCTCCGTCAGCTGTTGCAACATTATCAAAATAGGTCTCCAACGACCTCATTCACAAGATGGTCAAAAGGCTTCTCCAGCATTCTTGACATAAAACAGTCATTTAAAAACAGTTCAAAAATATAGTTTCTATAACGAACTCTCGTCTTTCCACATTGCTCCACATCAACCCACATTATTTAATTCACAACCATTTCATAAGTATTCCTATTGTCATCCAATCACATCATTTTCATCTCATTACATCTTTCCTTAATGTATCCTCTTCAGATCTCGTCCACTCGCATCTACCCATATCCACATCTCATCACATCACATTCATTCACACCTCATCCATTCAGACCACATCACATTCACTCACATCTCATCGACTCAGACCACATCACATTTACTCACATCACATCTCATTTATTTTACCTCACATGCTGATTCACATCACATTACATATCCATTCACTCACATCTCATTCATTTTACCTCACATTCTCATTTATTCACATCCTGATTCACATCACATTATATATCCATTCACTCACATCGACATGACATCCTTTCACATACACATCCACATCCATTCTTTCACATCTATTTCACATGCTATTATTTAGTAGCTTTTTCTAGTTTGATTTCGATAATGGGACTTTTTCTAAATTTCTACCAATTGCTTGGCCTTATTAAAGGTTCCTTTTCTCGAACGACTATTTCTATATTCCTTCTCAATTCCTCAATTGAATTATATTCAATATTCCTCTTTTGAATAAAAGAATTCATGGGATTTACAGAAATCAATTCTACCCATATTTTTACTTTTGATAAATAATCATAAATTGAATTATACTAAAAATTCCTCTTCTTTCCATTTAATTTCTTGGATCTCAAATACCATGGGAATTCCTCTTTTTTACATTTAATTATTTGCATTCCAATGTCATGGGAATTTCTCTTTTATCATCAATATTTCTCATAATAAAATACCCATTAATTCAATATGCTAGGAGTTTCTCTTTTCCCATCTAAATGATGGAATTCCAAATGTCATAGGAATTCCTCTTTTACCATTTAAATATTTCTCATAGATTAAATAAATTTATCTAAAATTCATCTTTGAATTTAAATAAAATACCCATTAATTTCAATATGCTAGGAATTTCTCTTTTCCCATCTAAATGATGGAATTCCAAATGTCATAGGAATTCCTCTTTTACGATTTAAATATTTCTTATAAATAAAATAAATTTATCTAAAATTCATCTTTGAATTTAAATAAAATACCCATTAATTTCAATATGCTAGGAATTTCTCTTTTCCCATCTAAATGATGGAATTCCAAATGTCATAGGAATTTCTCTTTTTCCATCTAAATGATGGACTTCCAAATGTCATAGGAATTTCTCTTTTACCATTTAAATATTTCTCATAGATAAATTAAATTTATCTAAAATTCATCTTTGATAATAAAAAAATACCCATTAATTTCAATATGCTAAAAAATATACTTTCCTCATTTAAATATTTCAATTCCAATATGGTGGTAATTCCTCTTTCATCATTTAAATTTATCTATGTAAAAAGATAAATTTAACTAAAATTCTTCTTTAATTTTTAAATAAAATATACATTACTTTAGCATCCTAATTTTTCTCTTACTTCATTGGAATACATGGATTTCCATTGTCATGGGGATTACTCTTTTAACATAAAAATAAATTACTAGAAATTTCTCTTTTTCCTAATTAACTATTTATGCATAAATATAAAAATTAATTTTTTCCATGATTATAATGAGAATCCTTCAATTCAAAGGAAGGCAAACCCGACAGGACCTGATGCAACTGTAAACATGGTAAAAGTGGACCATGGGCCGCGAAAAGAATAAGAAAAAAGACTAGAGGTGATGGCTATAACAAGATCACAAAGACTTGTCACACTAATAGGCAAGAATGTTGAGCGGGAACAGAAACAAAAGCCATAACAGTGGGCAGGGCAGCAAAGAGTCCGTGAACAAATCACCAAGTTGGTGTAAAGCACACAATGGATGGTGAGGACAATACAGGAAAGCTCACCCATAGGAGAGCATTTTGAGGAAAATCTGGACAAGACAAACCTGGTCAAGAAAAGAAAATAAATTTGTGTAGGAAAGAAGCCGATGTTGTGTAATGGTAGAGCAACCAAAGAAAGGATGCCGAAGTGCCAATTATAGCCCAGAGTAGCAAAAGCATCTTGAGAAAAGAAACAAAAGGAAATCTGGAAGGATCTAGATAAGAAAACTCGCCACAGGGAATGTCAAGAAAAGGAAAGGGAAGAAAAAAGAGAAGAAGGAAGAATGTACAAAGGCCAAGATATGCCAACTTTGACAAGGAGAAAAGCAGCAACTCTATGAAGGAATACGACCTGGGAGGATTTCAGAAAGATGAAATTGAACATCACATTGGACCAAATGCTGAATCTAGTTCCCAATTAACAGGCAAAAGCTACTTTAAGCCATAGTGCCAAATGGGAAACTAGTGCAGATGCCCTTGCAGGAATTGAAAAACCCAACAACAGAATGTAGGGATATGGGAATAGTCCAGGATTGTGACACGTCCATTCCAGAAGTGACCATCAAGATCAAAGGACAAACATTGACAAAGGTCATTCTAGATTGAGGATCAGGAATGAAAATAATATCATATAGTCCGGGGACTTTAGTTCTTCCTGAACATTTACTACCTAGCCAAGATTGCCAGAGGACATGCAAGATCTAGACTCAAACCAGACATCTAGTGCACAAGGTTTAATAAGCAAGGTGGTCAGATGAAGGAGGAGTGCCAGTTAAGAAACGCTCAATAGATATGCACTATCTCCAGGATAAACAATCACATTGCAGAAATGTGTTTTTACAATACTTGAAACAGGAATCTGAGGGTGATGGTGGAAAGGCAGCAACAAGAACAAGCCCCAAGCCGTTTAACTAGGTGGCCACCACTAGACCTTAAGTTAACAAACCGTATGGAAGAGAAGGTGGTAGATTTGGTCCAAGGGGAGCTTGTTTCTATGGAAATGGTCTAGAACATAGACAAAATGACTACCCCATATTTTAGTGCCATCAGGCAGGAACTACAAGAGAGGCAAGGCTACAAAGGGAGGCAAATTCGGCAGGAGTTGACGCAGTTGTAAACATGGTAAAAGTGGACCATGGGGCAACAAAAGAATAAGAAAAAGCATTAGAGGTGATGGCTATGACAAGATCACCAATGACTTGTCAAGACGATGACAGGCAAGAATGTTGAGCCGGAATAGAAACAAAAGCCATAACAGTGGGCAAGGCAGCAAAGAGTCCGTGAACAAATCACCAAGTTGGTGCAAAGTGTACAATGGATGGTGAGGGCAATAAAGAAAAGCTCGCCCTGGGAGAGCATTTTGAGGAAAATCTGGACAAGGTAACCTAGTCAAGAAAAGAGAATAAATTGGTGTTGGAAAGAAGCCGATGTTGTGCAATGGTAGAGCAACCAAAGAAAGAATGCCAAAGTGCCAACTAGAGCCAATTACAGCCCAGAGCAGAAGCATCTCGAGAAAAGAAACAGAAGGAAATATGGAAGGAATATAGATAGGAAAACTTGCAAGGGAATGTTAGGAAAAGGAAAGGGAAGAAAAAGAGAAATAAGGAAGGATGTACAAAGGCCAAGACATGCCACCAACTCTGATAAGGAGAAAAGCTCTGTGAAGGAGTACGACCTAGGAGGATTTTAGCAAGATGAAATTGAACATCGCATTGGATTAAATGCTAAATCTGGTTCCCAATTAACAGGCAAAAGCTGCTTCAGGCCATAGTGCCAAATGAGAAACTAGTGCAGATGCCGTTGTAGGAATTAAAAAACCCGACAACAGCTATAAGATTCCTCCCCCGAGCCTCTCAGGATATCCAATATCTTCCCCTGTAGTCAAATCCCTCTTCAGAAATATAAAAGATCTTGTTTCTACCAGTTTTGGCCTAGAGAGAGAAAATCTTCTAGAGAGTGGTAATTCAATTTTTAAATATTTTTGGATAGAAAAATATCTCATCTTATTAAAATAAGTTCCCTTGAAATAGAAGTTCAAAAAGATTTTCAGAAGGTGCATTAGAAATTTAGTATAATCTGTTCAAGAGGCATTATCCTGGGGGTGAAGATTTTTTCGAAATTTTAAAGTACTATGGACCAATAAGATTCATCCAAATGTGTGGAGGAGATAAATGGAAGAAATAAAGAAAATCTTCCCAAAAATGAGTAAATACTCACATAAGATGAAGAGTTGACTAAGGACAAGGTTAATAGTTAAAAAAGAGAGATATTTAGAAGAAATGATGCATTTTTGACACCTCAGCCAATCTACCTTGTCATCACTATTAGCTAGATTTCTAGCGTGATAATTAATGCCATATTAACATTTTCTCTTACTTGTTCTCACCTAGCATCACGTGTGAAGCTCCTAGATAGATACGCAAATTGCTATATGCACTTACCTCTTATTTATTACACACATAGAGCTTCTATATTAGACACTTAACTTTTCCCAAACGCAACCATGCTATTATTATATAGATCTATGGTGATGGCTATATATAGCACTTGTTATATTGATCTTTAATTTGTTACTATTATCTGTAACATTTGATAGCTATATAGCACCTGAGATATAGTGTTGTGTAGAAATGGTTAGTACTATATATATACTCTTGGTACTACAAGACCCTATACCAATAGTGACATGTAGCAATGGTTAGTACTATAAATATTCTCTTGCTACAAGACCCTATACCAATAGTGCTATGTAGCAATGGTTAGTACTATATATATACTCTTGCTACAAGGCCCTATACATAGGGACTACTACACTATAGTGCTTTATAATTTCAATGACTACCACATACAAATAGTGATTGCCATAGAGCACTTGCTATATTTGTCTATATAGCAAGTGTCTCTCCATCTCACACTTGTTTCTATATGCTATGTAGATTTGATAGTGTTGTATATTCTTTGTAACATATGCTATTTTGCTCTACACCAATGGTGTCTACTATGGTATATAACACTTACTATGGTGCTTCATACAAATAGTGTCTACTATATAACACTTACTATGGTGCTTCATACAAATAGTGTCTATAGCAGTTACAATGGTATATAGCATTTCCATAGAGCTATATTCTTTATAGCACTCCTAGACAGTTATGTAGGACTCTCAACTATAAAGCATGGCATATCTAAGTGTTTAAAAGGTACACATGTGGTAATGCTATATAACATATAACATATAGCTCTGGCCCTACTATATAGTGTTGCTATATAGATATGCTAAATATCACAACTATATAGCAGTGCTGTATATCACAACTATATAATAGTGCTATATATCACAACTATATAGTAGTGCTATATAGCACTGATGAGCTATATAGCAACAATGTATACTATATAACAAGTATACATGTATACATGTATAGCATTTCCATAGAGTTATATAGTAGCAATGTCTACTATATAGCAATAGTGATTGATGTATAGTACTTTTTATAGTGTTTTATAGGAATATACACTACTATACCATAGTTACTATATGATATATAGCACTTACTTTAGTATTATATAAAAGGTCAACTAGCATGTCTCGTTTGTTGTGCAAGACACATTGAATCATACAGAGAAGATGTATGAAGATGCATCCCAGCAGCATAACTTCTACCTAAATATGAAGATGGTTTCAGCAAGATATCTTTCATGGTTTCACGATGTCCTCCTCCACTTGGACATGAGAATGGGGAGATTGTGATGGTTGGAAATGAATCCAAGTGTAATGGTTGTGGGTGTTCATTTTTTCTTGAGGTAATAAAAGTCTTCTCACTTCCATGTAGGCATTGCTACCATTTTTTGTGCTTCTTTTACATGTGTATAGAGTAGGGTAGCTGTGTACAGAAGGGTTGTACACAATCCGAGAGGATAAAAGGTATGATGATGTAGGTAAGTGATATGAAAAATGTATTTATGACTACACGTAATTAGAGTTTAATTTTCCTCTTTCTTAAGGGTTTAGGGCTTACATGGAAAGCATTAGTTCAATGATATGGTTTTGTCACAAGCAATGATGGGCCACCTACAAGACATGCACATACTGAAATTGGAACTGTAGGTATACATGTTATGACCTATAAAGGAGATTAATATAAGCATGATGGTTGCATTGTTATGAATCTGATGTTACAAAATACCTGCCACATAACAATTTTCATAGGCTTTAAATCAGAAGCCACTTTCATCTAGGCAAAACTTTGATGTAGCAACAACACCAAATAAGTCATTCTTTGATGATATGCAACAGATTACAACCAAATATGCCAAAGAGCAAGCTAAAACAACATTGATAAAACACTAAGTGGAAACTAGTGGAGGTGGTGGGAATGATAGCTTTAAAGATGTTCCTGATGATGAAGCATCTATTCCCCTTACTACTCAGGAGGATCTAAAGTGCTAGATGATGAAATAGATGTTTCCCTTATATTCTTGATAAAGAAGAATAAGAAGGACAAAATTAAATCTAAAACAACTAGTATGATAAATTATTAAGTTTGTTATGTTTACAATTCATGATAGCTAGTATAATTAATATGTATTAAACTTGTGGGATGTAGGTCATGAGGATGGAAAGACTAAGGTGCACACATACAAAAACCATGTAAAAGGTCAAGATTAGCCAAGAAAGGGCAGCTCAGTGGTATGAATCCATAAACCTTCTATAATATAACAATGAGATGTAGGTCAAGTATTAATATGCTCCCATGAATGTAGATGTAGATGTAGGAGTTGTCAATGTACACACACCTTAACACCTACAAAAGAGAAAGATTGCTCAACACACACCTTAACACCTACAAAAGAGAAAGATTGCTCAACAAGGACCAATAAAGTGGTACAAAGCCTAAGCCTTGCAAGAAACTTCAGAGTAGGAGTTGTCAATGTACACACACCTTAACACCTACAAAAGAGAAAGATTGCTCACAACAAGGACCAATAAAGTGGTACAAAGCCTAAGCCTTGCAAGAAACTTCAGAGTAGGCAAAATAATATTCACCCACTTTTGAGAAGCCTTGTCACCTATTGTAACCTTTTGGTATGAAGGCTTAGGTCAATTTAAGATTAGGTTGGTGCCAAATCAATGGAAATCATGTCTATCTTCATGAACATGGTTCTTGGGATTCACCATTGTTTGGGTGCAATTACCTACCAACTTGTAATTGTCTTTTGAACAGTAAGAACTATTCAAATCATCAGAAGTCGTGTCTTTCTTCATGAACTTGGTTCTTGGGATTCACCATTTGTTTGGGTGCAATTACCTTCCAACTTGTAATTGTCTTTTGATGATAGTAAAAACTATTAATTTCCCAAATTATGCTTTTTTTTTTCTAATCTATTGTGTGTTCCCAAAATGTGCAAACTACTAGATTGCCAAAACTCTATATTTATGTGGAATGTTGTAATTTCTCAAATGTTGTTGTGCCCTTATGTGTTTCTATTTTCCATGATGTCATGTCATGCCAATATAGGTCATGTACATAAGAAATGTGAGCAATTATAGACGCATGAAATTCAAAGGAGTAGAGAATAGGTTATGGATCATGGGTTACCACTGCATGTGGATGCTGGGCATGACCCTGAAACTGATGGAAATGATCATATACATCCAAAAAATCCTAATCATGTGGATGATGCTATTAAACATCATGGGATATCTAACCATGTGGATGTTGGGAATGACCTTAAAATTTATGGGAAAGCAACATGTGCATATTGATGAGCTTGATCATGTGGATGATGTAGAGGAACATGCTACGGAGCATGTATATGATGTTGTTAACAACATGGGATATCTAACCATGTTGATGCTAGGCATGACCTTGAAATTGATGGGAATGAGCATGTGCATGCCGATGAACCTAATCATGTGGATAATGTTGATCAACATGGGATATCTAACCATGCAGATGTTGGGCATTTGGCTTAAACAAATGACATGCTCAACAGTTTCCTCCAGACATTGTCCAAGAAGCCTTGAAGATTCAGCTTGGGATTAGTGTGATGAGTAGCCTGAGGAAGAATTAATTAGTGAGGAACTTGACGATATTGTAGAGCCTACTCATGTGGATGTTGTGGTTCAACCTAGGTTTGTTGAGTAACTTGAGAATATTGTAGAGCATGCTCATATGGATGTTGTGGTTCAGCCTAGGATTGTTGAGCAACTTGAGGATATTATGGATCCTGCTCATGTGGATGTTATGGTTCAGCTTGGGATTGTTGAGCAACTTGAGGATATTATAGAGCTGGCTCATGTGTATGTGCTGACCTATAGCCTCCTACTAACCATGTGGATGAAGTTGAATAGCTTAGGATAATTGACCATGTGGATGTTGAACAACCTAGCGTATCAGATCATGTGGATGCTGATAAATAGCCTTCTACATGCCCTATAATTGACGAAATGGGAACATCACCTGGTATAAGGTTACCCAAGCAGATGCCCAAGCAGATGATATCATAGTATCTTCATAGTCCTCAAAGACGGGGTCATTAGTAGTGCTGTCATCATCTAATGAAACACCATTTATAGGTTGGAGTCGGACATGAACCCATTTTTTTACATGTAGCTTATTGGTACACATTCTCCATCCCCCATGCATACATGCATTGCAATAGCAAGACAACTGCCTTGTTTTAATTTGTGTTGCATCATGCTTAGAAAACCCACATACACTATGTGCATGAATCACATACCTTCAATGGTGTCACATGCCTAGGTATTGCTTTGATCCACGTCACCAACCTTTATCTCACAAAAAACTCGTTTGATATCATTTTCCTTGGAAGCATAAGTAGTGGCTTATCCATTGTCTCAGTGTCTCAATTAAGAAACTTACAACATCTCTAGTATCCTTGAGAACAATGTCATCAGTCTTCAATTGCTCATCTGAGTAAGAGCCCTCTTGATTATTGCACCTATCCCATCATGTTTCCATGGCTTGATCCAAAGAAATTCTAGGCCATCTCTGCATTTGTGAGACTAAGATACCTGCCCACACAAAGAAAAATGGTTTGGAATCTTGAAGTTGCACCATTAGACCATATCCAATGCCTTCCAAAATGCAAATCTCTTTAAAATAAAGTTTAAAGCAATTCTAAACAAATAATGTGTCATAAATTTTATTATCATAAATGTAGAAATGCATCTCTTTTATCATGCACAATAAGTAGGATAGTGCATTAATCATATTAGCAATGCATTGATTGTATTTCATTTTGCTCTTTGAACATGTAGTTCTCCAGCAAAATCCATAACCGAAACTATAACATCTTCTAGGAAGTTGTCTAAACATTCTCTAAACTACTCTAGTTATCATCTCTAAACTACTCTAGTTATCATCTATAACTAAAATTATGTAAAATGAACTTTTCAGTATGTTGGACAATAAGTTCACGATTCTGCAAAAACAAGAAGCTCCTAGTGAGACAGTTCCTTTTGAGTTTTCTTTTTTCCTTATTTGTGTTCAGACCAACATCAACATCTTCAAATAGCTTAATAACACTATTCATGTCTTTCTCATATTCTTCCCTTAGGCATAATTTCATTGCCTTAACACCACACATTTTACATTTTCCCATAATGAAATCCAGCTTATAGAACATGTTATTTAGCGGCCTTAGACATAGAAAAGATTCCCATTGAATGCATGATGAGATGATGTTATATACAACTACCTCATGCTATAAAAGAATAGAAAATCTCATAAACACATTTGTAGCTTCACCCATGTAATCCAAATGCCTTCATACAAATCTGGTTCATGTGTTATGAGACTGACAGGAAACACTATAAGGTAAGACTAAAAAAGATTATTTATATGTAAAAGGTTTGCATATAAATAAGGTTCAGGGGATTTCAAATTGGAAATACCTAAAGCAATAGTTAATAGGAATTAATGTTAAAGTAAAAAGGGATGTAGATGGTGCACAAGGGAAGCTCAAAGCCACACAAGTAGGCAACCCTTTTAGGGGGAGTTGAGGAGGCATTGGAGAGTAAAAAGGCCATGCCTAGCTGATGAAAGGTCAAGGGGTTAAAGTTGGAAGGTCATGCATTACTTAGGCCTATATAACCATGTATTTAGGGTCCATTTGGGATATGGTTAGGTGGAGAATCAAATTTCTAGTCTTACAAGTCCTCAAGCTTATAATTTAAGGAGCATTACATTAGTATCAGACCTAAGTTCTATCTCTTCCATGTTTCCATTGAGCTACTCATTTCTAGCTCTAATCTCTACTCCTTAATCTCTTCTCTATTCATTTCCATAAGCTAATCCTTATACTTCTCAAATCTTCTCCATACAATATCTATTGCTTAATAGATTGGGCATACCTCTTGTCTAATAGATTGAGCATACCTCTTGCCTAATAAATTGGGCATACTTTGGAGTTTCTACATGAAGCAAGTGGAGTATATGACAACCCTGAAGAATCATTGAAGCAAATATCAACAAGGAGAAATCAATGGAATTATTCTTCACATCATTAGAGACAATTCATAATTACCCAACCAAGTAAGATTGTTGTGTTGCATCTTTTTTACTTTGTAAGAAAATTTCTATTTTGCTTATTGTTAAAGTAAAATGGCTTCTCAAGGTGGGAAGGATAAAAATGAGGAGGAGGAGGAAAAACCAATGTCCTCTTTCCACATGGAAGAGGATATTACAAAAACAAATGAAATAAATATGCAAGATTTAGATCTTAATGAGTATGAGGATATAGAAATGAAGGAAATGAAAGAAAAATTCTCTAGTATAGAAAATAAACTTGAGAAAATGATGGGTTTTCTTAGCTCCTTTGATGGGAGGGGAAGCATTGGGAGTAAAAGAAATATCTAAAAATAACATTGATGAGGGAAGGTAAAAAACTCTAGAAAAAGGATTGAATGAAACGAGAATTGAAGAGGGTCCCAAAACTAGAGACTAGGGTATGGCATTCAAAGATTTAAAGGCACCCACTTTTAGAGGAGAAGAGAAGGAGAGAAATAAAGATGTGGTCCATATTATTTTTCTACAAAAAAATAATATGGACTACATCTTTTAAGAAATGTGGATGATCATAACTGCCCCATTGAAGCTAGCTTATCCTTACAAGGCAAAGCTTATAAGTGATTGGATGAGTTTAGCATAATCTAGGCACGCATCCGATGCTTGGGATTCATTCAAGGAATTGTTCTTAAAGGAATATCTTCCTGAAAATGAAGAAGATCAAAATTGGGAGGAGTGGGATAATTGTTCTATGGAACAAAAGAATTTAAATTTCACTCAATATATACCTTGCTATGGAGAAATTGTCTTAAAAATTAAGGACAGACAATTTTTAAAAAGTAAGAAGCTTCATTAGAGACCTGAAAAGGGCGTACAAGAAGGAAGTTCGCTCCAAAGAGCCAAAAAACTTAAATGAGGCTATAAGATTTGCAAAAAAATTTGACGATATCATGGGTAATGGTAATCGTAAAGAAAAGGATAATAAATTTTCATATAAGCCTCATGGAGAAAATTTTGGCTCTAAAAAAAGAAAGGTTTTTTTCTTTAAAAGAGATGAACCTTTAAAAAAAGCAAAAATCCAATCCTAGTAAATTTCTAAAAAAGCAATATTTTGAGAGAGCGGTTAAAGAAAAACTTTGTTTCTCTTGTCTTGAGCGGGGACATGGTAAAAAGCATTGTCCTAAGTCCCAAGGACAAGAACTTACTGGGAATGGTAATGATAAACCTAAAGGAAAATTAGTGCACACTATTCAAGTGTTAACACTTAAGGATTCTCCTAAATATAAATTGATCGAGGTTTGTCATTCTAATGAAAAGCATTGTTGTATGGTGGAAAAATCTATGTGGGAACCATCATTTGGACCACATGATTTGGTTCGAGTGCATGGAAATATTAAAGATAAAAATTAGAATCCTCATAGATGATACAGCCACACACAACTTTTTAAATTACAACTTGGTTAAAAAACTTACATTGCCTCAAGTCCCAAGTTCTCATAAGTATACAGTATCATTAGCCAATGGCTATGATAAAGATGAGTGAGATACTGCGGTAAACCAAGTTGGGATAAAGATTCAAGAGTATGAAGCACTTTTATATTTTCAAGTGATGCATCTGTCGACCGCAAATGTAATGCTTGGGAGAGAATGGTTATTTTCATTGGGGGAAACACTTTCAAGAAGCTACTTGCATAATACACTAAAATTTGAGCATAAAGGAAAATTTATTACATGGAGAGAAAAATGTACCATCTTTTCCTTTGATATGTAATATTAGAGGCAATCCTTAAGTGGCCTCATCCAACCAATTTGGAGGAATTACAGATATTCCTTGGGTAGGCAGGGTTCTATCATAAATTCATTCGAGATTATGCTAAGTTAGCGGTTCCCTGACGGACCAATTAAAGGCTAAGGGTCACAACTTTGTTTGGTGTGCTGACCAACAACAAAGTTTCGATCGCCTTAAGGTTGCTATGGCTACTACACCTATGTTGGTAATAGTAGATCCTAATCAACCATTTGTGGTTGAAACAGATGCTAGTGACCATGCAGTTGGTACTGTTCTTCTTCAAGGAGGAAGACCGGTAGCTTTCGAGAGCAAGAAGTTGGATAGAGCTCAGTGGAATTATTCTACGCATGAGCATGAGCTTTATGCCATCATTTATGCTCTAGGCAAGTGGGAGACATTATCTCTATGGTGCTAAGTTTGAGATTGTCTTTGATCACTGATTTGAAAGGTCGTAAAGCTCGGTGGGTAGAAATCCTCCAAGAACTCGGCTCTCAATTAAGGTATTGTAAGGGCCGATACAATGTCGTGCTGATTCTTTAAGTTGCATGCCTCAAGTCAACTCGTTGAGTTTCACGGAGTTGAAAAGTGAATTTTTAGATTCACTCAAAGGCAAGTGCGAACATGATCAGTCATATGCACAAGTGTGGAAAGTTGTTACACCCAAGGATCCCTCCCACTCCGCAAGTAGCGAGTGTAGATGATAGTTCCACACCTAGCTCTTCTCTTTCTAGGGATGAGATTAATTGTTGGAAGCATTTTTCCATCGATAATGGGTACTTGTTACACAAAGAAAGAGTGTGTGTACCCTCGAATTCTGACACTAAGTGCCTGAAAGATCCCTGTCCCCACCACACAATGAATTCTGGGGTGCTAGCAGCGGAAGTAGCACTTCTTACACGGGGCAGGGTCCCTCACTCGGGGCCTCGCCCACGTATATCCGGACAAGAGACTAATCCCTCGGTTCTTCCAAAACCGAACCCCGAAAAACTTCCCTCGCCGGGAAAGCATGGGCGATTCCTCCATGATATTTTTACTCTAACGTAGTCAAGAGCCTTAACTAACTGAATTGATCTGACCGAACCAATAAGTCCCATAGTCAGATCAAGGAAAAGACTTGCACTTGGATCATAGAGACCAACGCTTTTTTCCTCATTGAGAGGCACAAGCGTTGATTCTTTTCCATAGAACAATTTTTATCCGGGATTTACTTCATCTATTGTACCATAACAGAATTGAGTCTCATTTTAGGGATCCATCAGTCCAGCCTAACCTCATCAGTCCCGTGGGTTAGCCAACCGCCCAACCATTGTAGTGATGGGATCCATTTAAGAATTTGGTTAGGTTTTGTCCCGGGTACTAGGGAAAAGAGTTCCCAGGTCCCCTAGCCAGATATTCATGCAAACTTAAAACTAGTCACACCAATTACACACCCAATATGAAATTGCCTTTTTTCACAGATTCAGTTGTCTTTAAAACAATCATTTAATGAAACTATAGTATCACTAATCATAATCCTCCAAAATATCCGATTGAATCCTTATTTCCAATTTTTCCTTCATCGGTGTACCTATGGCATCATTGGCAACCAGAACGCTCACCACCTGTCCACTTAGGGACCTTTTCGATAGTTCCTAGCTCATAGTACCTAGCAATATATTCACTTATAAAAATCAAAATGGAATCTCCGTTGAAGATCAGCAAGATCAACCAACAGATCCATATAAAAGAGCCATGGACTCATCCATTGAAGATCAGCAAGATCAACCAGCATATCCATATAAAAGAGCCATGGACTCATCCGTTGAGGATCAGCAAGGTCAATCAATTAGGTCCATGCCCGAATTCAAAAAACAACTCTTACTCCTTGATCCAAATATCTTCCATGACACACGTGTGGGTATCTTTGGTGACCCAGAGCCCGAGCACCGTATGGTTAGCACCCTCTAGAATCCTTCGCAGGTCACCTAGCGCTTCACTCATAGGCCGCTTCCTTGTCCCTCATCCACCATACTGGAAGCTCACCATTTAAATCGAACCGAGACTGGTCAAGACCTCGGTCGACCTTGCTACGCGAGACATCCTCCATTGACTCTTCGCGTCAACTATTGCAACTTTATCAGCTAGGTCTCCACCCACGACCTCATTCACAAGACAGTCAAAATGCTTCCTCAGCATTCTTGACATAAAACAGTCATTTAAAAACAGGTCATAAATACAGTTTCTATAACGAACTCTCGTCTTTCCACATTGTTCCACATCAATCCACATCCATTTCATATGTATTCCCATCCACATCCATTTCATATGTATTCCCATTCTCATCCAATCACATCATTTTCATCTCATCACATCTTTCCTCATTTATCCTCATCAGATCCCATCCACTTGCATCTACCCATATCCATATCCACATCTCATCACATCACATTCATTCACATCACATCACATTCATTCACATCACATATCATCCATTCACATTTATCCCAATTTACATCACATCCATTTCACATCACATATCATCCATTCACATTTATCCCAATTTACATCACATCCATTTCACATCACATCTCATTCATTCACATTCCGATTCACATCACATCACATCTCATCCATTCACATCCCATATCATTCATTCACATCCCGATTCACATGACATCACATCTCATTCATTCACATCACCATCCCATCACATACATTCTATCCACATAACATTACATCACATCTATCCACATCATATCTCATTCAGACACATCTCATCTCATTCATCCACATCCATCCAATCGTTCACACGTACGACTACCCACATCTATCTATACATTCATATCTATCACTTCACATCCACATATATTCATATCACATCACATCTCTTTACATCTTAAATGGATCCCATCACTACAGTGGTTGGGCGGTTGGCTAACCCACGGGACTGGATGGGGTTAGGCTGGAATAATGGATCCCTAAAATGAGACTCAATTTTGTTATGGTACGATAGATGAAGTAAATCCCGGATAAAAAATGTTCTATGGAAAAGAATCAATGGCAATGCCTCTCAATGAGGAAAAAAGCGTTGGTCTCTATGATCCAAGTGCAAGTCGTTTCCTTGATCTGACTATGGGACTTACGGGTTCGATCAAATCAGTTCAATTAGTTAAGGCTCTTGACTACATTAGAGTAAAAATATCCTAGAGGAATGGCCCATGCTTTCCGGGCGAGGGAAGTTTTTCCGGCTTTGGTTTTGGAAGAACCAAGGGATTAGTCTCTTGTCCGGATATATGTGGGCGAGGAGAGACCCTACCCTACGCAAAAAGTGCTACTTTCGCTGCTAGCACCCCAGAATTCGTTGCATGGTGGGAATAGGGATCTTTCAGTTGGTATCAGAGCGAATTGGCTAAAGTGGATCAACCGAGAAGCCAAAAATGTCAAAAATTTATGAAGTAACAGTAAAAAGTTAGAAATGTGTGATGAAATTCATACAAATTGATATTCAGAGAGAGACTGAAATTCATAAATTAGTAATTCGGTCTTCAGATGGAAGTACCGCAATTGCATGGAATCACTGACTTGCTTGAGGCCTAGACATGATGGTATTTACCTTAAAATTCCAAGGACCGTGACTACCCGTATATACTGAGAGTATAACTGTAGCTCTTTACTAGCAGTATATACGAGTAAATCTAAGACCTTGAAATTATAAGCAAAAATGCTATCTAGATAATGAATTCGAATGTGGTTGATATGATTTTAAAACTCTGGTTGAGAACTGATGAGTTGATTGGATTCTGATTGAAAAATGATGATTCCTGAATTTTGGTTGAAAAGCGATAAATTTGGTTAAGTTTTGTCCTGGTGGGTACCAGGGAAAAGAGTTCCTAGGCCCTCTAGCCAGATATTCATGCAAACTTAAAACTAGTCACACTACTTACACACCTAATATGGAATTGCCTTTTTCACAGATTCACTGGTCTTTAAAACAATCATTTAATGAAACTATAGTATCACTAATCATAATCCTCCAAAAATATCCGGTTGAATCCTTATTTTCAATTTTTCCTTCATCGATGTACCTATGGCCTCATTGGCAACCAGATTGCTCACCACCTGTCCACTCAGGGGCCTTTTTGATAGTTCCTGCTCAAAGTACCCGGCAATATATTCACTTATAAAAATCAAAATGGAATCTCTGTTGAAGATCAGCAAGATTAACCAACAGATCCATATAAAAGAGCCATGGACTCATCCGTTGAGGATCAGCAAGGTCAATCAACTAGATCCATGCCCGAATTTAGAAAACAACTCTTACTCCTTTGTCCAAATATCTTCTATGACGCGTGGGTATCTTTGGCAACCCCAGAGCCCGAGCACCATATGGTCAGCACCCTCTAGGATCCTTCGCAGGTCACCTAGCGCTTCACTCATAGGCTGCTTCCTTGGTCCCTCATCCACCGTACTGGAAGCTCACCATTTAAATCGAACCGAGGTTGGTCAAGACCTCGGCCGAGACCTTACTACGCGAGACGTCCTCCATTGACTCTCCGTAAGTTGTTGCAACTTTATCAGCTAAGTCTCCACACGACCTTATTCACAAGACAGTCAAAATGCTTTCCCAGCATTCTTGACATAAAACAGTCATTTAAAAACAGGTCATAAATACAGTTTCTATAACGAACTCTCGTCTTTCCACATTGTTCCACATCAATCCACATTATTTCATATGTATATTTAATCCACATTATTTAATCCACATCAATCCACATTATTTAATCCACATCCATTTCATATGTATTCCCATTCTCATCCAATCACATCATTTTCATCTCATCACATCTTTCCTCATTTATCCTCATCAGATCTCATCCACTCGCATCTACCCATATCCACATCTCATCACATCAAATTCATTCACATCTCATCCATTCACATCACATCACATATCATCCATTCACATCTATCCATTCACATCACATCTCATCCATTCACATACATCTCATTCATTCATATCCCGATTCACATCACATCACATCTCATCCATTCACATCCCATATCATTCATTCACATCCTGATTCACATGACATCACGTCTCATTTTCATCTCATCACATCTTTCCTCATTTATCCTCATCAAATCTCATCCACTCGCATCTACCCATATCCACATCTCATCACATCAAATTCATTCACATCTCATCCATTCACATCACATCACATCCATTCACATCTCATCCATTCACATCACATCACATTCATTCATTCACATCTCATCCATTCATTCACATCACATATCATCCATTCACATCTATCCATTCACATCACATCTCATCCATTCACATACATCTCATTTATTCACATCCCGATTCACATCACATCACATCTCATCCATTCACATCCCATATCATTCATTCACATCCCGATTCACATGACATCACATCTCATTCATTCACATCACCATCCCATCACATACATTCTATCCACATAATATCGCATCATATATCTATCCATACATTCATATCTATCACTTCACATCCACATATATTCATGTCACATCACATCTCTTTACATCACATTACATTCTTTCACATACACATCCACATATATTCATGTCACATCAAATCTCTTTACATCCCATTACATTCTTTCACATACACATCCACATCCATTCTTTTATATACATCCACATCCATTCTTTCATATACACATCCACATCCATTCTTTCATCCATTCATTCACATCCCGTTTCACATCACATTACATCTCATCCCTCCATTTTGGCATAAGACAGTCCTTTAAGAAAACAGGGTTTCTAAGCAAGTTTTCAGTTTGATTTTCTTTTGAATACAAGAGTATTTCTTGAATCAATATTCCCAAAACTCGTTGATCGGAATTCTGAATTTTATACCAGAATTCCTTGAATTCTATAACCTTGATCCATAGATCAATTCTAAGGGTCTCAAACTCCCTCCTTTGACTCCTCCTTTGACTCCTCCTCTGACCCCTCCTTTGCCCCCTCCCGTGACTCCTCTCCTTCTGTGACTCCTCCTTTGACCCCTCCCCTCCTCTGACTCCTCCTCTGACCCCTCCCCTTCTCTGACTTCTCCTCTGACCCCTCCTCTGACCCCTCCCCTTCTCCTTTGATTCCTCCTCTGACCCCTCCTTTGACTCCTCCTCTGACCCCTCCTTTGCCCCCTCCCGTGACTCCCCTCGTGACTCCTCCCCTTCTGTGACTCCTCCTTTGACCCCTCCCCTCCTCTGACTCCTCCTCTGACCCCTCCCCTTCTCTGACTTCTCCTCTGACTCCTCCTCTGACCCCTCCCCTTCTCTGACTTCTCCTCTAACTCCTCCTCTGACTCCTCCCCTCCTCTGACCCCTCCCCTAACTCCTCCTCCCCTCCTGTGACTCCTCCTCTCTTGTGACTCCTCCCCTCCTGTGACTCCTCCTCTCAAACATAAAACTAGTCACACCACTTACGCACTCAATATGAAATTGCCTTTTTCTTAGCACATCCTATCACATCTCATACACCTCTTATCATATCCTATCACATCTCATACGCATCTTATCACATCTCATACTCCTCTTATCACATTCTATCACTTCCCATACGCATCTTATCACATCTCAATATCTATTTATAGAATACAAGAGAATTCTTATATTTGATATAAGATTTCTTTACGCATCTATTTATGCATAAATTCCATTTTAAAGAGAATAACACTTTCGAAATAAAAATCAATCTTTTATGCGTCTTCCTATGCATAAATTCATTTTAAATGAGAATGACACTTTTGAATTAAAAATCAATCTTTTATGCATCTTCCTATGCATAAATTCAATTTAGATGAGAATGACACTTTTGAATTAAAAATCAATCTTTTATGCATCTTCCTATGCATAAATTCAATTTAGTAGGAATTACACTTTTAGAATAAAAGAATTTCTCTTATGCATCTAATTTATGCATAAAATCCATTTATGATGAAAATCACACTTTTAGTATAAAAATTATCTTTTATTCATACCTCTATGCATGAAATCCAAATATGATAAAAGTAACACTTTTATAATTAAAAAATAATCTTTTATGCATACCTCTATGCATGAAATCCAAATATGATAAAAATAACATTTTTACATTAAAATAATAATCTTTTATGCATACCTCTATGCATGAAATCCAAATATGATAAAAATAACATTTTTACATTAAAATAATAATCTTTTATGCATACCTCTATGCATGAAATCCAAATATGATAAAAGTAACACTTTTACATTAAAATAATAATCTTTTATGCATACCTCTATGCATAAAATTCAATTATGATAAAAATAACACTTTTATATTAAAATAATAATCTTTTATGCATACCTCTATGCATGAAATCCAAATATGATAAAAATAACACTTTTATATTAAAATATTAATCTTTTATGCATACCTCTATGCATGAAATTCAAATATGATAAAAGTAACACTTTTACATTAAAATAATAATCTTTTATGCAAACCTCTATGCATGAAATTCAATTATGATAAAAATAACACTTTTACATTGAAATAATAATCTTTTATGCATACCTCTATGCTATGCATGAAATCCAAATATGATAAAAATAACACTTTTACATTAAAATAATAATCTTTATGCATACCTCTATGCATGAAATCTAAATATGATAAAAATAACACTTTTACATTAAAATAATAATCTTTTATGCATACCTCTATGCATGAAATCCAAATATGATAAAAGTAACACTTTTATATTAAAATAATAATCTTTTATGCATACCTCTATGCATGAAAATCAAATATAATAAAAGTAACACTTTTATATTAAAATAATAATTTATCTTTTATGCATATAATCAAAATGCATCTTTTATGCATGAAAATGATACTTTAGAATATAGAAACCGTAAGGATTACTCTTTTAGGATAATAAAAGATGAATTTTATCTCACTAGTTTCTAAAAATTTCACCATAACCTTCTTTGTATGGCTGACCATTTTTCAAATTTTTAAGTCTTTAAGACTAATTAAAAGTGCACCAAGAGTATTGAAATTATCGTAAAGTAAACATTTTTCCATTTAATTAAGACAAACATTATAAAAACTTGACTTTAATCATTAACCATTCACCTAGGATAGAGAATGGTTGGTTTTGCTAGAGAAGAGAGGGGAATGCCTTTTTGTAATGAGGCATAACATTTTTAGAGAAGACATAAAGCATAAAAACCATTTAAAACCATAAAAATAAGTAAAAAAATAGAAGAATCACCAACTTACTAATGACTTTGATAGCTTTCCTTTGGCATGATGGTTTGAGGGTTCAACTCTTGTTTGGACAAGAGTGGCCACCAAACTTTGGAAGAGGAAAATGTCAAAAACTAGTGAATTATTAATAAATTCACAGTTCTTGGCTTGGGAGGAGTAGAGTAACAGTGCATAAAACACTATTGAGTTTTAACAAAGGGGAACGCCTCTATTTATAGGAAAAAGTGAGCTCCTAACCAAACAAACTGTTTTTAGAATTTTCCAATTCAGTTTGGTCAATGTTTGACCATTTTTAGGTCAGTTGAGCTAATTTTTTGCAACTAGACTTGAAGTAGGAGAGAGGAGAGATGAAATATCACAATTTTTGAAGATTTAAAACTCAATTGCACATGTGAAGTAGGCGCCTCATTCATGAGGAGAAAATCCCCATGCAGAGGTGTCAAAAATGCATCATTACTTCTAAATATCTCCCCTTTTTAACTATTAGCCTTGTCCTTCTTCAACTCTTCATCTTATGTGAGTATTTACTTCTAAATATCTCCCCTTTTTAACTATTAGCCTTGTCCTTATTCAACTCTTCATCTTATGTGAGCATTTACTCATTTTTGGATACCCAAAATATCTCATATTTTTGATATTACTCATAGTTTCTTACTAATAAACCTTGTACATAGTCAACTCTTCATCTTATGTAAGCATTTACTCATTTTTGGATAATTTCTTTTACAAATTGGATTTATCTCTTCCCCACACATGGATTGATCCGATTTGCCCACAGAATCTTAATTGGACCATAATCCAAATTTTTTTGAAAATCTAGACCCTTAGGCTAAGGTCCTTTATACCCATTTCCAATTAATTCCAATTGCACATTGGAAAGTTCTTTTTGAATTTCTGTTTCAAGGGAATTCGTTTTAATAATATGAGAAATTTTTCTATCTAAAAATATTCAAAATCTGAATATTCTTGTTAAAATATACAAGTGAATAGGGTGTGTGCGGGAACAAGCCCTTGGTTAGAGGCTGTAAAAGAGAAGATGTAATTGTGAAAGAACCTGTGAAAAGGTTGAAAGAATCTACTGGGAGAGAATAAAGGATAGCATGAGAGAATTTTGGGAGTGTGGAGCTATTCTGGGAGATATTCAGGGAAAAGAGAAGAGGTGGAGAGAATCAGGCAGGAGGTGGAGATATTCTGGGAGTGAATCATGGAGAAATCAATGTGATTTGATGCTTGATGTAAACTCTATAAATTAAGGCATAGCCCTAATGAAAATTTGCTAGTTTTTGAGTATCCATGCCTACATTAATCTATTTGCTAATTATTCACTAATTATATCTTAATCATTTGCTAATCACTTTGTTAATGATGTTGATTCTAGTGTTTGATCCACCATAGCTCATCATTATGCTCAAATTTCAACATGGTATCAGAGCCATGCCTAGAATCCATCAGGTTTATGAGCCCATTAGTTAATTAATTAGGATTATTAGATAATTAGCAAATAATCAAAATTTTAGTAAGTTTTCACTTCTCCCCTTCACCCGCAGCCAGTTGTTGAGGACTCCATTCATCTTGCACACACAACAATAGCTCACAAGCTTCTAGCATATGGTAGCCAACTCCTTTGGCTACAAGCTCATCAAGACGGCGCAGCAAACCGCAAAGAAATTCAGGAGAAATCGACGTTTTGGCCGGCGCATTTTTTTTGGGAGTAAATTGCAGATTTCTCCTTCATCAAATCAAATGCTTCTAATTCCTCGTAGCCCAAGGTGTATTCAAGCATGCTCTACAAGCTAGTGAAGACAGAATTCAATTTCATCAAGTCTACAGTGAGATCCAAGCTCTTCATCAAATCTTCAGGTGACTTTGGTAAAACAGAGATTAAGCTTTCAATATTTGGTCAAATCTTGTGTTTCTTGGCTTAATCCTCTACTAGAATCATTGCTATTGATGCCTTTGAAAGAATTTGAGCTCATTTGAAGTGGAAGGCACCAGATCTGGACTCCCCACATACTCTGTTTTTTGTACACAAAACAGAGCATTAATTTGCTAATCAATGCTAATCACTGTATTTTGGTGCAATTGAGGGTTCAAATTAACCATTAGGTATCTGATACAGATCCCTATAGCTTCAGATTGCAAATCGGAGTTGGTTTGATACTCCAACCATCCCGTACAAATTGGTTACCCTTAATTTAATGTAATTTCTGGTGATTTTATGCTGATAAAATTATTGTAATCATCTATTAAACACCAGATTGAGTTGTAAAAGGGTAGACACTGCCCTTGAATCTTGAAATTGGATCAAGAGGTAAGACCCCCTTCACATCACCATGAGTTCAGCACAGGAAATAGCCAAATTTAATGGGGAACAGTTTTATACATGGCAGACAAAAACCATGTATTTGCTGATGAGGAAAAATCTGTGGGGATTAGTTGAAGGGAGAGATGAATGCCCAGAGAGAGGGGAAAATGAGTGGAAGAGCAGGAATGAAAAAGCATTGGGACTTATTGCACTCAGTTTAAATGATGAAATCATTCATCACATCACAGGGATACAGTGGGCAAAAGATGCATGGGATGAACTCAATAAATTATTTGGTACACAAGCAAAAAATTCAAAGATAAATCTGTTAATGCAATTCTACAAATTGGATATGAAGGAAAGTGAATCTTTAATCACACACTTGAACAAATATAAAAGCATTAAGCAACAGCTGGCAGCTATTGGCAAAAAGGTAGAAGATGATGAAGCATTAGCTGTACTTTTGAAGAGTGTGGACAAAGGAGATTATGAAAACATTGTAGCAACACTAAAGAATGTACCTGAATTGAAGATCCACGAGATAGAGGCAGCTCTACTAGAGCAAGAGAGTACAGGCAAAGAGAAGAAAGGGCTCGACTCAACAGCAGGAGAAGAAAAAGCATTCTTCACCCGAGGAGGATTCTCTCGAGGACGAGGATGAGGAAGAGGCAGAGTAGGAGGGAGAACCTTCACTTGCCACAAATGTGGAAAGCCAGGACACATGGCGAGAGACTGCTACAACAAACCCAGTGAAGAAGAAACGACATCGACAAACTTCATGGAGGCTCTAAAGGAAGTGGAGTCGGATCATCTTTTCAGAGAGAGAGAGAGAGAGAGAGACCCCACAACCTAATGTAACCTGCCCCAACAAAGTAAAACCACCTCTGAGCCACCGATGATGTAGGCCACGTGGTAGATGTATGTGTGAGCACTTTAGTCAAGGTCGCGGGCACTTATAGTAGCCTTGGACACATAGAGAGAGAGAGAGAGAGAGAGAGAGAGAGAGAGTGTCAAGGACTATGGAGTTTAGGGACTTGAGGCACTGGTCGCGGGCTATCAAGTAAGAGGGAAACTTGGTATAGGGTCCTGGTGTGCTAGGATTATTCACTTGAGGGGAGGTGTTGAAATATACAAGTGAATAGGGTGTGTGCTAGGATTATTCACTTGAGGGGAGGTGTTGAAATATACAAGTGAATAGGGTGTGTGCAAGCCCTTGGTTAGAGGCTGTAAAAGAGAAGATGTAATTGTGAAAGAACCTGTGAAAGAACCTGTAAAAGAGAAGATGTAATTGTGAAAGAACCTGTGAAAAGGTGAGAAGAATCTACTGGGAGAGAATAAAGGGTAGCATGAGAGAATAAAGGGTAGCATGAGAGAATTTAGGAGTGTGGAGTTATTCTGGGAGATATTCAGGGAAAAGAGAAGAGGTGGAGAGAATCAGGCAAGAGGTGGAGATATTCTGGGAGTGAATCATGGAGAAATCAATGGGATTTGATGCTTGATGTAAACTCTATAAATTGAGGCATAGCCCTAATGAGAATTTGCTGGTTTTTGAGTATCCATGCCTACATTAATCTATTTGCTAATTATTCACTAATTACGTCTTAATTATTTACTAATCACTTTGTTAATGATGTTGATTCTAGTGTTTGATCTACCATAGCTCATCATTATGCTCAAATTTCAACAATTCTCTCTCTAGAATATTTTCTCTCTCTATGTCAAAACAGGTAGAGACAAGATCTTTTATATTTCTGAAGAGGGAATTGATTACAGGGGAAGATGCTAGATATCTTGAGAGGCTGGGGAGAAATCTTACATGAGTGAGTAGTTCATGAGAGTAGAGCTCTTGCTAAGGCATTGTACTGTATTGTTATTGCCCAAGAATAACACATGGGTTGGTCTTTGTCTTATTTCTTTTCATTCTACACATATGTGTCTATTCAACATTCAATCTTGTGTTAAGTGTAGTCCTGTCAAGGTGCGGATCATTGTTCGGATTCAAGACAGACTTAGGAACTAATCTACTTTGTAGTCATGATCAATCTCCCCCACATTTAGGCAAACATGTAGCTTAATATCCTAGTGTTGGCTTATTGCATTGGGCACATCTGTATTAGTTGCTACTCCTCTGGAGCCAACTAGGTGGTTCAAAACCACGTAAGTGCTGGGTCTAGACCAGACTCTGATAATTTGGCGATCCTGCTGGGGGGAACTGGTACACCAGGTAGGGGCATAGGAAGATAGAGGCCAGTTCTAGGTTAGTCCTGCACATTGAGGTAGTAGAGTAAATCTAGTTGAAATAGATCTTGAAAATAAGTGCACACACACTAGTGTCAAAAATGTTCATGAGAGAGTCATTAAGAGTACAATGGAGTATGCATGGAGAATGAAGGAAGCTCAAACACAGAGCAATGCGGCACCGCCAGATAGGTTGAAGATACAAAACATACATGATAACTGCATGGTCCAAGAAGACTCCTAGAAGGGATTCCATGCCAGCTAGAACGACAAATTCATGACCCACCGAGAAATTAATAAGGAGATCACTCGAAGTCACAAAATAGGAGGAAGGAAGCTCAAGAAGAAGAAGAACCCATAGCTGTGGGAAGGATATCTCTCAAGTACCCTAAGTTCAAGTGCAATATCGAGGAGGATCCATATGCCCACATCTTTGCCTTCAGAACCACATTCCTAGCCACCAGAGCTCCGTTGCCGCAAAAGACAGAGAAACATGTTTCTATAATACTCGGAACAGGAATCCGAGAGTGATGGAAAGGCAGTAGGCAACAAGCCCCGACCGTCAAACCAAGTTGCCCATAGAACCTCAAATCAATAGACCATATGGAAGAGGAGGTGGAATATTTAGTCCAAGGGGAGCTTGTTTCTATTGCAATGGTCTAGGGTATAGACAAAATGATTGCCCCATATTTCAACGCCAACAGAGGCAAGAATTGCAAGAGGCAAGGCCACAAGAGCAAGAGTTAATGCAGTTGTAAACATGGTAAAAGTGGACCATAGGGCAGGTAAAGAACAAGAAAATTCACTAGAGGTGTTCGCTATGACAAGATCACAAGGGATTGTCAAGACGCTGACAAGCAAGAATTCCAAGCTGGAATAGAAATAGAAGCTAGAACAGTGGGCAGGGCAACAAAGAGTTCGTAAGCAAATCACCAAAAGTTGGTGCAGCGTGCACAAGGGATGGTGTAGACAATGCAAGAATGCATGCTCTTGGGAGAGCATTCTGAGGAGAATTCGGGATAGGACAAGCTTGGTCAAAAAAGGGAAGAAATTGTAGCATGTAAGAAGCCAGTGTGCAATGGTAGAGCAACTGAAGAAAGAATGTTGAAGTGCCAACTAGAGCCAATTACAGCCCAGAGAAGCAGAAGTGTCACGAAAGAAAATGGAAGAAAATCCAAAAGGAATCTGGATAGGAAAACTGACAAGGGTAAGTCACGAAAAGGAAAGGGAAGCAAAGGAGGAAGAAGGAAGAATGTATAGAGACCAAGGTATGCCCACCACTGACAACAAGGAGAAAAGCAGTAACTTTGTGAAGGAATATGACTTATGGAGGATCTTAGCAAGATGAAACTGAACATCAAACTAGACCAAATGCTGAAGTTAGTTTCCAATTACAAGCATAAGCTACTTTAGGCCATAATACCAAATGATAAACTGGCACGGATGCCTTTGCAAGAAATGGAAAATCTGGCAAGCAAGAATGTGGAACGTCCGTTCTAGAAGTGAACATTAAGTTCAAGGGGAAGGTAGTGGCGAGGGCCATTCTGGATGGAGGATCAAGAGTGAACATAATATCAGATAGCCTGGCCAAAAAGCTAGGTATCACGAACATGCAGTGAGCTCCATTGTAGATCTGCATGGCTGACTAGAGAAGAGTCCGACCAGTTAGAATAATCAGGGGAGAATAAATAGGAGTGGTAGGATGCATGTTCACTACTGTGTTCATAGTCTTCAAAATGACTAAGATAGCAAGTGCATATCCCATGCTATTGTTGGGAACATTGTGGCTTAGAAGTGGAAGGATGAGCACAACTGGGATACGGATGAGATCACAATCCAAAGGGGGTCTCAAATACAATAAAAGACAAGTTGAATTTGGCCAAATTGACCGCTAAACAGAAGGTCTAAATTACCTGGAAGGGGTAGAAGACGATGAAGAAGAGCAGATCATGAATGAAAATCCAGATCTCTTGTCTCACTATTTAAGGTGAATATCGAAAGGATTGTATAGAGATGTCTTGGTGGCTCACCCTAAAGTGCTACTAAATGAAGAAAGTGCAAAGGAAGATGAGGAAGACACTCAGGATAGTGTGGCAGAACCACAGGCTGAGCAAAAAAGGCTATGATGGCTCTTAAGCAGGAGGAAGCCTAGCCTGGAAGCAAAACATCAGAGTCTAGGAAGCCTAGCTTGAAGAAGTGAACCTAGGGGATGACCAATAGCCCAAAATAGTCAGAGTCAGTGCAAAATTGAAGCAAAAATTTAGAGGAAGACTCCTGGAAACTGCTAAAATCCTACAAATATGTGTTCGCATGGAACTACTCTGGCATGAAAGAGATTGATCCTAGCTTCTACCAACACAAGATCAACCTAACAGAGGATGCAATTCCTATTAGGGAGAGTACATATAGAATGAACCCCAACTATGCCAAACAGGTGAAGGAGGAGATTGATAAGCTATCGAGAGCAGGGCTCGTCTACCCAATGCACATGGCGGAACGGCTTTCACCAATAGTCATTGTCCTGAAGAAGAATGGGAGGCTGAGGGTCTGCATTGACTACTGCAAGCTGAATGCTTCCACTATATTGGATCCGTCCCCACTACCATTCATAGATTTCGTGCTGCTAGATGCGGCGGTAGTTAGGCATGAGACATATTCCTTCCTGGATGAGTTTAGTGGATACAACTGGGTATGGATGGAATTGGAGGATAAAGAAAAAACAACCTTCGCGTGACAGAATGGGAAGCTTTTTCCTCCAATGTAATGACTTTTGGGCTGAAGAATGCTCCAACCACATTCCAAAGGATGGTTTAGGAAATATTCTATGAATATTTAACCACCTTCATGAGGGTCTTCGTGGATGATTTCAGTGTATTCAGAAAGAAAGAAGACCGCATAACACACCTCACGAGCGATGATCCTGGGGAAGTGTAGGGAAGCCAGATTGAGCCTTAATCCAGTCAAGTGCACCTTTGTTGTAAACAAGTGGATCCCTCTTAGGGCACAAGTGGATCTGCAGAAGGGCTAGTAGATCTAGCCAAGGTCGTGATTATTATAAAGCTGCAGCTACCCAAGAATGCTAAAGAACTTGCCAAATTTTTTAGATTAATCAAGTGGCATAGCAGATTCATGAGGTTCTTGGAAAATGTGGCAATACTCCTGTATAGCCTGACGATGAAAGATGCAGAATATGTTTGGTCAAGGTCCTATTAGGAGGCATTCCAGAATCTCAAGCAGATACTATCATCAGTGCCCATTCTTCAACAACCAAACTTTGATTTGTTATTCCACATATTTATTGATGCGTGACGATGAAAGATGCAGAATATGTTTGGTCAAGGTCCTATTAGGAGGCATTCCAGAATCTCAAGCAGATACTATCATCAGTGCCCATTCTTCAACAACCAAACTTTGATTTGTTATTCCACATATTTATTGATGCGTCTTTGGTTTCGCTGCCGTTAGTAGTGCTTTGATGCACGAATCATAAAAAAGGCTAGTTCATACTAGTTTACTATGCAAGCAGGAGGCTGTCCAGACTAGAAAGGAACTACTCCACCATAGAAAAGGAGTCATTGGGGATGATCTACTTGATCTTGAAGTTCAGGCACTATCTGTTGTTGAGAGAAAGGTGTTTGAATTTCATGTAGATCACAAAGCACTCTTGTTCCTAGAGAACAAACCAGACCTGGTAGGAGAATTATCCAGATGGATGCTTTAATTCTAATAGTTTGAGATCACCATAAGGCACACCCCCTAAAACAAGTACGCAGTATTAGATTTCCTATCAATATTGGAGTCAGGAGAAGATCCAGAAGGGGTGGAAGATGACTTCCTAGATGCACAACTCTTCCTCATAGATGGAAAAAAACCCAGCTGGTATGATGAGATGTTGCAGTTCCTGCTTGACTTATCCTTTTTGGAGTATATGTCCAGAGATCAGAGAAAAAAGATGACTCTTCAGAGCAAGTCATTCATGGTGGTAGGTCAGCTCTACAAGATGGGCATTGATCAAATACTACATCCCCAAACATGAACAACAAGCTATGCTAGCACAAAAGCACACCAAAGAATAAGTGGAGGGCACTTTTTCAAAGAAGTCACGGGGTGGAAAGTGCTCCAAGCAGGATTGTGGTGGCCGACCACATTAAAAGATGCACACAAGTTCGCAAAGGAGTGTGATATGTGCTAGAGGATGGGGAAACTGAATGATGCAGATAGAATGCCTCACAAAGGAGTGTGATATATGCTAGAGGATGGGGCAACCGAATGATGTCTCACAACCCAATATTACCCCTAGAGCCATTCCAAAAGTGCGGTCTAGACTTTATTGGGCCCATTCAAGCTAGTAGCTCAACAGGAAATAAATACATTCTGCTAGCTACGGATTACTACACAAAATGGATAGAATCCAAGGCCCTGAGAGACTATACGGCATCATCAGTAGTAGCAAAGTTTCTTTAAGAAACTATCATGACAAGATTCAGATGCCCAATAGAGATAGTCAATGACCAAGGGAGCCACTTCCTCAATGAAGTGATCAAGGAGATGACAGAGAAACATATGATAATACATAAAAATTCAGCAGTCTACTACCCGTGCAGGCAAATGGGCAAGTAGAATCCGCCAAAAAAATCTTGAAGGGAATTCTGGTGAAGATGATGAATGAGAACAGGATCGATTGGGACACAAAGTTACACTCAACGTTATGGGCATTCCAAATAGCTTACAAGAATGCAACATGACTTATGCCTTTCACATGGTGTATGGACTCAAAGTAGTAGTGCCCATGGATTTCCTCACAGAGAGCCTCAAGACAGCAGTAGTAGAAAGGCTCTCTTCGGAGGAATCAAAGGTGCACAAGATTGAGCAACTCCTTAAGCTAGATGAAAGGAGACTACATAGTGCATGGACAACCAAAATTGCATAGAAGAGGAGAAAGCTAAAGGTGGACATGAACACAAAATTCAAGATCTTAAAAGAAGGAGATACAATCCTGCTTTTCTCATCAAGAATGGGACCCCACTTAGGAAAACTAGGTATGGTTGTACCTAGCATGCATCATGACAATGACTGGATACCTTTCCATCGAAGGCCTAATTTGCAAGTCACTTTTGTGCAAAAATTCCTTGCTAAGATGCACTCTCAAATCTTCTGTTGCTAAACTTTGCTTTCACCCCCGCCTTCTGTCCCTCAACCCCAACACACTCGAAGTTGAAAAGATGGTGGAATTCAAGTACCTCTCGTCCACCTTATACAAGGAGGCAGACAGGCATGCCTAGTGGTTGGAAAAGATGGGATTAAAAGAATTGCAGAGCTACCTTTGGAGGAGCTCCAACAACACAACTTCAAGGCTGCGAAGTAGTTGGAATAGCTCCCGTAGAAGCCAAACATCATCACACTCCCATTAGGTGAGAAGAGAGTGTTCAACCCTCTATACATTGTCAAAGTATTCAAATTGCCAGCCACAGTGACGGGGAGCTAAGATCAAGCCAGCTGATGTGACAAAGAACTAATTAAGAAGTTCAACCCACTGGAGGGTAAAGCCGAGGAGTTTAAGATCACAGGAACAACAGATGAAGAACGAAAAAAGCAAATGCGTTTTGTAATGGAGATGATCAATCTCACCCACACACCATATTGAGGTGAAGGCTACAAAAGCTAGAACAAAGGTGGCATGGGCAAAGGTGTTGTATCACAACATGAAGGACCAGATAGGGAAGATCAACCACCCAAATACGAAAACAAAAATTGGCCTGTATCTGACAGCCATGTTTAAGACACAAGTAAGAGTTGGAAAAGATAACGAGGAAGGCCACAAAGAGGATGCAGGCCCCAAAGAAGATGCAATTGAAAAGCCCTAAGAATAGGCAAGTTCTAGACAGGGAAAATACCAAGTGGCGTCGGGGCAGCGGGGAAGAAAAGATTTTTTGAATTTAGAGAGAAGAAGACCAAAATAAGGATAGGACTACCAAGTAAAGTACGAGTGGGGCAACAAAAGCAAAGGACAGTAGGCAGCTTAAGGAGGACTTGACCGACATTGGCAAGTCTATCCTCTCACAGAAGCCAGAGCAGAGCAGGAGGCTACAACAAACGCAAGCTTCCAACTTGAACAAGCACAATCTAATCTCTCTCCTACAGCCAGTTCTAGAAATTTTCCAGATTCCATTGTTTGACACAGATTGGGTGCAGGAAGCTCTCAACTATCTCCAACGCTCCATGACAGATGGATTGAAAGAAATGACCAAGTTGCAATCAAGGAAAAGGATGTTGCCATCCAAATGGTGAGGAGCCAACAGGAACCCCTACTGTGTAGGAGGAGGATGGAAGCAGGCTTCCTAGATGAAATGTAAAGGAAAATCTAGGATCTCCAAAAGGCCAATGGAGAGATTCAAAGTGAAATGGAGAAGATAAAGGAGGTAATGGCTCGGAAATAACAAATGAATGTGCAATTGCAAATTAAATTGGACAGGGCCAGGGAAAGCTAAGATTTAACAGAGGGCCAAGTTGCCCTGATCAGAGAGGAGCACCTCAAAATCATAAAGCAAGTGTAGGCTAGGGCTGATAAAGATAAGATAGAGCTAGTCAAGGTAGAAGACAAGGTAGCAGTCCTAGGTGGATGCATAAAAGTTTTCAAAGGTCTATGAGCTTGAGGTGGAAACGATGGAGCAATGGGAGGGGCATGTAATTGAGGACCTAAAGGAGGTGTGGTGAGAGTATCTAAACAAATTGATAGTTGTAATAATGCAAGCCTGTAATAATGCAGGCCTCCATACCTTCTTGTTGCAAATAGATGGTGCCCTACCATTCACAAGATGGAATTCCAGAGGGAGGGTCCGAAAATCTGAATCTAGCTAACATGCCTAGAACTAACAAAAGAAGTTGCACACCAAGCCAAGTGGGCAAGGAGGCCAGCCACAGTGGGGGAGGTGCCAGCAAAGAAAAAGAGTTACAAACAGAAAATCAGACAATAGCTATGCAGCATGAATTAGAGGTCTGGAAAAGGAGGTTCACCCTCTTGAAGGGAGATGGAAAGAAGCGATCTACATAGTCAGAAGGGAAGGCGAAGGAAATTATTTATGGAAAGGTTCATCAATGGACCTAATCCTTGATGAAGAGCTGAAATAACATGCATGCGAAGCTACAAAGAAACTAGAGGAGAAGGAAAACGACGAGGCTACACTAATAGTCCAAATTGAAGAGCTAGAGGAGCTCATCAAAGAATTTAAAAAGTAGTAGAAGCAGGATGGACAGACAATAAAGACCCTCAAGAAGGAGGTAGAGGTAGTTATGCTACAAGGGAGATGAGAGGACGAGGGGGGAAAATGATAGGGAATGAGTTGAATGTTGCCTTGACAACAGCCCACGTTGACCTCAAAAAAAGACAAGATTAGATGGATGCCTTGAGAAGGGTATATGCATAGGAATTGGGAGTAGCCCACACTGGCCTTAGGAAAAGACAAGAGCAAATGAATGCCATGAGGAGGGTACATGTGGAGGAAGTGTGAGAAAAGGACAAAATAATATAAGACTTCCAAGGCTAGGGAAAAATGGAAACAGGGGGCAAAAGAAGACTTGTAGAAAAGAATCCAAGAAGAAATGGGCCAAAGGAGCATGGGATTTTGGAAGGGGACTCCTCTTAAATATATGAAAAATTTAATCCAGACAGCTCAGCACAGAGGTAGGTACCTTGAGACCTTCCAACTAGGATAAAATTGTAAAATTCATGAACCAGTTGGAAGCACCTAAGATAGAGAGATAGGGCCAAAGCCACTCTCAAGCAAGAGCATCAGGACAAGGAAGAAGCGCCTCCCTCGGATCTAGAGTAGTTCGTGGAGCAATGGGCTCTTATGATTCATGACCGGGTGAGGAGGAAATAGCTCATTCGAAGAGCAACTTTGCTAATGCCCCTTACACCACAAGCAAAAAGGGGAAGGAGGGTGTTGAAGGCAGGACCTATAGGAATACTTCCCTATGGGTGGAAATGGAGTCAAGGTAGGAAAAGAAGGCCAAAGGAGCCTGAGCAAACCATCTTTGAAGAGCAAATAGAGCCCCATGCCTTCGTAGCAGTAGAGCAGGCATGGTTGTGGACACAATGAAGAGGGAAAGGGCAAGGTATCTAGAGGTGTGGCCCATTGATTTTGATGGGCCAACAAGAGGACAAGCATAGGGCATGCCTAGATAAGGAGAAAGAAGAGGGCTTACGAGCCAAGATATGCCCAGGATCACCCCACCAAGTCCATCTCAAGAGGCATAGCAATAGAGAAAGTACCAGATGAAGGTGGCTATGGAACAGGCCATAAGGCGTCTGGATTGGAGGATCCGTACTCAGAGGAAATCTAGATACATAAATTTTATAAACAATAAAATAACTGACATTGTGCAATAAACCGAGCCTTCTTGTTTTGTAACAAACTTGTAAGAAGAACAGGTAGTACCCATGTAATTGTAAAGGAAAAAGGGAAATTAGTCAAATAAGGGGATATAGGGGTCAAGGAAGGAGTGCAGTACCATCTGGATAGTCCAAGAATCATGTTGGGTCTACTTGGGCCCAAAGGAGAGGAACAATTATGAATAGGAAGACAAGAGATTTGATGAGAAGAGCTCTTGCTAAGGCATTGCACTGTAATGTTATTGCTCAAGAATGACACATGGGTTGGTCTTTGTCTTATTAGTCTTTTTCTTTCTTCTGTTCATTTTACACATCATTGTCTATTTAACATTCAATCTTGTGTTAAGTGTAGTCCTGTCTGGATGTGGATCACTATCCGGATTCAGGACAAACTTAGGAACTAGCCTACTTTGCGGTCATGATCAATCTCTCATGCTTAGGCAAACATGTATCTCAACATCCTAGCATTGACTTATTGCATTGGGCACAACTACAGTTGTTGCTGCTCCTCCAAAGCTAACTAGGTGGTCTGGAACCACGTAAGTGCCCGGTCTAGAGAGGTGGCCTTACTTAGTGGACCTTATACATAATGTCAAATATTCACCATCCATGTCTGGCACATCACACTCAAGAACTCAGATCTCTATCTTTTTCATAGGGCTCATAACAATAGTGATGCATTTAACCTAAACCTTAACATGGTTTGAAGAGTATGCATCGCTTTGTGTTTTTATGTTTTGTTCAATTCTACTCCACTCGTTACACTTGATGTGATGTACCAGATTTGGAATTACTAGTGGAATTTTAAGTTTTCTTCATTTCCAATATTACATCCTGATGTTAATGTATATTCTTATATTTTCATGATAAAAAATTTTACGTGTACATGAGTATGCATGCGCATTTGCAAGAAAGTGCATGCATTTTTAAATGTAATAATAGCCCATATAAAATCTCAGCCCCATCAGAGGCATGTATGCCCTCATCGAAAGACTCGCACGTGGGGGCTTGCTTTTTTAAAAGGTAGGCCTCCACACGTGAGCCTTTGGATGGGGGCCTACATGCCTACACGTGAGCCTTTGGATGGGGGCCTACATGCCCCCTGATGGGGCTGAGATTTTATATAGGAGGTCGCACATCTATGCTCCATACAAAAATAGTGACCTTCATTTCTTCTCATTTCTCTCACCTCTAAGAGCATGGCTCGGACCAAGAAAACTACAAAAGTTTGTCCCCCAAAGGAGAGGCCTAGAGGACCCCCAACCCCTCAAAACCACCACTACATCAACATCGCAAGCATAGGTGGAGGCAAAGGAGAGGCCTAGAGGACCCCCAACCCCTCAAAACCACCACTACATCAACATTGCAAGCACTAGGTGGAGGCAAAGGAGAGGCCTAGAGGACCCCCAACCCCTCAAAACCACCACTACATCAACATTGCAAGCATAGGTGGAGGCATGGCAATGTGGAGTGTGGGGGGACACCTACTCATGTGAAATAACAAAAGGCATCCTTCCAATGCATTGCACAGGAGATCTCATAGGAATTGCAGATCCATCAGGACATGACGTACTGGGCTTGCATAACAAGAACCCAAAACCTATGTGGTGGTGGTGGATAGATTAGGTCATGGAGGCACTGTAGGAGGCTACAGAGGTAAACCTGGTGGATATCTTTGGCAACACCATGTGCATGTAACTATCCATGCCAAGAGGTTCACCATCACTAATAAGGACATGCACTTGGCATGCGACATTGTAGAAATCCTCCTAGGTGAGGATCCTTAGTACTATTTTTACACATCTTGCATATATGTAGTTCTCATGGAAGCTATATAAACCTTAGTAAATATACAAATTTTTTCTTGTCTCTTGTGTTGCAAATAAGTTAAATTATTTATTTCATTTGTTGATTTATTTACGTCTTTGAATGGCTATAATTTTTATCTAAGTTATGTTTTTTATTTGAATTAATTTTCTCAAGTCGACTAATAGAATATAGTATAAGATGTGTTAAAATAAAAAACTTTGCAACTTGAATTTCCATTCATAAAATAAAAAGTTGCACAGTCATTAAAACACATCTAATAGCCATCTCATGCTGCGAGACATCTATGGATATATCCTAACCTTCTTCCTACTGGGCTCTCTAGACTCCGAAGTTGCCTTGATTTGCTGGAATCAGAACATGAGACCCTTGGAGCTCCGCCTTGATGATGGGATCCTATACACTCACAATGACAATTCCATGGGCCACTGTTTGGGGTAGACCTTAGGCAGATTATTTATCAAGCTTTATGTATGAATTTTTGGTATTTTAGTAAGTCGATTAGTTTGGGATCTTGGAAGGCAAAGAGTCATGGGAAGTTTACATAGCTGGAGCCATTTTGTTTGGTAATACATGAATGGGGTTCTTGGCGGATTTTGGGAGTAGATATAGCGGATCCTGTAATGGCAGCAGAGTAGACAGATTTTTGACTTCACTTACTCTATGTCATGTTCATTCTGTATTCTGTGTTTCTTTGAGAGTAGTGCAAGTGCAGCTGTGTTGTGTAAACTATATGTGTCGAATTGTAGTAAATGTTAGGAGTAAGATGAACTGTTTTGGTTTTGTCAGAGTGAGTGTCATCTGTGAAGTGTCAAACCTAAAAGAATGGAGGAATAGTGCTCTGTAAAGGCAACAATAAACACTGGCGATCATGGTGCTTATGAAGGGTGTTCATGGTCGAGTTTGCTTTCTTCTGTAAGGGGGATGAGTGCCAAGAAAATGCAGAGCAGCAGTAGAAGTAATGGTTGTTGAGGTGGTTATTTTTCTGGGAAGTCAGGCGGTAGTTCGGGCTGGAGAATTCACAGCAGGTTCTTCATTCATATTTTACTAGGTGGGCAGCGAGGCAGCGAGGTTTTCAGCAGCATGACCCGAACGCAGAAAGGCATGAAGGTGGTGAAGATAGTGGAATGCAGCATGATAATCCGGAGTATGCGTTAGAGCCTAGTGTGCAGAGGATTTAGCAGAAATAGAGGAGTATGGAGGCATTTTCAATGAGCCAAGAGAAGAAAGGCAATGGGATCCGGTGGTGATAGGAGAGGCGTTTTATTACAACATTTGTTTCTCGTAAGGAGGCGATTGGATTTTGATCCACTACGGATTGGGGGGGGATTACCAGCACCACCTCCATCACCAGTATCATCCTCATCATTTTCTACAGGCATTTGACCCCTAATGCACTAAGAAATATGGCAGAGCAGCAGCAGCTAGAGCTGATTTCCACGTCAAATTCGGGACCTTTTCAGGGAAGTCTAAACAGGACCCCGATTGCCATGTAGCTCAATTTGAGACAAGATGGCAGGCTAGAGGATTTGATGGAGTCTATGACGTGCAAGCCAAGATGCGGCAATTCCAAGCGACACTGTGGAGGGAATGTTACCATATTATAGTAGTGATGTGTGTGAACACACTTAGGACCGCCGGGGCACTTTTTCCCTCACTAGGAGGTTTTTTCCCCCGTGCATTGTATATACGCCCATTATCTTTTAGGGTTGGTTATCTTTCATTTTTGGCACTCATAATACACTACAGTGTTGTGCTCAAGCTTCCTCATCTTCTTGAAGTTGTGTGTGCATTCTTGCAACCCTAATTCCAACAATTGGTATCAGAGCAGGCTTCCTCCTCCCGGGCAGCATCACCGGCACCTGCCGCTTCATCTCCTCCGATTGCGACGAGGTTTCACGAGCGTCTGCAGGTTAGTTTCAGAATTTTGATCTGAAGTCATTTCGCCCTCCGTTTTTGCATTCCAAGTACTGCGCAGGCAAAATCGTCCTACTGTGCAGATTTTCTGTCAAGATTAAAATCTGCAGGACAGGTGCCCATTCGTCTGTTTTGGGCTGTGCTACATAGCACAGGTCGATTTTATACAGGTTTACCTCTTACAGACAGCATTTACATCTAGTAGTACAGTCATTGGCCATGGCTGACAACAATGATGTATTCCGCATGTTGGCTGCTGAGGATAAGTTGGATGGCACCAACTATCCATTGTGGGCATATATGATGCGACATGTATTGGTAGCAAAGGGGTTATGGAACATTGTGCAGGGTATTGATGCACGTCCTATTGTGGCTGGGAATGCTGCAAACACATCAGAAACAGGTACTGTTGATGATGGTGCAGGCACAAGTGCTGTAGCAGCTGTTCGAGAACCACCACTTTCAGCAGAGCAGATTCGTTGGGATGGTAGAGATGCGCAGGCTCATGCCTTGATTGCGCTGTCTGTCAAACGTACCATTATCCCACATATTCGCTCCTGCAGGACTTCTAAGGATGCTTGGGATGTACTTGCCACATTGTATCAGGCAAGAAATGAGGCTCGTGTTGCTTATCTCCGAAAACAGTTGGAGAGTGAGCATATGAACGAAGGTGATTCTATGGATAGCTTTTTGACAAAGATCAAGGATTTCAAAGAGCAGCTCATTTCTGCGGATGAAATCCTGTCAGACAGTTCACTTGTGCAGACTGTTTTGAATGGTCTACCAGATTCTTATCAGGGTTTTGCTTCCACTCTTCGCTTGATGATGAAAGGCAATCCCAATGCCTTATCATTTGAGGAGTTAGTTTCTGTTTTGCTGCAAGAAGACCAGTCAAGGCAAAACAGGAATATTATGCGTGTCGCAGATCAAGCTTTCGTTGCTAGTCAGAGAAGCGGGAAAGGTAAAGCTGGCTTTTCTTCTAGTAAGCAGAAATCTGCAAATGCTGCGCAACCAAAGAAGGAAGACAAAGATGAGAAGAAGGGTGACAAACAGAAGACATTTTGCAAGTACTATAAGGGAAATGATCATGTCATCAAAGCGTGTCCTAAGCTGGCTGCAAAAGAGGCTAAGAAGAAAGAGGCTGGTATGGCTGTTGCAGATGCCTCTCCTTCTAACAATGAATCTGCTAATGTTGTGCTAGATACAGAATGGGCATTCAATGCGCAGTGCAGTTATGACCCATCTTTGCATGACACATGTATGTCTGCAGTAGATTCAGATGTATGGTACTTTGACAGTGGTGCCACTAAGCATATCACCTCGCAGCGCAGTTTATTCACTTTCCTTGAGTCTGCTCCCACAGGGAATACTGTCACTTGTGCCAATAACTCCTCTTATCCCGTTGAAGGAGTTGGACAGATTGTGCTGAATGTTGCAAATGGCAACACCTTTACACTTTTTGATGCATTGTATGTGCCAGGGATCAAAAAGAATCTGCTGTCAGTCTCCGCATTTGCCAAAACAGGTTTGGTTGTAAAATTTGTGGATGACAGATGTACTGTTCATGATCTCTCTTGTGGTGACATCATTGTAGCATTTGGTTCACTATGTCGAGGGCTGTATAAGCTCAATATGGATGGCAAATGTGTAGAGGATTCAGCATGTGCTATTATGGATACGCAGGCTATTTCAAATGCAAAACTGTGGCATGCACGTTTTGGTCATCTGAATTTTGCAAGTTTGCTGCGCCTGCAGAAATCTGAAATGGTGTCTTCTTTGCCTAAGCTTGAGGCACCTGTCAAGCATGTTTGTGAGGGCTGCATATTGGGTAAAATGCAGCGTGCTTCCTTTCCCAAAGATGGATCAGTGAGAGCTGAACGCAGATTGCAGCTTGTTCACAGTGATGTTTGTGGTCCCATGCAAACTCCATCATTTGGAAACTACCTTTACTTCGTGACTTTCATTGATGATTTTACCAGGCATGCATGGGTATATCCTTTGAAGGCAAAGTCCGAAGTGTTTTTGTGCTTCAAACAGTTTTTGGTTATGGCTGAAAATGTGTCAGAAAGTAAGATGGGCACCCTCCGTTCAGATCGAGGGGGGGAGTATATGTTTTCAGAATTTAATGCATTTCTGGCTGAGCGTGGGATAAAACACCAATGTACAGTGCCGTATACACCACAGCAAAATGGTGTGGCTGAGAGAAAAAACAGGTCTCTCATGGAAATGGCAAGATGTATGGTTAAGAGTCAAAGTCTACCACATGGTTTTTGGCTTGAGGCTGTCATGTGTGCCACTTATGTACTAAACAGGTGTCCCACCAAAGCATTACAGGTTGTCACTCCATATGAGGCTTGGCATAGCCGCAAGCCATCTGTTGGCCATTTACGTGTTTTTGGTTGCCTGGCATATGCATTAGTGCCTGTGCAACATCGCAGAAAATTGGATGACAAAGCTGTCAAATGTATTTTTGTTGGATATAGTGCTGAGAGCAAAGGCTATCGTTTGTATCATCCACAGACAAAGCGCATTTTGGTTAGCCGTGATGTTGTATTTGTGGAAGATGCAGTTCAGCCCTTGGTTTCATGTACTAAGGAGACAGATATCAGCTCACGTGATGTCTATGATACATTGTTGCCTCTTTTCAGTGGTGCACAGTCAAGTGCAATACCTCATGAGGCAGTTTTTCAGCCTATGCAGGTTTTAAATGATGGCACAGATCAGCCTATATCTGATGCAGATGTGCATGATGCACTTGAGGATGAGAGACAAGAGATTGAGGGCTCTAGGAATATGCCTAGATGGCTGGTGCAGACTTTGCATGACAGCAAGTTGGATGCCCCTTTGTCTAGTCGCACTCGTTCTGGCTCTCATGGTGCCTCTTATGCGTCAGATTGTTATGCATTGGCTGTTTCTAGTATGTGCGATGAAAGTGAGCCTGTTTCATTTGATGAGGCACAAAGTTCAGAAAATTGGATGGCTGCTATGCAAGCAGAATACGATGCTATTATGAAGAATGGTACATGGTCTTTATGTGACTTGCCCCCTGGCAAGAAGGCCATTGGCACTAAGTGGGTATACAAATTGAAGCGTAAGCCTGATGGCACAGTGGATCGCCATAAGGCTAGGCTTGTTGCAAAAGGTTATGCTCAAGAGAAGGGCATTGATTTTGATGAGACTTTTGCTCCCACATGTCGTATGACCACTGTTCGTAGCATCTGTGCATTAGCAGCTCATAATGGTTGGAATGTACATCAGCTGGACATAAAGACTGCGTTCTTAAATGGAGATTTGCATGAGGAGGTGTATGTATCGCAGCCTCGTGGTTTTGTTCAAAGAGGGCAGGAAAACAAAGTGTGCAGGTTAAAAAAGGCTTTATATGGTTTAAAGCAAGCTCCACGAGCTTGGTATGAAAAAATACATGCATATTTGACTGCACATGGGTTTCAGAATAGTCCAACAGAAAGCACTTTGTATGTTAAACGTGTGGATGGTGTACATCTAATCATTGCTCTCTATGTCGATGACATGCTGCTCACAGGACCAAATGAGAGTCATATTGCTGATTTTAAGGCTGATTTGAATGCCTCTTTTGAGATGTCAGATTTGGGGCATTTGCATCATTATTTGGGGATACAATTTAAGCAGTGTGATGGAGGTATTGCTTTGTGTCAGACAAAGTATATTGAAACATTGTTGCGGAGATTTGGCCTTGAAGACTGCAAGCCTATTGCTACTCCAATGGAGACAGGTTTGAAGTTGAGTCTTCATGATGCTGGAGATCACTTTGATGTCACACTCTATCAGACAGCTGTTGGTTGCCTCATTTATGTATGCATTACGAGGCCAGACATTCAGTTTGCAGTCTCACAGGTGAGCAGATTTATGCATAGCCCAGGCATTAAGCATTGGCAGGCAGTGAAGCGTATCTTTCGCTATTTGAGTGGTACTCGGCATCTTGGGTTGTTTTATCCCAAGGGGGGATCATTGCCGCCAGATTTACATGCTTTTTCAGATTCTGACTGGGCTGGTTGTTATGACACACGCGTGTCCACGAGTGGTTTTTGCTTCATGCTTGGAAGCTCATGCATATCATGGTTGAGCAAGAAGCAGCCTACTGTGGCCACTTCTAGTTGTGAAGCTGAGTACAGGGCAGCTTTCACAGCTACGGTTGAGTGTGTGTGGCTCAGACGCCTTATGGCTGATTTGGGTGTTGGGCAGCCATCTGCCACCACCATCTTCACTAACAGTCAGAGCGCATTGGCAGTTGCGCGGAACCCAGTGTTCCATGCTCGTACGAAGCACATTGAGGTGCACTACCATTATGTCAGGGAGAGACTCTCTGCAGGAGAGATCAGTTTGGCTTATGTGCCAACACAGGATAACCTTGCAGACCTTTTCACAAAGGCTCTGCCTCGTGAGAAGTTCGAAGCTTTTCGCAAAGCTTTGGGCTTACTCCCTTTTGTGGATTCGTCCACATAGCTAGACACTTCCCTATACATGAGTGCTAGCTCTTGTTCACCGCATCACTCCAGGGGGGATTTGTTACCATATTATAGTAGTGATGTGTGTGAACACACTTAGGACCGCCGGGGCACTTTTTCCCTCACTAGGAGGTTTTTTCCCCCGTGCATTGTATATACGCCCATTATCTTTTAGGGTTGGTTATCTTTCATTTTTGGCACTCATAATACACTACAGTGTTGTGCTCAAGCTTCCTCATCTTCTTGAAGTTGTGTGTGCATTCCTGCAACCCTAATTCCAACAGGGAAGAGCCATGTAGTGGTTGAGCAATTTCAATGCAGGTTATTTTGGAGATTATTTGGCACTAAAGAATGCATTTTTGAATAGGTTCAGAAAGGAGAAAACCCCGAATGATGTTCTTGCAAAGATTAAAGCAATTAAGCAAAGGAAAATGTTTGTGGAGGATTACACTCAGAAGTTTAATCAGTATCTGAGAAGGCTTGCAAATGCGGAGAGGCTGACAGATGAAATGTTGGCCGGATATTATATGAATGGTTTGCCGAAGGAACTGCAGAATGCAGTAGCAGGTGTGGATGTCGGAGCAGGTATGGATGGTTTAATCGAAACCACCACAAGAGCAGAGAAGCGCTTTGGAGTAATTAATCCAAGTCCTTCAAAGAGGGGTTCTCGGCAATCTAAGAAGAAAAAGAAGGGAAGGAAGAAGAAGAGCTCTTCAGATGACAGTAGTGATCATGATTCTGATTTAGACACAGATTCTGATTGTGAATCAGAGACAAGTAGTGATTCAGATTCAGATTTTGATTCTGGTTCGAGTTCAGACAAGGGGGATAAGTAGCAGAAGCATAAGAAGAAGGATAAAGACAAGTCCAAAGGCAGCTTGGTTGAAAAGATGGTGGAGAAAAAGTTGAAAGAAATGGGGGTTAAGCAAGAATCCGAATCAAGTAGCAAGAAGCCTCATTGTGATATCTGTGCCATTGAAAAGATGGTGGAGAAAAAGTTGAAAGAAATGGGGGTTAAGCAAGAATCCGAATCAAGTAGCAAGAAGCCTCATTGTGATATCTGTGCCATTGATGGTCATAAAACCACTAATTGTTGGTACAATCCTAATTTTAGGGGACCAATTCTGGGATTTTACTATCCCAACTATGAAGTTGGAATTTGATGGTTGTATTTTTTGCTGATGTTCTGTTGGATGGGGGATCCGGTGTGAATATTTTGTTTGAAGCTAAATTTTCAAGGATGCCGGATGTCAAGCTTGAGCCTGCACCATTTCAAGTGCGGATGGCGGATCAGCGGAGAGTACAGCCAATTGGGATGTTGCGAGGTCAAATCCTCAAGGTGCATGGATTGCCATTTCAAGCAAATTTTGTTGTTTTGAAGATGCAAGATGCAGGGAATGCTTATTCAATGCTATTAGGGAGACCATGGTTTAAGTCCGCAAAGCTTAAATAGGATTGGGAAAGAAATGAAGTGATTTTGAAGGCAAACAGTCTGTAAGGATTCCAATGACTGCAAAGAAGAAATTGTCAACGTCAGTAAGGCCAATGATGGCTCAGACAATTAATTTGGCAGATGAGGTTGAAGATGATGAAGAAGCATGTTTTATGGAGGCCAATTTTACTGTTATTCTAGTATTTGAAGTTGATGTGGAACGGATTATGGATAAGTATGTTTTTCAGGAGGATTCTGCCAAATCCGACAGGAAGTCACCTGTTAAGTCCGATGGAGTGGATATAGGTCAGGGATCAATTCCGAAATCAGGAATCAGTTCTGCCTCCAAGATGAAAGAGGATTTGGAGTATTTTGATGATGAAGTGTCATCTAAAGAGGCAATAACCATAGCTGAGTTTCTCTATGATAAGTTGATGGAAAAGGTGTCAAGAGTGAAAGAAGATGATCTGCAGGAGTTGAATTTGGGATCTGAAGTTAACCCAAAAGTGGTCAAAGTCAGTGTAAATTTGGATGAGAGGTTTAAGGAGGATCTTAAGAGGTTGCTGCAGGAGTTTATTGATGTGTTTGCCTGGGATTATTCGGATTTGTCTGGCATTGATCCGGAGGTGTATAAGCACCAGATCAATCTGAAGGAAGATGCGGTGCCGGTGATTCAACAACGGTATAGAATGAATCCAAATTATGCAAAGCAGGTGAAGGAAGAGTTGGATAAGCTTTTGCAAGTAGGTTTCATTATATCAATAAATCAGGTAGAATGGTTGTCACCAATAGTTGTCGTACCAAAGAAGTCTGGAAAAATTAGGGTGTGTGTGGATTACAGAAAATTAAATGCAGCAACTATTGCTGATCCATTTCCATTGCTGTTTATGGATTCAATCTTGGATGATGTCGCAGGTCATGAGATGTATAGTTTTCTTGATGGTTCGATTGAAGAATGGGCCACCATTTCCAAAGCAGCTTTCAAAACTTTTGAGCCGTATTTGACGGAATTCATGCGGATTTTCATGGATGATTTTTTTGTATTTGGCAAGAAGGCAAAACACTTGGAGTATCTTAGGAAATGTTTGGAAAGGTGTCGGCTGCTTCGGAAATGTATTTGGCAAGAAGGCAAAACACTTGGAGTATCTTAGGAAATGTTTGGAAAGGTGTCGGCTGCTTCGGATGTCTCTGAATCCATACAAATGTGCAATTGCAGTCCAAAGAGGGAAGCTGTTAGGTCACATCATCTCGGAAGAAGGTATGTCAATTGACTCTGACAAAATTGGTGCAATTCAAAAAGCAGTAGCACCTGATATTTTGAAGGCAGTATCAAGATTTATGGGGCAGATAAAGTGGCACAATAGGTACTTAAGGTATCTTGCAGATGTCAATGCACCTTTGACTCATTTGACAAAGAAGGATGTTGAGTTTGTATGGGGAGACGCTCAGGAGAAGGCATTTTCAGGTTATGAAGAAGATGCTTGTTGTTTCTCCTATCATTCAACCACCAAAAGCTATGCTAGGTGTTTGGGGTAGACCTTAGGCAGATTATTTATCAAGCTTTATGTATGAATTTTTGGTATTTTAGGAAGTCGGTTAGTTTGGGATCTTGGAAGGCAAAGAGTCGTGGGAAGTTTACATAGCTGGAGCCATTTTGTTTGGTAATACATGAATGGGGTTCTTGGTGGATTTTGGGAGTAGACATAGCGGATCCTATAATGGCAACAGAGTAGACAGATTTTTGACTTCACTTACTCTATGTCATGTTCATTCTGTATTCTGTGTTTCTTTGAGAGTAGTGCAAGTGCAGTTGTGTTGTGTAAACTGTGTGTCGAATTGTAGTAAATGTTAGGAGTAAGATGAACTGTTTTGGTTTTGTCAGAGTGAGTGTCATTTGTGAAGTGTCAAACCTAAAAGAATGGAGGAATACTGCTCTGTAAAGGCAACAATAAACAGCCACCAACACCATAGAATGTAAGGGGCCCCACCTCTACATAAAAAACAAAGAAAGTAGATTTGAGCATCAAAGTAGAACAATGTTTTCCAAACTTCATGTGGATAAATAAGTTTAAATAAAGCACCCTTTGTAGCTTCCTTTAAGCTTTGAGAAAGTAGATTTGAGCATCGAAGTAGAACAATGTTTTCCAAACTTCATGTGGTTAAATAAGTTTAAATAAAGCACCCTTTGTAGCTTCCTTTAAGCTTTGAGAAATTTTCCACATATCCCAGAGAGCAGCTCTTGTGGAAGACTCACATTTTTGGCAAGTTTGTGCCAATGTACTCCTTTAATACTAAGTCTTGAACCCTTCCCTTTTGGCCCTCAGATCTTCCACTCTACCTCGATATGCAAACTCATCAAAATAAACAATTTCGTTCTTATCAACTAAACTCATCAAAATAAACAATGTTGACATCAACTAAAATTGATGTCAACATTGACCATGAGATACATGGGAGAGGCAGTTTTTTAAAGAATATTGAACCAAATTTGATGTATGGGGCCTCCATGGCATGTAGAGGCCTTGCATGTAATGACATGTCCATCTAGGCCCTATATATAATCCACATGTTCCAAGGCTCACATCGGAGACCTACTTCAAACATGTCCATTTGGACCATGGAAACCACTTTTAAGGGTCACATGGGTAGGCCTAATTTTGAAGCAAGCCTCCCCACGTGAGCCTTGGGATAGGTGGCTTTCAGGGTCCAAATGGACATGCCATCACATGAAAGGCCTCTACATGCCATGGAGGCCCCACAAATTAGATTTAGGGAGAATGTGACAAAAAAATTTGCCTTCTCTGCTTCGTAAAACTCCTTCTACATGGGTGCCTCTAGGTGCTCCTAGAGTGAGCTTGCCCATCATCTAGCTCAATGACAAGTGTGCTCTTGCAAGCCTGCTTTAAAAATTAGGCCTACCCATGCAAGCCTTCAAACAAGTGGCTTTCTTCTAGGGCCAAATGGATGCATGCCATCACATGAAGGGCTTCTACATGCCATGGAGGCCCCACACATCAGATTTGGGGAGCATGTGAAAAAAAACTACCTTCACCACTTCGTCAAGCTCCTTCTACATGGGTGCATCCAGGTTTTCTTCTAGAGTGGGTTTACCATCATCTAACTAGATGACAAGTGTGGCATGCTATGGTCATTACCGTTGGTGGGTCATGACTTTGTGAGGCTAGATAGATGTATGCACCATGCAAGATCTCTCTATGTAGCCTTGATAGGCAGGGTCTAGAGTGGTCCTCCTCTAGCTCCCTGTTTGTTATTCCACTAGAAGATCATAGGTTTCATCATCCTCAAGCTCCTCCAACATCAAAGCACAAGGTGTAAAATAGAAAAATAAATATCCTACTCAATGATATCGAGTGGGATGTGCTCTTTTTTGCTAGAGGTTGGCATAGAGGTAGTATGGAGATGTTATTTGACATGAGATACAGATCTATTCATAGCCTTATTGGATCCGCTCTTCATATAGAAACGGAGCTCCAAAGGAATCCAGATCAAGGTGGATTCTAGGATGGAGTAGGTAAAGTAATCAATTACATCGTAAAATGTAGCTAACAATGCGAGCTATTAGGGGCCAAGATGGAGATGGTAGCCTCAAGGTCTACACTATTGCAAACTTGGGGTAAATCTAGTCCCCAAGGTGAGCATATCAAGTGCTATTGATCCACACGTCAAAAGTAGGGGAGGAGGCCATGATGGGTAGTGGAGAGCTAGCACACCAAAGAGCTAGATAATAGATAGTATAAATGAGTTTGAACTAACTTATACTCATATTTATACTTACACTCAATTTTATACTATTTTTAATAGATTTATACTTATTTTTTAAATTTTACTTAAAAATAGCTATAAACTTATATTTATTTTTATACTTAGATATACTTATATCTATAGACTTCAAAATTAACAACACTTCATTTAAAAAAATCATAGATCATACTTCTATTTCTAGCATAGTTACTTATATTATTATTTGCACTTAAATATATACTTATACTTATATTTACGTTTGTACTTATAATTATCATTATTTTTTCTTACATATGCATGGATTTGAAACATAGTAGACTAAAAAAATCATAACACTTTATTAAAATGAATTAAATTTATATTTATAACACTTTTAGAGAAATAGTTACTTGTATTCATGTGGAAGTATAAGAATTACATTGACTCCACAATCTCAAGGATGTGTAGAGCAATACCACATTGCTTGCACACTTTAAAAAACCATAAAACTTTATTAAAATGAATTAAATTTATATTTATAACACTTCTAGAGAAACATTTACTTGTATTCACTTGGATGAATAAGAGTTACATTGACTCCACAATCTTAAGGATGTGTGGAGAAATACCACACTGCGTCAATGTTTTGCAATGTTCACTCGACTCCCAACTGTCCAACTTGAAAATAGAAGTTACAAGGGGGATCATTGGATATTAGCTAGATTTCTTACCTAAGAAAACTAAGGGGCCACTGACTCTCTACATTAATGCTAAAAGGGTCATGACCCCCCGAAAGAATAACCATAATGCATGCCATCTTGCATGTCATGGTGCAAACTAAGCCACTCCCCTCATAGAAGTTGACACCTTCTATACTTGCCAAGAGAATGCACAAATTTTGCACTCGATCGCTTCTCTTTTCTATCCCTCCCTTAATCCTCTTTATCAATTTTAAGGTTTTAACCTCCCAGTAATGAAGATGAAATTCAAAAACTCACTTATATACAAGCTTCCAATGCCATAATCAACATAAATAATTAACATAATACTGATTCAATCTAATATTTGTAGAGTAGTTTTTTCTTAACAAGGTCATTATCTGTAACACAATCAATAATACAATTGTATAAGAGGGCTTTTTATAATTTTCTCATCTGGGTCCACACAAACTATATGAAATCCTATAGTTTTTGCTTCTTCTGTAAAATCTCCACATCCAATATATAAGCCAAGCACCAAATCTGTACTCCTTATGTAAGATTTAACGATTATTCTCTAAACCTTTTTTTCTCATTATAAACCACCTTGAAAAAAAATTAACCTCAAATAAGCCTTGTTGAATGATAAAATTCATGAGAATATAATTTTTCATTTGAGTAGGAAACTACCTCTCAAAACTCTTCCATCTTTCAATCTCTTCCACTTGGGGGCCCAACACAGATCATACATAGTAGCAGAATTGGGATGGCTAAGGTCTCAGACACTTAGGTGTTGAGATATCGAGGTCGTCTAGTGAGGCGGTGGACACTGATGACCTGCCTGGGGGATAGGCCCCACACTTACACCACTGGCATGGTTGGTGAGATCATGGGTGATATGCGGCCAGTGGGATGACAGGCTGTGTGACAGCCATTCTAGAGACTGGCATAGTTATAGCGCCAGCTCATTCAGTTGGGTTCACACTATAGAGAACCCTTGTATGTATTTTGGTTGAGTACCTTTTCATATGTGTGTACTCTTATCTTTGTATATGGTGTGTTGCTTTGTATATGGTGTGTTGAGTGTTGAGTAAAGAAGAAGAAGATTTTCAGCTTCTCACCTTGTGTGTTCTCTCTATTAGGGTTTTGTGAGCGTGTGTGTGCTTGCAAGAGCTCAAGCTCTCTTCTCCCCTACATCTTTTCATGGTATCAGAGCCTGGTTCATGCTAAGGGCTGAGCTGCAAGCAAGAGAACCACAGAAAGCGGTACAAGGGTACGAGCTTTAACTACTCTTCCCTATTTGTGTTGGTGACTACACCCTTGTCGGGAGCTCTATGGGAGGCACCGACAAACGATCTCTGATTGAGGAGCTTTCTTCGCGGGAGTAAAGCTATAGGGCAACTATATTGTCCTATCAAACAATATTTTTTGGGCTGAAAACGCGTTTCGGGCGCATCTGGACCTCCGTTTTTCAGAAAGCATGCGATTTCGCACTGCGGGTAAGTCATCGATTCTCTGCAGAACTCTGTTTTAAGAACTGTGGGTAAGTCATCAATTCTCTGCAGAACTCTGTTTTAAGAACTGCAGGAAGGCAGTTTGGCTGTGCAGACACTGTGTGTGCTGTAAAGAGGTCAACAGTTGCCATTGGGCGTATGTATGCACATTGAGGTCACTGGTTGTGACATTTGAGTGTACTACAATACCGCTGTAGAAAATACAGCAGTTTGTGCGCAGGATAAACCAGAGTGCTGTTTCTGGTAAATTTGTGTATCTGGCAAGATATCAAATGATGGCATAACCCAAATTGTTGCTGAGAAGCTTGATAAGAATAACTTCCATGCTTGGAGGTTCAGGTTGACGAATTTCCTGATGGGAAAGGGCTACTGGGACTATATAGAAGGTGAGCATGAAGAGGCACTGGAGATACCGGATATCAATCCGACTACTGCAGATGTGAAAGAGTTCAAGGATTGGAACCAAGGAGCCAGAAAGGTTATGTATTGGCTCTCTATCAATATACAGGACACAATGATTGGGCACATACAGGATGCCAAGTCCCCCAAGGAGGTGTGGGACACCATGGTAGAGCTCTATGAAACAAATACCAAGGCACGAAAGATACAGTTGAAGAATGAACTTCATACTGTGGAGAAAAAGAGTATGTTTGTGAATGACTATGCATTGAAGATAAAGGGTATTGTGGAATCCCTTGCATCTATTGGTGTCTCAGTAGATGATGATGATAAGGTGGAAGTCTGTCTACGTGGTCTCGGGCCACAATACAAGGCATTCAAGACATCTATTCAGACTCGGAAAAACATTCCCAATTTTATAGATTTGGTGTCTATGCTGATTATAGAAGAGAAGAGCTTGGGTGAAGACCAACAGTCTTCACAAAACAAAAACAGTTTGGAACAACAGGCCTTCTACACAAGTTTAGGAAGAGGATGAGGTAGAGGAGGTCATGGACGCGATCAAGGAGGTGGCCGAACAGGTAATCAGAATTATGGCCAGCAACAGCAACAACAGCCCTAGAATTCACAACAACAACAACAACAACAACACGCAGGTGGAAGAGGCCAATTCAGAGGCAGGGGGAGTCAAAGAGGTCGTGGAAATTAGCAAAGGTAGTATAATGACACACGTGGATGCTTTTATTGTGGTAAGCCTAGACATGTGTAGACAGAGTGTTATAAGAAGCAAGCTGACATGCAAAATGGGAAATTGCAGCAAAACAACTATGCATCCTCAAGCAGAAACAATGAGGATAATGAAAGGTTGTTTGTTATGTAGCGTGTCGTGAATGCCATGTCTGAAAATGTAGAAGCAGCACATTAAGATGATGTATGGTACGTTGATTCAGGTGCTTCAAACCACATGACAAGTCATGGGGAGTGGTTCAAGGAGATGAAAAACCTAGAAAGACCAGGTTTTGTGCAAACAGGGGATGACACTGCTCATCCAATTGCCCATGTTGGAGATGTGTCATTGTCTATGTAGGATGGCAAAGTGAAGTACCTTGTAGATGTACTTCATGTACCAAACATAACAAAGAATCTGGTTTTAGTTGGCTAGATGATTGAGCAGGGTTTGCAGGTTCAGTTTAACCCTGATGGTTGTTATGTTGAAGACTTTAAAGACAAGTGCAGGTTGGTTTGCAAAAGGCAACAAAGTGGGCAGAATGTTTACGTTGAATGTAAACATGCTTGAAGTGAGTGCTTCGATGTTTGCAAATGGTTCAGGAATTGTTGCAGACATAGACATTTGGCATAAAAGAATTGGACATATGAATGTGCAGAGAATGAAGTTTATGCAGATTAAAGGAATTGTGACAGGGCTACCAAAATTTAAAGTTGAAGGTATGCAGAGAATATGTGAAGCATGCCAATTTGGGAAGCAAACAAAGCATGTATTTCCACGTAATAGATATATGAGCAGAAATGCACTAGATGTTGTGCATTCAGATGTATGGGGTCCTACAAAGACCATGTCTATGGGAGGCTGCAGGTATTATGTGACATTTATTAATGACCACACAAGGAAAGTGTGGGTATACTTCATGAAGGAGAAGGGTGAGGTGTTCACTCACTTTCAAAATTTCAGAGTTATGGTTGAAAAGCAAACAAGAAAATATGTAAAGTGCTTAAGGTCAGATGGAGGGGGAGAGTACTTCTCTAATGAGTTCTCTGAATTTTTGAAGAAGAATGGTATTCGGAGACAGTTTACATGCAGATACACTCCGCAGCAAAATGGAGTTGCTGAGCGGAAAAATAGGCACATTGCTGAGATTGCGCGAGCATTGATGGAAGAGAAGAATATGCCGCATAGCTATTGGGTTGAGGCTATTTCTACAGCAGTTTACATCATGAACAGGACTCCAACTGCAGTTTACATCATGAACAGGACTCCAACTGTAGCCATACATGATGTAACTCCAGAGGAGAGGTTTACTGGCAAAAAAACCTGATTTGTCTCATCTGAAAGTCTTTGGATGCATTGCATATGTGCATGTGCCAGATGAGCTGAGAACTAAGCTGGATCCAAAAGCTAAAAAATGTGTGTTTATTGGATATTCCCTTGAGCAAAAGGGATACAGGTGTTATAACCCTGCTACACGTGAGTTGAGGGTAAGCAGGGATGTTGTTTTTGATGAGATGAGCAGCTGGTATGCTACTGAAAAAGAAGCTGTTGGGGCTGATGTGAGTGGAAATGTGGTTGGACAGAATGCAAGTAAGCAATCACAGTCTTTGAGTGGACCAGGAGAGTCCTCATCTAGTGGTTCAATTGATAGACCATAGAGTGGCAAGCTGCATCATAATACCAGCCCTGCAAATGTAATTAGTACATCACATAAAGGAAAAGAGAAAGTGGTTGAGCCCCTTGGTATGCCTGACATTTCTGCAGGGCATTCTCATGTTGATGGAGAGTCTAGTGACTCAGAGATGAACCTTGATGAGGAGCTTGGGATACCAGCTATGAGAACACCTGGTGTAAAGAAGGCTATGGAAGCCATAAAGGCAAAGCTGCGAAGATTTGGGAGAGTGAAGAATCCTGTGCAGAGGTTTACTTATGATGGTTATGTGGCACATCACTTTGCATATATGGCAAAGGTTGTGCAGGTTGTAGAGCCCACATGCATTGATGAGGCTGTTGGAAATGTGTTGGGAGAAAGCTATGGATGAGGAGATGGATGCACTATATGGAAATGAGACTTGGGATTTAGTGCAATTGCCTGAAGGCAAGAAAGCCATTGGATGCAAGTGGGTGTACAAAGTAAAACATAACAGTGATGGAAGCATAAACATGTATAAGGCTAGATTGGTAGCCAAAGGGTATGCACAGACATATGGCATTGATTATGAGAGAAAACTTTCAGTTCAGTTGCCAAGATGGCAACAGTGAGAGTTGTAATAGCAGTGGCTATTATAGTGGCTATGTCAAAGCAATGGTCTTTATAGTTGTAATAGCAGTGGCTATGTCAAAGCAATGGTCTTTACATCAGATGGATGTAAAGAATGCATTCTTGCATGGGGATTTGCAAGAAGAGGTGTATATGTTGCAGCCACCTGGTTATGAGGATGTGAGTCACCCCGAGCATGTTTGCAGGTTGAAGAAAGCCTTGTACGGCTTAAAACAAGCACCAAGAGCATGGTCTGACAAGATTTCTGAATATCTTGTCACTATTGGCTTTCATGTAGCCAATGTAGATTTCTCGCTGTATGTGGGACACGGTGATAGAGGGGTTGTGCTTGTTGTCATCTATGTAGATGTGCTTGTTGTCATCTATGTAGATGATAGAGGGGTTGTGCTTGTTGTCATCTATGTAGATGACTTGATCATTACGGGGGACCATGATGCAGAGATCTTTGATGTAAAGATCTTGCTTAGACAAAAGTTTGAGATAAAGGATCTGGGGGAGCTCAGATATTTCTTGGGCATTGAGGTGATTAGGTCACCACATATGGTATTGGATTACTGCAGACACAGTATGGCTTGGACATGTTATCCAAGTATGGTATGACAGGCTGTAAGCCTATCTCAGTGCCATTAGATCAGAATGGCAAGTTGAGTGCAGATTCAGGAGAGTTTTTGGAGGATCCTACTATGTATAGGCGCATAGTAGGAAGCTTGATCTACATGACGATCACCAGACCAAATTTGAGCTATGCTGTTGGGTTGGTGAGTCAGTTTATGCAGGTTCCACGAAAACCACATTTAGATGCATTGAGACGCATACTGAGATATGTGAGGTCTACTTTGCATTGTGGACTGTTTTATGAAACTTGGACAGAGATATGTGTACATGAGTACACAGATGCTGATTGGGCTGGTAGTATCTCAGATAGAAGATCTACTAGTGGATTCATGTTTTCTTTGGGGAGTACTGCTGTGACTTGGAGAAGCAAGAAGCAGCCTACGGTCGCTCTATCCAGCACAGAGGCCGAGTACAGAGGAGCTGCTATGGCAGCATGTGAGGTAGCTTGGTTGAGAAAGCTACTTGCAGATTTGGGTCTATCAATGGATAGACAAGTTGTCATTTTCTGTGATAACATTAGCAGTATACAGTTGGCCAGGAACCCAGTTTTTCATGCTCGCACGAAGCATATAGAGGTCCACTACCATTTTATCAGAGAGAAGGTCTTGGCAGGAGACCTTGATCTTGTTTATGTCAGCACACAGGATCAGGTAGCTGACATCTTCACCAAAGCATTGGGTACAGAGAAGCTCCGCAGATTCAGGGCTTCGTTTAGTGTACATGAGATGGAGTTGAGCTCGAGGGGGAGTGTTGAGATATCAAGCTCGTCTAATGAGGCGGTGGACACTGGGTGATGGCCCGCCTAGGGGATAGGCCCCACACTTACACCACTGGCATGGTTGGTGAGATCATGGGTGATATGTGGCCAGTGGGATGACAGGCTGTGTGACAGCCATTCTAGAGACTGGCATAGTTATAGCGCTAGCTCATTCAGTTGGGTTCACACTATAGAGAACCCTTGTATGTATTTTGGTTGAGCACCTTTTCATATGTGTGTACTCTTATCTTTGTATATGGTGTGTTGAGTGTTGAGTAAAGAAGAAGAAGATTTTCAGCTTCTCACCTTGTGTGTTCTCTCTATTAGGGTTTTGTGAGCGTGTGTGTGCTTGCAAGAGCTCAAGCTCTCTCCTCCCCTACATCTTTTCATTAGGAAGCTACAAGAAACCCCACATATGAGAGTAGATACCTGAAAAACCATGTGTTTTAGGTGTCACACAAATGTGGACACTGTAAAGTTGAAACTATCTTGGCAATACCCATTGCTTACCCCACAAGTCCATGGATGTCTCCTACTTCACTACTATAAGGACATACCATCTACTTTATGCCTAGCATCAAATGCCTTTGCGCATAAGGTACATAGTTAGCAGGTCTTTCAACCAAGAAACTCATAACTCTTATGGTCTCGCAAATAAGAACATACGAACATGTGAACATTGGACTTTCATTTACCTAGAATTTTTAACCTTATTACTGTAATAGTGTGTTGTATCACATGCTACTTTGTGCAGAAAGGAGCCATGGGAGGGACACCCATAGTCACACCTTGTACTTTGCTAACCTTCATACATGCAATATATGTATGATTATAGGAAACCACAAACTAAGTACTATGAAGTGGCTCACACTTACTTGACTAGTGATCTGTGATGCTTGAGGGGGGTTTGGGTAGGAGATGGTGGCCCGTCTCACTATCATCTCGCTTACCTCATCACCCAAATTACCCGTGTCAATTACATTCTCTAAAACGTCTCCATCTTTATCTCTTCATCATCACCTCCATCTTCATTCTCACCTCCAACTTCATTCTCTAAAACCACAAACTAAGTACTATGAAGTGGCTCACACTTACTTGACTAGTGATCTGTGATGCTTGAGGGGGGGTTTGGGTAGGAGATGGTGGCCCGTCTCGCTATCATCTCGCTTACCTCATCACCCAAATTACCCGTGTCAATTACATTCTCTAAAACGTCTCCATCTTTATCTCTTCATCATCACCTCCATCTTCATTCTCACCTCCAACTTCATCCTCTTCATCATTTGCTTGTGCCTCTTCATTTCCATCTTCGTCCTCATCCTCTTCAGTGTTTGCATCATCAACCTTTTGCATGTTGTGACTTCTTAGGCTTCTTAGTAGCTTCACCTAATAAAAACAAGTATCAAATAGTCCAAACACGTATGTCTGCACAATCATTGTTATCATATAAAAGATGAACATATGTCACCAAAATATCTCAATTATACTTCTTCTAAAATCTACGTAATGGAATAAGAAAATTCATAACATCTACCTATGTAATAGAAAAGATGAACATATGTCACCAAAATATCTCAATTATACTTCTTCTAAAATCTACGTAATGGAATAAGAAAATTCTTCTAAAATCTACGTAATGGAATAAGAAAATTCATAACATCTACCTATGTAATCTAACTATGTAATCTACCTATGTAATCTAACTATGTACCACCCTTGTTTGTTTCTTTGGCAACACTCTAAGATATATCTCTTTCTCATTATCTTTGGAAACTTCTCCTTTGAATAATCTAAGGAAAGAGGATAAGTAACATAAATACAGTTATCATATATCTCTTGCTTGTGTTCCATTGTGTACATTGTGTTGGGATTGTCTACATCATCCATTCATTCACCATTGGCGGCATGTGGTGAATTGCCTTTTGGAGATACACATCCTTATCCACTGGATTCAAAAAAATGGTCAAATTTACATATGTACCATATACTCATGGCTTTTTTACATAGATTACATACTTACATTAAGCTAATAAAGTAAAAACTCATACCTATAAAAAGCTCACTTGGCTACTTATTTCAAGCCTTCGTTTTGTTTGATTATGTAGTGGTGTTTAACCTTCTCAAGGCATTCTTGGAACAAGTAGTGATAATAATGAACTCTTTTGAGCTCCGTCATATCCATAGTGTACATGTCAGAATATTTAACCTTGTAAATATCCTAGTTTGACCCTATCCAATCTCTTCTATCCCAAAAGCATCCATTTGAGACTATTGACTTTCTCATCCGATAGCAAAACACAGTTCGCCAAAGTGTAGAGACACTCCTCATGCAAGCATGTTGCCCTCTCCTCCTGTTATGAGAATGTATTTTAAGCCCTCTTAAAAATATTATTCTCCCCTCTTAAATAATTTGGGGATGCTTAGATTATCTTTACGTCATGCCAAATTATGTTAATATTGTGGGTCATGCCATTTCAAATATTAATACATTTGGTGCATATTCACGTATGCTTTGTGGCTTCATCAGGAGACCTTTGGACATCTTTTGGGCCTTGTAAGGATTCCTAATTTTTAGGGATTAAGGCTAATTTTGTGCTTTCTTAAAGAGACAAGGTCAATCAAGAGGCCTACTTGGAGCCTATAATTTGAGCTTTCTAGCCCATAACTCCCCTACAAAAATAGGGTCTAATGTTGTCATTCTCTAAACTCTTCTCTTTCTAGCAAAGCTTGTAACTACCAAGGAGGGGGGGGCAAAATGGATAATTTTTTTTCCCATTTTACAAGTTTTATACTTTGAAATTGACCCCATACCCATATATATGTAAAACATTCAATTTTTAACCTTGATTTCCCCCTAAAACCCACTCTATCTCATCATTGAATGCCTCCACCTTTTTCTCCTTCATTTAATGCCTCCACTTCTCCACCAAATGAACCAAATCAGTGTAGAAAGTGTCAAGATCTCTTGTTAATTTCCACATCATCAATCTTGCAACAACTGAGGGGGCAAAAATAGTGATTTTTTTCCTCATTTTTGAACTTTTTTTCTTTAAAAGTTATCCCAAACCCATATATATGTCAAAAAATCATTTTTCGACCTCTTTTTCCCTCCAAAATTGAACCAACTCTCTCTCTCTCTCTCTCTCTCTCTCTCTCTCTCTCTCTCTCTCTCTCTACTCATCTCTCTACTGTGAGCTTGGCCTGTATAGCCTCACTCTGTCCCTCTCTCTACAATCCTCTCATCTACTCTCAACTCTCCCTTTCTCTCTCTACTATGAGCTAATGGCCTGCAAACTCTCTCTCTCTCTCTCTCTCTCTCTCTCTCTCTCCTATGACTGCATCCTCCCCTTCTCTAATCTCAACTCCTTCGAATATCTCTCTCCATTGTGAGCTTGGCTTGCATAGCCTCACTCCATCTACTCTCAACTCTCCCTTTCTCTCTCTACTGTGAGATAATGGCATGCAAGTTCTCTCTCTCTCTCTCTCTCTCTCTCTCTCTCTCTCTCTCTCTCTCTCTCTCTCTCTCTTGACTGCATCCTACCTCTCTCTAATCTCAACTCCTTGGAAGGTTATGGCATGCACTCACTCCCTCTAATCTCAACTCCTTGGAAGGTTATGGCATGCACTCACTCCCTCTAATCTCAACTCCTTGGAAGGTTATGGCATGCATCCTACCTCTCTCTAATCTCAAGTCCTTGGAAGGTTATGGCATGCACTCACTCTCTCTAATCTCAAGTCCTTGGAAGGTTATGGCATGCATCCTACCTCTCTCTAATCTCAAGTCCTTGGAAGGTTATGGCATGCACTCACTCCCTCTAATCTCAACTCCTATCCCCCCCCCCCCTCTCTCTCTCTCTCTCTCTCTCTCTCTCTCTCTCTCTCTCTCTCTCTCTCTCTCTCTCTCTCTCAATTTTTAATATTAATGAATTTTTGATGTGTAATATATCTTCCAATTGTTGATGTGTAATATATCTTCCAATTGTTGATGTGTACGTCTTGCAATTGTCGATGCGCACTCTATCTTGCTATTGTCTATTTGATTTAAGTGTGTATGTGCTTTTAATCACGTTTCAATAAAGGACCAAAAGGGTGTAAAAAATGCCCCTCCAGACCGCGTGCAATGGCCATTTTTGCACCCTTCTAGCCAGTTAAGAATGTGGATCTAAGGAGGCTCAAAGCAAGTGATCAAAGATATGATTAAGGAGAATAATACGGTGATTAAGCAAGTGATCAAAGATATGATTAAGGAGAATAATACGGTGATTAAAAAAGTAAACAAGATGTTAACAAAATGGTATGCTCACAAAATGTCACATAATCTCATTGCCATAATCAAGTTTCATACACCCATATTTATAGTCTTGGGAAGGACTCCAATCCAGCACCCTAGTGCCAACCATGTGTTCATTAATGCTCACACTACATGTGCAACCTTGTGCTTTCCATGTGTCACCTTTTGACCATTGACTTTACCTTTTACAAGTGACCATACAAATCAACCTTTGATATTAGACCCTTATTCTATTTCTTGTGCATGCTTCTTCTCTTGTTCATGTGACTCACTCCCTATCTTTCTTTCTTGTGCTCTTTGGCACCACATTTCTTAACATGGTGGCCCACATGGTTTTTCTAGTAAGATGTGTCAATTCTGGATAAACTCTCATCACGAAGAGCTTGGGGTAGCTCAAATGGGGTTAAGAGTAGGAAAGTCGTGATGGCCAGAGGGGTACGAAAATGTTGTGTTGAGGGCCTCGTACAGGCCATTTTCACACCCCTCTGGCCCTCCTTTCTTATGTGGCATATTGTCTTGTGGTGGTAGGTGGAGCTGGGGGTGGAGGCGGAAAAGAGAAACAATGGACTATTTCGAGCAATAGGCGCAGTGTTTGCAGAAAACATTTTTCCCAACAATTTGAAAAACCTTCAACCTCAAATTTTTGTAGGTTTTTTCCTAAAATTTAAAGGTTTTTTATCAAAATTATAACTCAAATCCCTTAAAATTTAGCATGGTATAACTCAACCCAATGAAAATTAAATGGTACATATTTCTTCATGATGGCCAGAAGGGTGTGAAAATGCCCTATACAGGGCCCCCAAACAGCCCTTATTCGCACCCTTGAGTGATGGCCAGAAGGATGCGAAAATGCCCTGTGCAGGGCCCCCGAACAACCCTTTCTCGCACCGTTCTGGCCCTCCTCTTTTTTAGATTACAAATCAATCACATGTACTTAAAAGCCACTTTCAGCATTGTATTGATATAAAAATTTACATGTGGGATTTGGGAATACTCTTTACAAGAGAGGTTCGTCACTTTTTAGCTATGGGGAGCTCGCCAGTTAGAATAGCAGTGGCAATTTCTTGCGGTGAGTCATGGCCAAGCGACTTGGCAATTCTTAATTGGGCAAGCACCTTGCCTCTATATCCGCTCCCAAAAGTGGTCATAACTAGGGACTTTTCAACTAGGATTACAAAACTGACCGACCGGGCGATAGTGGCCACGCAAAGTTGCTTTGAGAAGGTCTTTAATGTAAAAAGGGGGAAGCTGGCATTGGGTATCAATTGTTTGTGAATAATCACAGTCATTGGTTGGGAGGTGTCCAATGTAGTGGCCAAGAGCCAGATATGGTCCTGTAGTAGCACGCATTCCACCGCCTCGCATAGCATAACTGTCCATCTCTAGCACATCCTCTTGCTTATCATCCTCATCTGCATCAGCCTTTCGCTCCAAGTCAATGTTGGACTTGGACTCTTTGATATTTTGTGTTGGAGTTGGTGTCCAAGGCACGATTGCACGGGAGACACTTTGTTGCCCCGCTTGGAACTCCTCCTTGGTAACATTTGCCTACTCTGCATTCATGGCTGCCTCCAAAGCAATGACCACCATCTCCTCCACTGAGTCTGTGAGTGGGAGGAGGTTCTCCTCCATGTTACCTGTGTTAGAGTCATCCAATGGGAACTCCACCTTCACCTTGAGCATGCTCAAGCACTCATCCATGCGGAGGCCACATGACTTTTTAATATCATGCAAAAAAATGATAAGCTTCCCCCCTACCACAACCGGACATAGAGAGTCAATATCTATCTCAAGAAGGGGGGCAGAGTCATCTTCATATTCAATTAGTGTGCCACTTCCACTAGCCTCAAAGCGACACGGATTTTTTATGAGCCCTAGCGCACCTCCTGGAAATTGTTGTGTGACGATCAAGCTTTCACTTACACCTATGTGTGTTGCACTCTTAGGCTCTTCCTTGTCTTCGTGAATGAATCCTCTAAGGCACAGTTGTGGCATTTCGACCTCCTCTTCCTCCTCTCCTTCTAAAAGGAAGAAAACAAAGCAGGCCAGCATGATAGAAAGCGATGGGCAATGACACCTTTGTTGAGCTTGCATACTTGCTTCTTACTTTCCGGAGGAAGTCCATGAAGCGATCGTAGGCAACCATGTGCTCTGAATCTCGAGTGTGGAGGTGCCTTGTGCTCTTGAGAATGAGTGAAAAATTACACATCAAGCCTTCAAAGTACTGTTTATACAAGATAGCGGCCATTTCACACTAGACCAAAAAATATGAAAAAATGTTGATTTTTTAAAAGACAAAACCACCTTTTCAAGAAACCAGACAACATATTTTAAACACTGAAGTATCTCAAAAAATATTTTTTTTTTTACAAAACTCCAGTGGAGGGATATTACAAAATTGCTCGAGTGGTGGACACTCATAGCTTGGATTCTTTGAACCAAGGTGACATTATCCAGTCCCCAATCCAAGGACACATTGGTGTTTGTTTCCATCCTCCTTCCAACCTATCCAAACACCCAACACAATAAGTGACTCCAAAAAGGGGTGAGTAAATACAAAGGTTTAAATGTCAAACAATCCTTACCTTCCTACCCTACACATTGAAGCAAGCATTATCCATTCCCTCAAATCCAAAAATGCGTAGGTGATCATGTACGTTCAAAAGGCTCCAATGGTTACTTGCTTTGACAACCTCTAACCCCACATTAGGTAGGTCTATAAAAAGAGATATAGGCTCTACAACCTCCTCTTGAGCTTGTAAGGATATCCATGCACCCTTCTTCCTCATCCACCGTTCGTAACATAAACGAGTACACAAAGTGGTACGAGCTTGCAAGAATCAAAAGGAGGCACTGGAATGCACTACATTGCACCTGAAATTCTCTCCTTCGTGCCCCCCCTCCACAATGTCCCACCCTTGGCCAAGAAAATTGACAATCGCTTCAATGTCTACCACCTTGCACATGTACATTTTTGGCATTCGTATGCAAGTAATGGCCCGAAACATGTCGGCAAACACATGCACAGGGCATGCCCAGCTAAGACCAACCGATCTTGAGGCCTTTGTGTTCAAAGAAGAATGTATATCATTGGCCATCTTTGCTTTAAGAGCAAGAATAGTCCAAACATTAGGCATTAGCCATTCAGCACTAGAAAGGGAAGAATAGGGGACTTCTTCAAGCTTACCAAACCCCATTGACCTATGTTGGGACTACATAGTTATGGGTGTAGAAGAAAATCTTTTGACTAGCAAGGTTAGAAAGGACACTGTCAGAGAATACACCATCCCCAATGTGCGCGTGTACAGCATAGAATGTTCTTGTTAGGCTCCTTATGGGTTGCTCCTTAATGATGTTGGAAGTGAAAATATTTGGAAATGAGGAAAGTGTCAAATAAAGTTGAAAAGAACAGTTCACAGACCATGTATACTAACGTACTAAAGTGAAAGCATACAGTTGCAAGGGAAATGAGGACTATGATGATGTGGGCGCAAAGAAATTTTCAATGATGAGTACACATGTTGCGCTAGGGCCACCAATCAATCACACCTTTTTTCCTTGAATCCTAGTAGATGCCCCTTCCAATGGTGCTCAACCACATCTCGACATCGAAACTTGATGCAATCCAGTGGTAGTGGGCTACAAATACACCCAATCTCACTTTTGAAATTGTTTTTCAACCCAAGCATCATGTTCATCCCTCATATTGTGCATGAGCAGAGTCCCAACCTCGTCCCTTGGCCTTCTCCTTAACAAAGATGCACTACACTCCATGGTGTGTTTTGTTAGAAAGGTTTTATGGAGGAGAGAGAGAGAGAGAGAGAGAGAGAGAGAGAGAGAGAGAGAGAGAGAGAGAGAGAGAGAGAAGGTTGCACAGTACAGATTTGAGGTTGTTGGGGAGAGGGAGGTAGATGTGGGTGTGAGGAGATTTAAATGTGTGCACGCGCAAGTGATAGAGATAGAAAAGGTTGCAAACATGAGCACAATAGAGAGAAGGAAGAGAGAGAGAGAGAGAGAGAGAGAGAGAGAGAGAGAGAGAGAGAGAGAGAGAGAGAGAGAGAGAGAGAGAGAGAGAGAGAGAGAAGGTTGCATAGTAGAGAGAGAATGAGCTATGGAGATTTGAGGTTTGGGGTGAAGAGGATGATGTTGGAGGGAAGAATAATGTGTAGGGAGAGAAATCTGAGGTGAAAAAAGAAGTTTTTTCATATAATATGGTTTGGGTTGGGTTTTGAGAGAGGAAAATGCACTTTTGATTATTTTTTTTGAAAAATCCTATTTTTAAGGGTTTTTTGACCCAGGAGATTGATGGGGCTAAAATTGGTGGAGCCCTCTACTTTTTAGAAGCTACCCCCTTGCTTTATGGCACCCTCCTACTTTTTGCACTCCGCCTCCCTAATTTATGAAGGCCTCTCCCTACTTTTTGAACCCCACAAATGTAATAATGAGGGAGACAAGCCTAGTTGCCCCCTACTTTTGGAGGAGACCAAATGTGCACACTCCTCTCTTCCTATTGGTCCATTGCTAATGAAGGTCATTAGCAAAGGGCCCAAAAGATGTCCAAATGTTTCCTAATGTCCTATGTTTATTGTAGTTGTTTTGTATGGTGAGATCTACCATACTCCGAGGGACTTTTTTCAAGAAAACCAAAAAATAGTGGGGCGTGGCAGGAAGCCTCTTATAAAGAAGGCTATTTATCATTACACAAACGATTAGCACACCATGACTTAGACTTTCCAGACCAAGCAGGTGCATTGTCTTCAAATTAGCACACCATGACTTAGACTTTCCAGATCAAGTAGGTGCATTGTCTTCAAATTGGTGCAACCATGTGTTTGCATGCTTGTGTGTGTCCATAAGTAGATTGACAGTGGACCATATAAATATTGAGTGAGATAGAGCTAGAGGGAGTAATAAAACAAAAGAGAGCACACTGGTTGCACTACATTACATATCTTTTGGTACATTCATTTAGTACATTAACCCCAAACCACATAAATATTGATTGTGAGATTGAGAAAGAGAGAGCCATAGGTAAAAGTATAATTGGTAAAACCATAGCCAAAATCATAGGAATCATACATAACTACTATCAAAAACACAAATAACTAGTCACACCACTATACGTATGAGGAAGGTGCAGATCCTCACTAGTCGTGGGTTTTCTCCCGCACATGCATCAATCTCATCATTAGTAGCCTATGAACTACTAGCCTCCTCATGTCTTCCCCCCGCAAACATGCCTTGAGAATAGGGCTTGTACCACATCCCAACTCAAGGTAAATACCATCACAGTGGGAAAACAACTCAACAAAGCAAGCCATAAATGTGAAGCTCCTCTCCAAGACACCACACCACTCCATCCTAGTAGGCTCTCTAGCCCATAATATCTTTGTGGGGCAAATGGTGGTAAGCCACCACTAACTCCAAAGGTTGCATATGCAAAGCCTCAAATAGTGGTGAACTCTCCAAGAAAAACATAGGAGGCACCATCCCTTGTCTATGCACCACAAAGAGCATAGAGAAAGAATACTGCAAATTTAACCCAAAAATGGTCAAATCGAAGAAAATGCCACAAGTTCGCATTCATCATAGAGATTCAATCAACAGTGGCAATATTACCTCTATTTGAAAGTCCCCACTCGAGTGATGCATAACAACAATCCACTACCATGTCTCCAAATCTGATATATGTTAGTATCGATCCACCTACTGATAGTTTCCCCTACCACACAAGGTGAAATTATCATCAATGTAATACATAACAATAGGATATAAAATAAAATATTCAAAGCAAGTATTGGGATAACCTCTCATGGATGTGCCATAATATAAACCAACCTGAATTTGAGAGTGATGATGTATCAATAAAACTCCATAGTGCATATTATCCTCTATGATAGTGTCCCAAGGAGGAGGCTGTGAGATGGAACCATGAAGAACACCTCTCCAAAAGGGAGGTCCAAAAACACAAAATCTACTGCCCAAGTCACAAACCTCCCCTTCCTAACATATTCCCGACCCTATGCTCTAAACTTCAACATATGCTCTTGAATCTTTATGTATGTTGGATTTTCCATCCTACTAGAGAAATCCCTCTCAATAGCAATGTAGTCTCCAATAGTATAGCAAGACACTTAGGTCATTACCAAGACAAACATCCCAAGTGCATAGTCTAGTTGATACACATAACTGGTTGTTGTCTTGCAAGTACCTTCCCACTATCTCGCCAACACTCCCTTCATTGTCATAGTAATCCACAGTAAGTATTTTAAATAAGAAATTTAGAAAAGAGCTAGAGATAGCGCTTACCATGTAGGGATGTATCCTTTGACACCTTAGCATCATCATCATCAGTGTGACCGTCTCTGCTCTCCACATTGGCCACCACCACCTTAGAACCGCAAAGATTGAGTACATAGACACACGTAAAGTTCATTAAATAACAAATGTACAAGAGACAAGTGAGTTTTGATACTTCTCCCCTAGCATGTATTCTTTTCCCTCTCAACTACCATGGGTTGGTCTCACATAACTTGTGCATGAAGCTCCTTCTCTCTCTCCAATACCTAGCCCTTCTCTAGATCTATCCACTGTGGGAAATTTTCCAATTCCCACTTTGAGCATTCATGCATAGGTGGAGGAAAACATACTAGTGGCCTCATTTGGTATAATAACCACAACCACTTCCCTGGGCATGTAATCTTTTCCCTCTCATACCTCTCCTTTTCCCTCTCCCTAGGCTGGTCTCACATAACTTGTGCGTGAAGCTCCTTCTCTCTCTCCACCAACTACCTAGCCCTTCTCTAGATCTATCCACTATGACCATCTCTATTTCCTACTCTCCACATTGGCCGCCACCACCTTAAAACCACAAAGACTCACACATAACTTGTGCATGAAGCTCCTTCTCTCTCTCCAATACTTAGCCCTTCTCTAGATCTATTCACTATTGGGCAATTTTCCAATTCCCACTTTGATCATTCATGCATAGGTGGAGGAAAACATACTAGTGGCCTCATTTGGTAATAACCACCACCATTGCTTTTCTCTTACTAGAATAGTGGGTATTTGACCCTTTTCTCTCAAATGAACAAAAACCTGCATATATATACAAGGCATACCCATTGCACCAATTTTTGGTAATGAAAGAAGATGATAAGATTCTATGCTTCACTTTCCAAAACAAATATCCACACAAGTTGCTACCTACAGACCACTCTTTGAGCTGCCATCTGGGTCAAGTCAAGTTTCTTAAGAGACTTGAGTCATCGCTTTTTTCCTTTGACTCTCCATGGGCCCCTAGTGGAAACAAGTATTTCCTTTTCTCAACCTTCACCTTTCCATAGTAGTCAAACAAGGAGCAATCTTCTAAGACCACAACACCACCAGGAACGTCCATAAAATCTTTAAGCACAACCAATTCTTTGTGCAATATTATTCTAACATTACTTCTCGTCAAAGACAACTACAAAACCAAAATACAGTATGTAGTAGGAGACATACAATTTAAGGAAGGCATAAAGTAAGAGATTTATATAATAGGTTGCCTATTGGGTAGCCAAAATGCATAAGAAGACTATAACTTACTACCTATAAATAGGGTCCCCCACGAGCAAGGTTGAACATGGTTTTTGTGGCCTTGTTGGCTTCTAGCAAAGACAACTAGTAGATTTTTGACTCAATGGTGGGGAACTGACTAAATCTCGAATGTCCCTTTAACTATCTTAGTGGAACTAAAAATAGACCAACTCAAACTAGAATCCTAAGGAACACAACAATGCCTTAATCCAACTCCCGAGAGGAATCAAATAATATGACATCACAAACACAATTGTCGTATAGCCAATCAAATTACCTAATTCCTCGTACCTGAGGGATACAAATACCTTCCCTCTATAAGAATCACATAACTATCACATATATGAACACTCTCATTATAAATTTCCTTTGAAAGTGTTCCTATCAAGAGAGTGTGTGAGCTAGAACACCAATGATATAATTTGATTGGTTACATGACAAATATAATTTTTGTAGCCAATCAAATTACCTATCCTATTAGGATTGAGTAATTCCTCGTACCCAAGGGATACAAATACCTTCCCTCTCTAAGAAGCACATAACTATCACGTATCTAAACACTCTCGTTATAAATGTCATCTAAAAGTGTTTCTATCAAGAGAGTGTCCAAGTTAGAACACCCATGATATAACTCTCCTATTGTATCATATCCTCTGCCAAATGCACAACTCTGAAATTAGCTATACAACACGTCAATTCTTTCTAGGACTAAACCTAAGACTACATCTTCAAGTCCTAATTCTCAAGGGAAACTTGGGTTTATAGACCAAATATAACTTGTTCAGTATTATCAGATATATAACTTGGGTTTATCAGCAGACCATCTCTCGTTGAACATGTACAATGTTCCACCAAATTTGATGTATCCTACCTTCTACTATTTGATAGATTGAGAAACTTCAAGTCCAAACTCAGCCCCCCAATGTGTTAAGGTAATCAAGATGCAAGAAAAGTCTATCAACATTAACATTCTCTACCGGAACTGGATCACTAGAACTTGGGTCAACATTATATAGTCCCACCAGTAAATACCTCACTACATAGCTTTGGATAATAGCCATAAAAGTTGATAACTTGAAAATTTACCTTGTTTGAACCATGGCCCATAAAAGAAATTGCCTTATTTGAAAAGATTTTCTCACATGTGGCTTTATTGGGTTGCGACAAAGTTTCTTGTGTGAGCTCAATATTAAAGGCGTGCTTATGCCCTTTGAATATAAAAATTAGCTTGGATTAGCACTACAAAACCTAAACTTAGATTCACTCTCGCTGAGTTTTAATAACATACAAGGAAACCAATGTTTTCATGTTTTTTTTCTAGGTGATGGGGCTGGTGTCATTTGTTCAATTAAATACTCTAATTTGTATGTTAACTATAGTGTTATACTTGTGTGTGCATGTTTAGAAAGTTTAACTATTTCCTTCTTTTTGGAGGTTGTTTGGCGGGTTTTGCTTGGCTTTTCCCATTACTCAGAAAAATTCTCTTAGAGAATGGTTTTCCCCTGTATGGCAGGGTGATTCGGGGGTGATTCTTGGAGTACTTACACCTGCTGAACATGTGTTTGGTGATGGTTTGTATGCCTATGGAATAATTATTTGCCAATTTATTGTTGGAATTTTACAGGTAAAGATGACTTAAAAGATTGAGGCAAAAGCACATAAATTAATAATTTTGGAAGGTATTCATTAATTTGGACAAGCTTTATATTTATGTGCTAGCTTGTGCACATCCATTCATTTATTTTTACATGATTAGACTTGAAGCATAGACTTGCAAATATTTAATTTGTAAAGCTTAAAAGCTTTCCCCTAGCCCCAAGTAATCTAATATTGAAGAGCTCTCTATTTTGGGAAGAGAGAGAGAGAGAGAGAGAGAGAGAGAGAGAGAGAGAGAGAGACTTGCAAGAAAAAGCACATAAATACAAAGTTTGTCCAAAATAATGAATGCCTTCCAAAATTATTAATTTATGTACTTTTGCCTCAATCTTTCGAGTCCTCTTCACCTATTAAATATCCAACAATAAATTAGTACCATAGACATACAAACCATCACCACACACATGTTCATCAGGCGGTGTAAGTACTCCAGGAATCACCTTGCCATACAAACCAACTACAATAAACATAGGAAGCCGCAAGCATACATCAATGTGCATCAAATGTTTTAATATTTAAAATGGCATCACACATGATATTAACATAATTTAGCATGACACAAAGATAATCCAAGCATCCCTAAATTATCTAAGAGGGTAGAATAACATTATTAAAAGGGCTTAAAATACATTCTCATAATATGTCCCAATTAATTTAAGTATTAGACTGAATTGAGATTATGCCTTTACTTTATATTTTATTTTGTTAGAGCAAGCATGTTGCTCAATTTTAAACTTATAGCATATCACACGAGTTTAACTACGTGAATCACTCTTTTCCTAGAGTTGGATTAAGTTTTCTTGCATGTTCCTTTTTTTATAGTATGTGTTCCTCCCCTTCATTATCATCCTCAACCTCTATAAGGGAAAGGACCTCCCCTTCATTGTCATCCTCAACCTCTATATCGATTATATTGACCTTCAAATGAAATTGTGGTTGTTTAAATACTACAAACTCATGTCAAGATATAATATTAATGCTTTCAATTTATCTTTCCATTATTTTTAGAAGCACTTGTATGTTACCACTTACCTTGATTTATCTCCTCCATCCAAGCCTTCCATTATTTTTAAAAGCACTTGCATGTTACCACTTACCTTGATTTATCTCCTCCATCCAAGCTACTACACGATGATTGCCATCCCACACGTACGACATCATGCACATTCAATATCATTTATCTTTTCTTCGAACTCTACATTCTTTTGCTTCTAAATAACATTTGCTATATCTATCTCTAGTACTTCCCTTAGTGGATACCTTGAGGATTTTAGTGAGCATATAAAGCTCTTATTCGTCCTCTAATATATATATTAGTGAAGAATTCCACACAACCTCTAATATATCTATTGGTGAAGAATTCCACACAACCTATGATATCTAGAATGTACCCTTCTAATTATAGGGTTACTAACTGGACAATAGAGTGGAACGGGTGGCAATGAAGTGGATTTCTTTACTTGTAGTCTCGCATTGATGAGAGATAATTAACATTATAAAAATTCTCTTAGAATTGATAAATTTTAATTATCAATATGGTATGCTGATGAACACAATCTGACGCGATTAAAATAATGGATCATGAATCTTTTGTATGTCTCATCATTGACATACTCATTCTCATCATCATCCTCCATCACGGGCTTCCCTTTGTTTGGTATAGGTGTCTTGGTGTTTCCCTTACTCTTTATGGCTTTCTTACGTCTAGGTTTTCTTACATCTAAGTTTGGGAGCTTGTTTTTCCTCCTCTTCAACATCCTCTTCCACTACCTTCTTGCTCTCTTAGTCCGTGTGGGTTGTTGAGATGGAGCTATGTATATATATATACACACATATACATATATATGTATGTATACACACACACATATACATATATATGTATGTATACACACACACACACATGTATATGTATGTATACACCCACACACACATGTATATGTATGTATACACCCACACACACATGTATATGTATATGTATATGTATATGTATGTGTGTGTGTGTGTGTGTGTGTGTGTGTGTGTGTGTGTGTGTACACACACACACATTATATTTATAAATGTACATTTATTTATTTAAATTACATATACATTCAGGGTGGGTGAGTGGAAGAGGGGTCAAGTGGATATGGTCAGCGTTGACGACCATATTCCCTTGGGAGGGAATATGGTCTCAACATCGACCATATTCCCCATCCCCATGCCTCTCGCCTCCAAGCCAGTTTTCCTCTATTGCCACCACTAACTCTTATGTCTCCCGCATCTCCACTCCCACCCCTGGCCCCTATGCTTCCTACCTCTGCCTCTCCCCTCCCGCCACCACTGAGCCATGTGCCCTCATCCCTTGCACATCTCCTCTCCCATCCCCGACCCTTGCAACTTCAACCTCTAGTGCCCCCTATACGCCTCGCCTCTCCCACCCCCCCTGACCCCTCTACCTCTCTCTTGTCCTACTTGGATGCATGTGCCTCTCCTCTCCCGTCCCCAGTCCCTACACATACCTAGATAGGGGGGAGAGGTGCAGATATGAGAAGGAGAAGGGGGAGGGAGATAGTGGAGAGAAAGTTACGGGGGAGAAGGAGAAGACATAGGGGAGAGAGAAGATGAGAGAAAGGAGCACGCCTGGATTGTTCAAAGTAAAGAAGGAGAAGGGGGAGAGGGAGATAGTGGAGAGAAAGTTACGGGGGAGAAGGAGAAGACATAGGGGAGAGAGAAGATGAGAGAAAGGAGCATGCCTGGATTGTTCAAAGTAAAGAAGGAGAAGAAGCATGAAGTTAATATATATAATTGTGGATTATAATTTATATATTTTAAAATCCATAATTAAAATATAATTTATAGTTTAAAATTAATTAATTAATTAAATAAATATATATATATATATATACATAAATAAGAAATATAGGGCCACCTATATGGACAATGTTGATCATATTAGGGGGATACTAAGTATGGACGTCAACCATATTAGGACTTCCTCTCAAAATATACCTTTTTTTATCATGTTGTATTTTTAAATATTTAATAAAATTGTTAACATTTTAATTATATGTTATATTTTGATTTCGTTATAAAGGATGTGAGAGGAGGAGTTGATTTATTCATTTACTTTTTTATGGTTTAATAATATTCATATTTAATTAAATCTAATATTAAAAAACTTTAAACTAATTAAATGTAAAATTATGTTTAATAGATTTAAAAATATATAATTTATGTTCCTTAAATTTAATGTTTTATTAAATGATAATTAATACTTTAAATTCACATATATTAATTGTGATATTGAACATTGCCACAAATTGAATATCTAGCCTTACCAATTAACCAAATGGGTTCTCTACAATCTATAAGACCTCATGACAATTACTTCATGCAAAATAAAGGAAGAGGACACTTTTGCACAAGTTTTATTTTGAGAAATGCTCAAAATAAAGGAAGAGGACACTTCTGCACAAATTTTATTTTGAGAAATTCTTAAATAAATCCCTTATGTTGTTATGCATAAGGGATTTCCTATACCAGATTTCCAAGGTTTTATGGCTGATGAGGTAGGAGAGAATTGGATTGCTATGAGGATAGTCTACAACGGAGGTCGGGAGAATAAGATGGAAGGCCATGAGAGGTCATGTCTCTTTCACTGGGAGCAAAGCTTAAATATCCACACCGTGTAATAAATTGTGAAGAACTTTCATGATGATGAGCACAAGTGAATATGCTGCCAGTGGCATTGTGCTATGTCCAAAGAGCAGGCATTATCACAACACCGATACATTAGATCATGGTGGATGAATGGCAATGTTGTAGATGGAAATATCTCAACCATGGATTATTAGCTCAGTTGGTGGCATGTAAGATATCCACACTAGAGAAAGCACCCTGCCAGAGTAAGTAGTATTAATTTTACTCTCCCTAGTATATATTATGTCACTTAGTTCTTAATGTTTGTTTTTCTACCTTAATATAAGCATTAATCCATTTTTTTGTTAGGATGTAGATGACAACACATTGTCACACATACCAACCACCAATCTTGCTGAAACAAAATATGCAAGTTGGTTGGTAGGCAAAGGATTCAAGGGTATCATATCTTTATATGATGCTATATTTATTGACCTTACAAATGCATTGTTGCAAAGCACTAAGAAGCATGCATTCATGCAAGGAAAATATCACAGAGTAGGTCCTAGAACGTCAAGGCTAATAGAGAAGGCTAACTCATCTAAAGCCCCAAGTCCAACCCCCCACAACTTCTAGATTAGTGGGAGAGGTAGCTAAAAGAATACCAATGCATGAGTAGCCAAATTTTTTAGATAACAATAGTACAGTCACTAAGAGAAGAAGGCCATCCGTTATCAACATTAAGGATGACAACTCTTCACATCGTCCTGAGTATGTCACAGAGAACCAACCTCGTAATAAAAGGGGAAGGGAATTAAACTTTCCACCACCTACTCTAGCTCCTTCTCAACCCAATGCATTAGAACAAGAGCTTCAAAGAAAGCTGTTGAGAGTGATATCCATGAATCAATGTGGTCTATATGATGCACTCCACTAAGTCGTAGTAAGGTCAGTTGTTAAGGATGGTTAGGTACCCAATGGGACAAGTGCAAGAAGAGCATTAAAAATTCTAGCCGTGGTGTACCTGCTCCTTTATATGGTATAAGAAAGTGGTCAAAGGGAAATGATATCGATTCATGTGGTTCTGTAATGATAGCATTGATTACACTTGGAGAGTTTGTTCCACTATTTCCCAGTCTCCAGCACATTCCCTAGTGGTGTGGCTAGTGGGAAGGGGGACAAGACTAACATGCGAGGAAATACATACACTTAAAGTAGGTGGATTTGTATTGCAAAAGGTAAGAATGGAAAAATGATGATGCACAATCATCTACAAGATATAGAAATGGGATATTAGATATGACCTCAAAGAGAATAGATTCAGCACTCTCAGAGCGACGGCCAGTATATTTAAGAATCTTGTAATTAAGATTGAACAGATGGAGGTATTTGTCATAGAGACTCAAATTAGAGTTGATTTGGTCGACCATATTGTGCATGTAAGCATTTGTATTTTGTGTATTTATGCATATTTGGTCTAGATGACCCCCCAAATGATGTCAGAATTAAGATCTTTAAGGCTTGATGTGAAGTACTTATTAAGGAGCACTACAAGAGAAAAAGCCTCATAATTCCCTAGAGACGTCGCAATATGCCTCACTAATTTTGTCACAATAAGCCTCTTTATATCCCACACTATTTGCAAGGATTATTGCAAGGGCCCAAAATGAGGGAGAATAATTGTGAGGCCCAATGATTACTCCAAATTTGTTTTAAACTTCTCTTAAACTTCTCTTTATATAAGCATGTTGTTGTAGTGACCACATTGGAATCATCTTTATATAAGTATGTTGTTGTAGTGATCACATTGGAGTCATCTTGGGATGGAAAATTTTCAACAAGAATTGTAAAAATGTTGTACTTCATCAAAATTATAAACTTTAAGTTTTGCTTGAAATTCATCGTTGATGAGAACTAATAACAATTACAAGCACACTGGCCTAACCAAGGGTCAAAAATGTATGTAAATGATCTTGAGAAATTTTGAAAAACAAACGAAATATTTACAAATGCAAGAAAAATCTCTCCCCATCAAGGAGTAACTCAACACCAAGTTAAGGTGAAATGTGTGGCTTTTGGCTTTTGTGTAACAATGCCTCTAGCCACTACATGTAGTTAGAATGAATTTAGTATAAGAGGGGTTTGGATGGTGCCCACAACCCTAGGCGAGATCATCTTGACCCAGATGAGTGAGATATGTAGGGCCTAGGAGATATTGGAGTTTTAAGAGGATGCATCCTCAAAGGGGAGTCCTTAAAATATTGGGTTGAGAAGGCATGTTTTTTATCTTAAATTTGTTGATTTAGGTAAAATATACACTTGTTTTATGTGGTGTATATTTGGGGCATATGTTAGTTTGTGAGTAGATGTGAAAAGGGAAGATACCCTATGAGAACATGGATAATGTAAAGGGCTCACATGTAAAGTGCTGGACAAATGTGGTGTGCTAGTAGGGACATGCAGTGCATGTGTATGTGGTGTGCTAGGGACATGGAGTGCATGTGTATGCCTTGAATGCTCATTTATGCATGTACTTGGAATCAATTAAAGGAAGTGAAAATGATGAATGGATTGGTGTGATATTAGAGTTTATGTTACCAAGCCTATTGTTTAATTTAGCTCTAGTTATCCCTAGTTATCTTAATCATTCAATTATGAAGGTGATCATTTTAGTTATCTTAATGCATTCAATTATGAAGTTGATCGTTTTCTTTGTGATCCTCCTTGCGAGCATCTCCTGCTAAAATTTGGGCGAAGCAACTGCACATAACAGCAAACAAGGCAGCGCACTCTAACAACTTCCTCAGACAGGCTTCTAGAAGCTATCTCCTTCCCTTATGAAAGCCACATCAGGGACACTTGTTACTGTTCATAGTTTGGCTGTGTTCTGAGTAGCTAGAAAAGCAAAGGAGCTCACACTCAAAGCTTTTGATCACAAGAAGCACGTTGACTAGCTTAGCACCCAAGAGCACAGCATTTCCATGTACACTGCTGTTGGCGGCCTCCTGCATCAACATACATTGCTCCAAATGACTATGGTTTGTTTTCTTCTCATACACCCTAAGGGTTCAAGCCTTAGAAAAACGTTTAGAAGAGGCTTTGCATCTTTGAAAATCCAAAGATTTGTAGCACCCATTAATCATGGGCTTTTTGGGAATTGACATTAGTCTCATTACAATCACATGGATTTTTTTTTGTCATCAACAAGACCTTCATGGGCTTTCACTCCCTCAACATGGGAATTCTCATTGACTTCCGTATCAAAGAGAATGTCTTAACTAACATGAGCTTTTATAAAACATTTTCACATTCTGTAATCAATCAAATATATGCAATCTATGGTTTTACCAAGATTTCCCATTGAAAGACACTGACAATTATAATTAATCAAACATGTGAACAAAAAAGGTTTAGTGGTTATTCTCTACACTTGGAGTTGGCAGGGAGACGTAATGTTCGCGAGTTCCCTACCTTGACTCGAGTCAAAAAATGAATGTAAAGAGCTTAAGTGATTCTAAGTTTCACATAAACATATATACTTTGAAGGTCAACCTAGATTATGGCCTTCAAACTGAAGGTTAGGGTAGGCCTTCACATTTCAGCCCTGGTTGGAGCTTTGCTAACCCACGGCACGATTCCCAAAGACCCCGACATGGAATTTTAATGTGTCAAAAATTTTCCCGTGCAATTCAGTTATTTGCATGCATGCAATCACATACATTGCTCCAAATGATAGGCCAAATAAAAAAGTTACATTCATCTCCACCATGGGCATTCAGTATGGGCATCTGGTCAGGCATTACCCACTTTCATAAATTCCCACCAAAGCAACTAGAGTGTATGGGAGTGCATGTTCACAGACACGTGAGGGATTCATCCTATCTTACAGTGAATATGTATGAGAATTATCATCATCATGAAAGCCATGTGCAAACCGTGTGAAGAAGAGCAATGCACTCTTGTAGGGTCTCAAGAAAGGACACACATGAGGTTGTAAGTCCATTCTGGTGAGGATTACAAAAAGGCAAGAGCTACTAAGCTGCCGCCGCACTTCCAAGGATGGTAAGATCTTGGAACACAGGGAGCCTTCTCCGCCCATGCACTTGAGACCTCATAGAAGTAGTGGACAGAGGTGGTAATGATGAAGGGAGAGAGAATGTGTTTGCTTCAATGGCATCCTTACAGTGATTGTTGCCTTCTTCATGTGCATGTCCATGCCCATTGCCATGGTGGCTTGTAGCATCAGCATCATTAGCATTGCCACCATCATCTGCTCCTTGTTGCCCATCATTGCAAGCAAGCATGCATGCTGCCGCAACCATCCTGCTCATTTTCTGGGCTTCTTGATTTATGTTCAGCTCCTTGCCAATGTTAGACGAGTTTTCTATGATGTCAGGGGCTTGCCTTCGTTCTCTGTCGTGCCGGGCAATGGAAGTAGAGTCTATGGTGGTTGTAGTCATGGAAGAAGTCTCATCACAGCAGACATGATGACCTGGCACCAACATGGAGGAGGCTTGCAGAATGAGTTCTTGTGCCCTCTCATAGGATTTCAAGTGAGATTCAGAGTTTCCCCTTTTGTTGTTGGAAGAGGAGGCTCCCCTAAGCACGGCTATGGCTTCTTCTGGCCTACCTTGCTTGATGAGGCACACCCCCAAGTTGCACACCTTGTTGTTATCCACCTCCAATGCCAAAGCCCTCCTGCATGCCATCAGGCATGCTATATGTAAACCATAATGCGATGGGGTCATCTCCAGAATCATACTAACCTTGGAAGGAGAAGGTTACCTGTAGACAGATTCGGCAGCGATGTAGTTGGATTGTTGCATGTATGCCCAGCCTAGGTTTCCCTGCAAAAATGAATCGAGGTTTCAAAATAGGTGCAGAAAATTGCGTAGGGGGGAGGTGTGTGTGTGTTTTGGGGGGCGGGAGGGAAGGCTGGGGGTGGGTGTGGGGGTGGGGGTGGGTGTGTGTGTGTGTGTGTGTGTGTGTGTGTGTGTGTGTGGTTGTGGTAGTTTAAAAGATCACCAGAAGCCTGGCAGCTTCTTGCTCTACAGAGACTTGGAACTTTTTGCCTTGAGAGCGGGCGGTCTTGGTTCTTTTCCCGTTGAAAGCGTGGCCGTTGTGGAAGAGCTCAAGCTTCTGTATGAGCAGGGCGATTTGGTCCTCCAAACGACCGCATGTCTGAGAGAGAAGAAAGCAAAGCAAGCAAGAAAGCGTGAGCAGCAAATCGTACATACTTGAGAGTCACGTTTGTAATGAAAGGAGGTCAATCTTCTGAGGCAGCAGGCTAGCTACCTTGTAGAGGTCGAGGAGGACGTTGTCGAGGGAATCTTGGGCGTGGTCGGAGCAGCGGGAACGAAAGGAAGAGATGGCGTGGATGGCCTCCTCCGAGCGGTTCTGCTGCTTCATCACAATGACCATGTCCTTCAATGCGCTGTCCACCCGATCTCCTGCATCCATGGCCGCGCGGAACAGCGCAATAGCCTTGTCGGGGTTCCTCTCCACCAACTGCCCACCACCACCAACCACCCAACAACAAAGACACACACAATTCAACACCCACAGCAGCATAACGGTCTGCGAAACCAGCAACACGGCATCAATAGCATCTCGTGTTCGTACCTGCACGTGCTTCGCTCGCACATAGAGACCGTCTCCTGCCGGCACCTTGTGAAACACATGGAAAGGCGTTTCCTCCTCTGAAGACATCCTCTCCTGCACTACTTAGCCACAAGGTTTTGCCTGACAAGGTCTGATGATCAGAATCAAGCGAGGCCTAATGTGTGTGTGCGCGTGTGAGAGAGAGAGAGAGAGTGTGTGTGTGTGTGTGTGTGTGAGAGAGAGAGAGAGAGAGGGAGGAGAAATATATCGCTCTGTTGCAGGCCTCAGCGCTTTCTGAGACCATGAACCTAGTCGCGTTCACGTCCAGGTTCATCCTCACCATTTATCCCTTGGCTTATCGTCACGATATACTCAATCATAGTGTTTAAAGACTTTCTCTCAATTTCAAATTTTTAATAAAATCCACTACATCTAGAGTGCTCTTTTTAATAAAATCCACTACATCTAGAGTGCTCTTTATAATAAAATCCACGGGCTCTTTACAAAACAAAATATTTCAAGACAATTTTATTTAATTTCTGAACCTTAGGTAAAGAGGGTTTAATTACGAAATATGCTCTCTCTTTTTTCAAGCTATTATGTGTGATTGCCTTGTATAATTGTTGTATTCAATAATTGTTAAAATTCCCTTTTTGAACTTTTTCTTGGTAAGTCCCATGTTGCGTAGCCAAATTGGTTAGAGGATCGGCGTCCCAAGCACAATGTTGTCAGTTTGAATCATGTAGGTTGTAGCGGTGGATGTGTTCAATTGAGAAAAAAAGAACCTTAATAAATTGATAATGATATGTTGAATTTGTAATTCTAGAAGAGCATTCTCTGTGTCTGTCACAACAAGTTCAATTGGCCATGCTCACCGTGCCATTTTGCGAGCTGTAAGAGCGACCCATATACCTTCACACACAAGCTTATTTGCCAAATCATAAGAGAATTTGTCATTTGGTGAGGCTGAAGCTATAGGTTTAACTAAGAGCCCCATCCCACATAGTGTTATAGTGGTAGCAGCCCTAGGGATTGAAGTGGTGTCTCATGCACATAAAGTAAAACACACTTCAATTATGTGTGGTTGTGACAATCGGGATCACGAAATTTTTTTACATCTCTTTGAGTGGTGATTTGCAAACCAAAATGTAAGGGTAAGCTTTGCTAGTAAAAATTTATTGTAAACCTTCTATTCTCAAGAGTGCTAAGCTATTTTTTCTATGCCTATTCTATAACAATGCTGAGCATTTTGGAATTTAGGTACCTTTGTAGTGTTGCTAGTATTCCTCCCCTCATGTGAAACAGGCCTCTAAGTTACATTCTTCATCTTTTCATTTTCCTTTCCAATGTTGTATATCTTTATTATCACTCAGGTAACATCTTATTATCCTCAAATTTCATCACCAAAATTGGTGGTCTCCAACTTTGAAGAATGTAGTTTAAGGTTGAGTGACAAATTATAAAAATAACAAAAAAACTTTGTAGTAGATTCTTGAGTGAGGGATAAGACAAGGATGGCTTTGAAAGAGTGGATACTATGTCAAAAGTCATCACTTTCATCCCAATTGTGACAATCACTTGTACCTATTTTTGTGACTTTGATCAAGTAAGAACACTTAAGGCGGCAGGGAGAACCTTCATATTCAAGTATCATACCTCTTCTATAACAATGCTGAGCATTTTGGAATTTTGGAATTTAGGTACCTTTGTAGTGTTGCTAGTATTCCTCCCCTCACGTGAAACGGGCCTCTAAGTTACATTCTTCTTTGCACCCCATATGAAATGAAGTACCATCTTTTCATTTTCCTTTTCAATGTTGTATATCTTTATTATCACTTAGGTAACATCTTATTATCCTCAAATTTCATCACCAAAATTGGTGGTCTCCAACTTTGAAGAATGTAGTTTAAGATTGAGTGACAAATTATAAAAATAACAAAAAAACTTTGTAGTAGATTCTTGAGTGAGGGATAAGACAAGGATGGTTTTGAAAGAGTGGATACTATGTCAAAAGTCATCATTTTCATCCCAATTGTGACAATCACTTATACCTGTTTTTGTGACTTTAATCAAATAAGGACACTTAACGTATGGAGAACCTTCATATTCAAGTATCATACTTTGGGGATTAACAAGGGCTACCTTATGGTACCACGTGAGTGTACGAGAGGGGGGTTTTTGGAGGGGGCACATTTTTTTCCCTAAGCTTAAATAGAGGTGGGGGAAGAATGAGGGGGAACCACTTTTAATTTTTTCATATAATTGAGGGGGAAGGATGGAGAACCACTTTTAATTTTTGCCCTATAATTATATATAATTAAGGGGGTTTAGGGTCTAGGTTTTTCCCTTTACACCATAGAATTCAAGACTTAGTATCTACCTTTCACTTTAGGGTAAGACTTAGTATCTACCTTTCACTTTAGGGTATACTCTTATAGAGCAGTTTAAGATGAGAGTTCAAAATGAGTTGCCACTTTTTAATTTGAAAGGGTGAAAAAAAGATGATAACATGTGAATGTGTTTTTGTGTGTATTGCATTCTAGAAGAGCATTATCCATCTATCACAACAAGTTCAATTGGCCATGCTCAACATGTCATTGTGCGAGTTGTAAGAGCGACCCATCTACCTTCACACACAAGCTTATTTACCAAATCGTATGAGGCACTTAGGTAACATCTTATTATCTTCAAATTTTATCATCAAAATTGGTGGTCTCCAACTTTGAAGAATGTAGTTTAAGGTTGAGTGACAAATTATAAAAATAACAAAAAAAACTTTGGAGTTCTTAACGGAGTGATAAGACAATGATGGCTTTGAAAGAGTGGATACTATGTCAAAAGTCATCTCTTTCATCCCAATTGTCACAATCACTTGTACCTATTTTTGTGGTGTTGACCAAGTAAAAACACTTAAGGCATGCAGAACCTTCATATTCAAGTTTCAAAGTAAAAGTTATACCTTGAGGATCAACAAGGGTTACCTTATCGTACCATGTGAGTGTACAAGAGGGGGGCTTTTTGAAGGAGGAACATGTTTTCCCTAAGCTTAAATATAAGTGAGGTGGGGGGATAAGGAGGGGGAACCACTTTTAATTTTTGCCCTAGAATTACATATAATTAAGGGAGAAGGAGGGAGAACCACTTCTAATTTTTTCCCTAGAATTACATATAATTTAGGGAGTTTAGGGCCTAGGTTCTTCTCTTGACACCATAGAATTCAAGACTTATTATCTACCTTTCACTTTAGGGTATATTCTTATAAAGGAGTTTAAGATGAGAGTTCAAAATAAGGTGCCACTTTTTAATTTGAAATGGTGAAAAAAGAGTATGACATGTGAATGTGTTTTTGCATGTATTACATTCTAGAAGAGCATTATCCATCTATCACAACAAGCTCAATCCGGCCATGCTCGCCATGTCATTGTCCGAGCTGTAAGAGCAACCCATCTACCTTGAGACACAAGCTTATATACTAAATCTTAAGGGAATTTTTCATTTGGGTGAGGCTCAAGCCACTTTTAAGTTCTTACAAGTTTAATTAAGTGCCCCATCCCACATAGTGTTATAGTAGTAGCAGCCCTAGGGATTAAAGTGGTGTCTTATGCACATAAAGTAAAGCACACTTCAATTATGTGTGTGTAAGATTCCTCTCTCCATCTTTTGAGATGTAAAAGTGTAAGAACCCCCCTTCAGTCCCCGTAATCATCCCCTACATCAGAATGCAAGAAAACATTGTTTTCCCTTGTTTTTGGCCTAGAGAGAGAGAAAATATTCTAGAGAGAGATAATGTAAAATTGAGATATTTTGGATACAAAGTTTCTCCTAATATCCAAGATGAATTCCCCTAAAATAGAAGTTCAAAAAGAATTTTTCAATGTGCATTAGAAATTAACTGAATATGTGTATTGGAAACCTTAGCCTAAGGGTCCACATTTTCAGAAATTTTTGATTAAGGTCCAAATAAGGTTCTAAAGGGACAATAGGATTAATCCAAGTGTTGGGATGAGAAAAATACAAAGAATAAAATAAAATGCCCCAAAAATGAGTAAATGTTTACATAGGATGAAGGGTTGTTCACATAAGATGAAGGGTTGACCAAGTAATGGGTTTATTAGTTAAAAAATGGGATATTTTGGTAAAATAATGAATTTTTGACGCCTCAATAAGGAGGTAAAGGGGTCATGAAGTAGGCACTTTTTTTTATCATTACCTTGCATTTTTAATTCAAAAAAATGAGATAATTTTATCTCTCCTCTTGCAACTGGATCAAAAAGTGAGCTAAAGTACTCCAAAACTTGTCCAAAATGGGTCAAACTAAAGCTGAAAACCTCTAGAACCCAGTTGGACTTGGTTGGTGGCCTCCCTCACCTATAAATAGACCTCATACCTTTATATTTTCATCTTTGTGTATTTACATGCTAGTATTATCTTCAAATTAGTGTAATTTTATTATCCCTCTATTTTGCCTCTACTTTGGGAAGCTTTGGAGCTTCACAATTCTCCATTCTCTCTTGGAGATTACCCTCTCCATCTTGGTGGCTTCACTTCTTTCTTTAAAGAGTCAAGCCAAAATCAAAGGTAAGCCTTAATCCAATGGTTTTTTCTATCTTTCTCAATGGTTATCTCCTTCCCAACCCCTCTAATGCTTGGGAAGCTTTCAATTAAATGGTTTTTTCTTGAAATCAAGCTTTCTAATGTTTAAATGGTTTAATATTAATCTTTATGCTTAATTATAGTATGATGATTAATTTCTTTAAGCTTGTTTATGGTTAAGAAAAATCATATTAATTCATTTTAAGTTGAAAGAGGGTTATGCTAACATTTTTAGAAATGAGAAATAGATATTTAAGAATAATCAAGAGATTTAATTATAATTATGCTTATAATTATGTTATGTATGCATAAATAAATTTTAGTTTAAAAGAGGAGTTCTCATCATATTTCAATTGTGAATATTCATTTAAAGTTAGAAAATTGAACATTCTCAAAAGTTGCAGCAAAGCTATGGTAAAATTTTCAAAAAAAAGATAAATCTTATTTTTATGCATAAATTTAATAAAGCAAAAAGAGGAATTCCCATCATATTCTAGGCATAGATATTTTTATGCTAAAATAATGATTTTTGTTACATTTAAGAAAAATACTTTTATAGTATTTATGCATAATTGTTTGAATAGAGAAAAAGGAGTTTTTGTTATATTTATCTTTATATATGTACATGCATAAATCAATTTTATGCTAAAAGTGGAGTTTTGAGCATTATTCACTAGTCAGAAAAATAAAGAAGGTTATGCACAAATTTTATAGAATAATTCAATTTACGAGAATTATGAAAATAATTCGTTTAGATAAATGGATTAATGTTTATACTAAAGAGTAAATATGGGTATAATTGATTTTGTAAATCCCATGAATCTTTTATTTAAAAAGAAGAATATTGAGCATATTTGACGTGGAAATGATATGATTGGATGTGACTTGATGTGGGATGATGTGATTGGATGTGAGTTGATGTGGAAATGATATAATTGGATGTGAGTTGATGTGGAAATGATATGATTGGATGTGAGTTGATGTGAAAATAATATGATTGGATATGAGTTGATGTGGGATGATGTGATTGGATGTGAGTTGATGTGGAAATGATATGATTGGATGTGAGTTGATGTGGGATGATGTGATTGGATGTGAGTTGATGTGGAAATGATGTGATTGGATGTGAATTGATGTGGAGATGATTTGATTGGATGTGTGTTGATGTGGAAATGATGTGATTGGTATGTGAGTTGATATGGGAATGTGAGTTGATGTGGAGATGATGTGATTGGATGTGAGTTGATGTGGAAATGATGTGATTGGATGTGAGTTGATATGGGAATGATGTGATGTGATATGGATTGATGTGGGAAGATGAGAAATGATGAGGAATAATGTAAAAGGATGTGGAATGATGAGAAAAGATGAGGAATAATGTGAAAGGATGTGGAGTGATGAGGAAAGATGGGAATTTTGTTTGGAACTGTATTTGTATGTGAAACCTGTTTTTAAAGATTGTTTTATGTCAAGAATGCTGGGGAAGCATTTTGACCATCTTGTGAATGAGGTTGGGGACCTAAGTGAAAAAAGTTACAACAGCTGACGGAGAGTCAATGAAGGATGTCTCGTGGCAAGGTCGACCAAGGTCTTGACTAGCTTCGGTTTGATTAAAATAGTGAGCTTCCGGTACAGTGGATGAGGGACCAAGGAAGCGGCCTATGAGTGAAGCGCTAGGTCACCTATAGCGAAGGAACCTAGAGGGTGCTGACCATACGGTGCTCGCCCAAGATACCCACGCGTGCGTCTAGGAAGAAAATGAGTTGGAGTTTGTTTTCTGAACACGGGCATGGATCTGGTTGATTGGCCTTACTGGTCTTCAACGGATGAGTTCATGGCTCTTTTACATGGATCTTGTTGGTTGATCTTGCTAATCTTCAACTGAGAGTCCATATGATTTTTATGTGATTATATTCCTAGGTACTATGGGCTAGGAACTATTGAAAGGCCCCTCATCAGTGACCAGGTGGTGAGCGTTCTAGTTGCCAATGATGCCATAGGTACGCTGAGGAAGGGATTAATGGAATCCTTGATTATATTCCTGGGTACTATGGGCTAGGAACTATCGAAAAGGCTCCTGAGTGAGCAGGTGGTGAGGGTTCTGGTTGCCAATGATGCCATAGGTATGCCAAGGAAAGAATGATTGGAAATTGGACATGGAACTGGAATACTGAGATTGTGATGGAAACATTATGGTTTTATTGCAATGTTGTTTTGGAAATAGTTGAGTCTAAGAAAAAGGTAAATTCATATTGGGTGCGTAAGTGGTGTGTCTATTTAAGTTTTTCATGAGAGCCCTAGGGGGGGATGGAGAACCACTTTTAATTTTTGCCCTGGAATTACATATAATTGAGGGGGGCTAGGGTCTAGGTTCTTATCTTGACACCATAGAATTCAAGACTTATTATCTACCTTTCACTTTAGGGTATACGCTTATAGAGGAGTTTAATATGAGAGTTCAAAATAAGGTGCCACTTTTTAATTTGAAAGGGTGAAAAAAGAGGTTAACATGTGAATGTGTTTTTGCATATATTGCATTCTAGAAGAGCATTATCCATCTGTCACAACAAGTTCAATTGGCCATGCTCGCCATGCCATTGTGCAAGCTGTAAGAGCAACCCATCTACCTTCACACACAAGCTTATTTACCAAATCGTAAGAGAATTTTTCATTTGTGTGATGCTCAAGCCACTCTTAAATTCTTAGAGATTTAACTAAGAGCCTCATTTAACATAGTGTTATAGTGGTAGTAACCCTAGGGATTAAAGTGGTGTCTTATGCACATAAAGTAAAGCACACTTCAATTATGTGTGGCTATGAACGATGGGGATCACTAAATTTCTTTACATCTCTTTTAGTAGTGATTTTCAAAACAAAATGTAAGGGTAAGTAAAAATTTATTATAAACCTTCTATTCTCAAGAGTGCTAAGCTATTTCTATGCCTCTTCTATAACAATGCTCATCATTTTGGAATTTTGAAATTTAGGTTACTTTGTAGTGTTGTTGGTATTCCGCTTGTCATGTGAAACAAGCCTCTACGTTACATTCTTCTTTGCCCCCTCGATGAAATAAAGTATTATATTTTCATTTTCCATTCTAATGTTGTATATCTACAATATAACTCGCTAGTCCCTCCCACGAGCGGATTTATGGTGTATGGGTGGGGACTTCAACATGTTAGAGTCAACCGAGGATAGACTCAGAGGGCGGCATGGCTATAGTTTCTGGCACAGAGTACTCAGCTTGGGAGGAGTTGATTTTGGCTTTGAGGGGATAGGGCCCTTGGCACTTACCGAAGATGTTTATTATCCTTTCTAATGTTGTATATCTTTATTATCACTTAGGTAACATCAAAGGAGGAAGAATAGAGGAATCAGAGGAGGAGTCAGAAGAGGCAGAATAGAGGAGTTAGAGGAGGAGTCAAAAAGGAGGGGAGTCAAAGGAGTCAAAGGAGGGGAGTTAGAGGAGGCAGAATACAGGGGTTAGAGGAGGAGTCATAGGAGGAAAAATAGAGGAGTTAGAGGAGGCAAAATAAAAGAGTCAAAGGAGGGGAGGAGGAGTCATAGGAGAGGTCAAAGGAGGAAACAGAGGAGGGGAAGAGTCAAAGGAGGGGAAGAGTCAAAGGTGGGTTTAGAGGAGGGGACTCAGAGGAGGGAGTAGAGGAGGGGTCAGAGGAGGGGCAAAGGAGGGGAGGAGGGGAGGAGGGGAGGAGTCATAGGTGGGGAGGAGGGGAGGAGGGGTCAGAGGAGGGGCAAAGGAGGGCAAAGGAGGGGAGGAGGGGAGGAGTCGTAGGTGGGGGGAGTAGAGAGAGGGGTCATAGGAGGGGGTAGAGTGGGGGGTCAGAGGAGTAGTCAGAGGAGGGGAAGGGTCAGAGGAGGAGTTAGAGGAGGGGGTAGAGGAGGGGTCAGAGGATTCCAGCTAGGGGGCCTGGGAACTCTTTTCCTTGGTACCCGGGACAAAACCTAACCAAATTCCTAATTGGATCCCATCACTACAGTGGTTGGGTGGTTGGGCTAACCCATGGGACTGGACTGATGGATCCGTAAATCGAGACTCAATTTCTGTTATTATGATAGATAAAGTAAATCCCGGATAGTGGATAGGAATCAACGGCTGTGCCTCTTGATGGGGAAAAAAGTGTTGATCCCAATGATCCAAGTGTAAGTTTCTTCCTTGATCTGACCGAGTATCTTTATAGGTGCAGTCGGATCAGCTTGATCAGTAATGGTCTTGACTACGTTAGAGTAAAAAGTTATCCTGGTGGAATCGTCCGTGCTTTCCGGGTAAAGGAAGTTTTTTCGGGTTCGATTTTGGAAAAATCGACGGATTAGTCTCTTGTCCGGATATCCGTGGACGAGGCCCCGAGTGTGGGATCCTGCCCCGCGCAAGAAGTGCTACTTCCGCTGCTAGCACCCCGAATCCATTGCGTGGTAGGGACAGGGATCTCACAGTTGGTATCAGAGTGAATTGGAAAGATCAACTGAGAAGCCAAATATGTCAAAAATTTATCAATAAGCACAAAAAGGTTGTAATTGTGTGATATAATTCATACAATTTGATATTCAAACTGAAAATTCATAAATTGGTAATTGGGTCTTCAGATGGAAGTACCGCAATTGTATGGAACCCTGACTTGCTTGAGACCTAGACATGATGGTATTTACCTTATAGTTCCAAGTATCATGACTACCCGTATATACCGAGGGTATAACTACAGCTCTTTACCGACAGTATATACGAGTAAATCTAAGACTTGAAATTATAAGCATTAATGCTATCCAGATGATGATTTCGAATGTGGTTGATATGATTTTTAATTCTGTATGAGAACTGATGTTGAATTGGATTCTGAATTGAAAAATGATGATCCCTAAAAATTGGTTGAAATGTAATAAGCTGAGCGAAACCACAATGAGGATGAATGGGACGAGTCCCTGTGATGATATTCATAACTAGAATGATGATAATGATTTCAGCAAATCACTATGAGATTAGTGGATTGTGCTGTCAAATTGCTACTGTTAACACTTGACATGATAGATCAAGTTAAGGGATGACAAATTGAGAACTTGCTTGACTGAAATTTCCGTGGAGGAATGTTCAGAAAGAAATTTTTCGGTCTAATGGACCATTATCGTGTTAAAGATATGAATGATATGATCTGAATGAATTGTTATTTAATGATGAGTTCTATATAAGGGATATTTATCCCAGTATTCTGTTGGGTTGACTAGAATATAAGGAACCCCAGAATAAATTTGATCTTAAGAAAAAGATTTGTCCTCTACTTTGCGAGATGAGGACATCTCGCATTTTTTTAAAGTGGGGTAGAATGTAAGATTCCTCCCCCAGCCTTCGAGGTATACAGGAGTAAGAACCTCCCTTTCTGATCTTATAATTATTCTCTCTCTAAAATAAAAGAAAGATTCTGTTTAAAAAGGAAGACCCTTTTCCCAGAATACTTTCTCAAGAGCCCCACCTGTTTTAAGGATTCAGAACGATGAGTTCAGAAGTGAGAACTGGTGTTTTGGATGCCAAGGTTTTGGTCATCAGTTAAAAGACTGCCCGACTCCTGTCATATCAAGGGCACAGGGAAGTCAAGAACCCCAAATTCGGAGACCAATCCCTTTATACCAGTCTAATCAGGATCCGTCTCGCCCAAGCCAGGGTAACCCCAGAAGAACTCTAGCTCATCCATCTGCCTCTGTCCAGAATAACCTCAGAACTCCTTTCCAAAACTGGGGCAACCAAAGAGAAAGAATTCCACCTCAGACTGCACAGCAGCCAGTACAGTCGCAATTTCAGATGTAGTAGAAGAGGAAAAAGGATAGATCTATGCTACAATTGAAAACCAAGGGCCTAACCGACAATTCTCAGTCATCCATACTCCAGCAGAGTATCAGGGTAAACCAAGTAATCGAAGATATACTTCGGTCATGCTATGGCAGGGAACCCAAGAAGTGGCTAAGCTATGTGCACCTAGTCAAGTTTGCCTACAATGCTTCTTATCACAGAAGTATTGGGATGAGTCCTTTTAAAGCTCTGTATGGACAAGATTGTTTAACTCCATTAACTAGGTCCGACCCATTGATTAGGGTCGAGATGTCCAGACAAATGCTTGACGACATGGAGCAGCAGATGCAGGCAATTCATAAAGATATAAAAGCTGCCTAGGATCGACAGAAGCAATATGCAGATAAGAAGAGGACAGTCAGAGAATTCAAAGAAGCAGATATGGTCTTCATTCGAGTACGGCCCAAAAGAAGTTCTTTATCTCTTGGGAAGTATAAGAAGTTATCCCCCAGATATTGTGGGCCATATCGGATTTCAAAGAAAGTAGGTGACTTAACCTACGAGCTTCTTCTACCTCCTCATCTCAAAGTTCATAATGTATTTCATGTAAGCCTTCTAAAGAAATATGTGCCAAGCCCAAATCATGGAAAGACAGTAAACTTCAGTGGTAAGATACACCGTCGGCTTCTAGGTTACGCTAGCTCCTTCTTTTATATAAGTCGTAACTCTTACTTATTGCTCGTAGTAATCTTACTTCCATTGATCTCCTTTCTTTCTTAATCTCTTTTATGGCTTGGCAGCAGGACTTGGTTTTATCCATGATGAATTCTCACC